>NW_023270389.1:23969838-24490226 GCF_011800145.1 Mirounga leonina
AAAAAAAAAAAAAAAAAAGAGCGCATCTTGCCAACATGGCTGCCACCCATCATCAGGCTCCTGCCCTGACCTACGTCATTCATATACCACTGCCCTTCTGCTTGTTTCCAAGAGCAGAGAGATTGAAGAGGAAAAACAAGCCACCACCTTCATCAAATGCTACTTACTGAGGCTGCTCTGAGCCTGGCACTTTGTTGGGGGCAAGTGATATAAAGACAAGGCATCAATGTCTTAGTGCTCTCTAAGCTACTGGCATTCAGTGAGGATGCTTCTTGACCACAGCGGGCAGGAGTGGTGTTTCTGGAGGACAGTTAATACCCGCAAATCCTGGGACGCTCATGGCACTCGCTTCCCCATTACTTCAGCCAGGCAGGGTTTGAGAACTGTACTCACTGCTTGGAAAGGTGATCCTCAGAGGTGTCATGAGCCCAGACAAATTGTTACAGCTGTTGGATGGGAGGGGATAACAATAACATTCGTATTGCATTAAACGTTCATAATGCCTTTTGCCAGGCACTGTGTTAAGCATTTTACATATATTAATTCATTTAATCCTCACATTAACACAATGAAGTAGGTAATGTTATTATCCCCATTTTTTTTAAAACAAGGAAGCAGATGCGCACAGAGAGGCCCAGAATAACACAGAGATTAAGTGGCAGAGTAAGGATTCGAACTCAGGTCTTCTAGTGTCAGTCTGTTCTCTTAATCGCTGCCTGCTACCGCCTTTTTAAGGTCATATTTCTGAACCTTGCTTTTCAAAACAAAGATAAAACAAACCAAGGCCACCACGGAATTAGATCTTCAACTTACACAAAGATGCTCGATGAGTTTGGCCGGGGGTGTCTTCACCTGCCTGTGGCTCATTTGCACATCAGAACATTTCTCAACTGTTCCCATCCAGCCACAGGTCCACAAGTAGTTAAATATTAATAACGACAGAGACTCCGCTCATTAGTCCCCTGACTCCAGCCCTGCTCCCATCTCTGGTATTCAGGCATCCCCCAAATGTCTTACTACAGACTAGAATTCCAATGAAGTGGGTTTCTCAGGATTCTAGCACAACTAGATCCATGACAGTGAGAACACTGGCTCTGTGTGTGTTTATAGAATTGGTGGAGACAGTCACGTACCCTAGGACACTTGAGAGGGCAATCGTGGCCAAGACATCATGGGCAAGCTACATGTGACTGGACTGTAGGGTCAAGAGCATTTACCAAGTGACGGCAGCCCTCCACCCACACCACATACCTCTAGAAAGTTCGCTCTTTCCTTTTGTACTAGCACCCGAACTGTGAGTTCTGGTGGTGGAGGGAGCAACACCTACTTTCCCCTCCAATCCTTCCCTTCCACTTGACCCTGGCTTGGAAGGTGAGCTTTCCTTGCCCGAAGCCAGCTGCAGCAGGAGGCACCCCGCACAGCCTCTGCTGGGAACTGCGGACACGGGCAAGGTAGGCTTTTCCTGATGGGCGGTAGCTGCTGCAGTCCGATGGGGGCGGTGGGGCTTTGGTCAAGGGGGGAGGGCCTTTGCTGACAAATACAAACCACAAGCCACTTCCAGAGATGCTTGTTAGGGGCTGTGCCAGCCTCTGTGCTTTGTACTTCCGATATTTAAACTATCTCTATAAACACATAAACACGTGGATAAGGATATCCTCCACCAAACATGGCAACTGCACATACGGGCGTGGGGAGAGGACACCTGTGAAAGAAATACACACACCGACCTGTAGGAAGCGAAAAATAACCCCCACCGCCAAGAAGACTGCAAATTTGCTCAGAAAGTCTACACACTGGGTGTCTAGTGGTCTACAGTCAGGCTTTGAGAAGAGTCTGTCTCTGAAGGAAGTGGGGGGCCTGAGAGCTCCGGGGAGGAAAGTCCTGGACAGGGAGTTGGGGAATTTTAGAGCCTGATGACTGGTGCAGTAACCTAGGAGAAAGAGGAGAAGGAGGGGGAGGAGGAGAGGGAGGAGGAGGAGGCGGAGGGGGAAGAGGGGGAGGAAGGGAGACAGGACACTGCCAAACATTAGAGCAGAGTCCAAAGGTTTGAGGGGCCAGAGGTGAAAGGTAAGGGGCGGGGCACAGGTCCAGGGTGACCTCAGGCTCACTTCAACCTACAGCCTGTTTCCATCTAAAGCCTAACCAGGTCTCTTTCCTGTCCCAACAGTGCGCCCTAAAGGAGAGGAGTAACACAGGGGGGCACGTACCATGGGCCTGGACCACAGGCGACAAACAAGCCATATTCCCATTAACCCTAATAAGCACGGGTCAAATGGCCATATCAATACCAGTCTCACAACCCACTGTCAAGAAGCTACAACAAAAGCAAGAGGGTGCGTGGGAGACAACGGAATGACCTTGACGCCCTGGTCATCATCCCCAACCTGAGTGAGTGACTCTGTGTGTGTGTGTGTGTGTGTAGGGGCGGGGTACGCACCTGTCAGGGAAAGAGGTATTTGTCAAACACAGCATCGCCGTAGCTGGGCGGTAGGCAGTCACTAAAGCCTACCCGCCTGGGGACTAAGAAGCAGTCCCCCCGGGCGTGTCTCCCTTGGTTGAAGTGGAGAAGAGCAACGACCGTCCCCTGCGCCAGCCCCCTGGCAGTTCCCCCCCCCCCCCCCCCGCCCCCCGGCGGACTGCGGGCTTCCCGCGCGCCCCTCCCCTGCCCTGCCCTCACACTCACTAGCGCAGCGCAGCGCCTGCCGCAGCACCTCTCGTCCGCACAGGTCACACCAGCCCGGGCCGCTCCGCAGCGCCAGGTCGCCGAAGCTGTGCCCCTCGCCTCGCTCCACCGGGACGCGGGGATCCTGCGGCTGCTCGAAGATGCTCCGCACGTCGCGGGGCCGGGGCGCTCCAGGCCGCCGCCGCAGTCTCTGCTGCAGACCAGGCCGGAGAGGGCGGGCGGGTCGCGAGGCCCGAGGTTGGGGCTCCGGGTCCCCCCGGGCCGCCCTCCGGGCGCCGCGCCCCTCGTGCGCCCCGGGCGCAGTGGAGAGGGGCGCGGGGGCGCAGCGGCGCGAGGAGCGGCCGGGGGGCGGCGGCGGCTCGGGGCCGCTCAGGCTCTGCAGGTAGCGCGGCGGTTCTGGGTCCAAGAGCAGCCGGTAGGGACGCTGCCCGATGGCCGGGGACGCCATGGCCATGCCTGGCGAGCGGCGGCGGCTGGCGGTGGCGGCGGCGCGGCTCCCGAGTCAGCCTCGAGAGAAGGGCGGCCCCACACGAGCGCGCCTTTAAAGGGACCGCAGCCTGCAGGGCGGGGCGGGGGCGGGGAGACGGGCGCGCGGCAGGAAGGGCGCCCCGGGGAACCCCCGACCGGCCGAGCGGCGGGGGGCGCGGGAGGCAGCGCGGATTTCGCGGCGTCTGCGGGGACCGGCCCGGACGACCGGGGCCGTTGAGGAGGCGTTGCTGTCGGGACCGTCTTGCCTTCAGCCCTGCCTCCTTCCCTCTCCCATCACTTCCCCCAACACCAGCTCCCCCCTCTCCCCCGCATCCCTGCACCGCAACACGCCCAGGTGAGGGAGCAGGCGGCAGGGAAGGGCTTAGGAACTCGCTGGGGATGGGCCTTTGGAGAGGTCCCCGGGCCGGGTGCCCGCGCGCCACCCTCCCGCTTCTCCTGCCCACGGGAGGGTGTGGGCCGTGCCACCCCCCCGACGCCGGCGACGCCCCCTGGCCAGCCGGCCGCGCGTGGGTTGGGCAGGCCCCGCCGGCGCTCCGGCCCCCGCAGCCGCGCCGAGTCCCGTGACGCCGAGGGACGCGCCGCGGGGGACGCTTCCGAGGCTGACCGCGGGAAGCCGCCGCGCGGCCGGCTAGGGTGTCCGCCTGCGACTTTCACTCTTGCTGGATTTCCCCTCTCTGGGCAGCCCTGTCTGGTAGGATATTCCTTTCCCGGAAGACTGGGGTTGTATGATCGGGGCCCTGGGGGATCGTGAGACCGCTCCCTCGCCGCATGGCTTGGGAGAGCTTATCTTCCCAAACCAAACCCTCCTTTCCCCACAGCTGCTCCAGGAACTACGGTGGAAACACCAGCCCCGAAAGCCCTACTCTGTATTGGGATGGACAGCTCACCTGTGGGACCCGAAGACGAACTCCTTCCTGCTGGCGCCAGAGCCGGCTTCATAACCTCCCCTGTCCCTTCCATTTGGATGCTCTGACTTCACCGTCTTGAAAGTCTTAATACTTTTTGAACAGAGGGCCCGTCATTTTCTCTTTACACTAGGTCCTACAAATTACGTAGCCTGTCCTGATCGTCTCTCGTGGGCGGGCAACGGGACTGCTGGATCTTTGAACAGGCCAGCTGCATGACCCGGGGCCCTCCCCAGCCTCTCTAGGTTTTTGTTTTTGCCTGTAAATTGGTCTGGGAGTGGGAAGACAGGTAAATGCTTTTGCGATCCACCACTCTGACGCGGTGATCACTGACTGTCCTCTTAAAACTTGGGGTTCCGTTTGGTTGATTTAACAGAGGTCACCAGCAACCAACTTTGGAAATAATCTACATTCCTCTAGACCTGAGACGCACGCTCTTCTTCCCAGGCCAGAGATGGGACTCCCCCTAGCGTCTGGTAGGGGAATCTTCACTTTTGCTTTTTCTTTCCCCTTGGAGGTAATTTTTAGGTAATTCCTAAAATTTCAAGAGTCGAGTGGTCAGGGAATTCCCAGCCTGCTTTGGTCCATGGCTTCTCCTTCATGGTGGTGGCAATCAGAAAGCCCTCCTCATTTGTAGTGCCGCGTCCCCGGGTCTCACGAGAGGCTGGAGCTTCTCACTTGAGGAGGTCGTTTCTGGGCACAAGGGAGAATAGGCAACTCGACAGTGTTACAGAGCAGGAGTTGAGATGAGGGAGGGTGCATCATGAGCCACCCCCTTTACTCCCTTCCCCCACCTTTCCGCTCCCCTGTCTGAACCTTGCTTTCTCTCCCATCAGTGATTTCAAACTTTGGCGTCCAGTCCGTCGGAGGGCTTGTTAAATCACAGGTTACAGGGCTCCACCCCTAGAGTTTCTGACTCAGTAGGAGTTTAGGGCTGAGGTTTGAGATGTTGCATTTTTAACAGATTCCCAGGTGGTGTTGCTGCTGGCCCAAGGACTCCACTGCTCTAGATCTAAGGTGGTGATAAGGGGGGCTTCTCTGTTCTTTTCCCCACAGGGCAGGTGAACTTCAGTGGGCACACTGAGAAAAACTCATGGCGGGGGGCGGGAGGGGGGGCTCTATCCCTGAATGCTTTCTGCTGAATGTTCACGCAGGAAAGTACAGTTCTCCTTTTTGGTCTCTTATTCCCACCTCTTCCACTTTTTCGGCAGTTTTCTTGGGGTTGTTGCAGAAACCTGCATTGCGTATAAAGATCTGCTTGTATCCACCCCTCTGTTATCCATCCATCACCACAGGCTTGAGACTCGTTGGAGGAGATCACTCCCCCCCAGGAGGCAGGGAGCTGGGTGAGGTCCAGGGTGTGGACCCAGCTTGAGCTCTGGGTGACAGCTGGGCATGGCAAGAAGAAAGGACCTGGCAATGAGCACATCTCTGAAAGGCCAGTTCTAAAATGCCATTTGTGAAATAATTGCCAACAATTGCCATCTCTGTCCTCCATCCCCCTCCCTGCCCCCACCAAGCATGAGTTTGGGCAGCCTAGGCCAGGTCCCCCATATAGAGAGGCTCATTGGATGAGTGTCTCCTTTAGCCCTGGGAAACTGAGGACTGTCTGGAACAACCAGACGTAAACCCCCTCCCATTTGTCTGAGATGCACAGAAAAATTGGGTTTCCTTTCCTGCTCCAGCTCTGATTTGGAGGAATGGGGGTGGCTGCTCTCAGCCCTGGATGGTGGAGGAGATTGTGCAGGGCCAGAGCCCTACATTTGGCTTCTGGGATGGGAACGGAGATGAAGATGGGGATAACATAACCTCATGTAGCCAACCCAAAAAGTTTATCAAGTTTATCTTAAGGTTCATCTGCCTGAGCCAAGAAATTGAGGTTGGGAGAGGTAGTTGCCACCCCTGACCCCCAACAGGAGGCTCCCTGCCTGGGACTTGCCTCCTCTGATACCATCTTTCCCAGCCCAGTCCCCTTCTTCCCTGAAGGAGCAGCCCCTCCCACAACACACTCTCTCTCTCAAGTCAGTCCTCCTTCCCCAGGGAGGAAGTACTAAAGAAATCCGAGTCTCAGTGGAGGGTCAGGACGATGCCTGGCCTGGCGCAGTGTCCGATGCTTGAGGTTCAGAGTTGTTTGGATGGCTCTTTGGTCCAGCGGGCCAGCAGGGTGAAAGCACAGCATCTGCTGAGACACGTCCACTGGGAGTTTTTCCCCGTGTTCGCAGATCCTCTTGGCCCAGAGCCATCGACTTTTTTCTGTTTGTGACTCACTCCCAGGAGAGTAGGTGTGCTGTTTTTATTTTTGACCAAGGGGAAAATGCCAGTTGTTGGAGTGTGTGGTCAGTGTGTGAGGTCACTTCAGAGGTGGTCCGGGAGCGTGTTGGTTCCTCCACGGCGGGGGGGGGGGGGGGGGGGGGCGGACTGTCCCCCGCCCACCCCCTGCTGAGCTTCCCAGTAGGAAGGAAAGGGGAAGGACAGAATGCATCCTGACTTTCTGAAGGGGAAGTTTTCGGTTTTGTTTGGCTTTGAGGCATCTGAAGTTGCTGAAATCCCCAGAGCATGTCGGGGACCTCCCAGTGATTCTGAGAGAACAGCTGTTTGCATAAGCTCCCTGGACCAGTCAGGACAGGTTAGGTTATGCTGTGGTAATAACCTGCAAATCTCACTGCCTTTAAACTAGAAACCTCTTTCTCAGTCTGACATGCCCTCTGCCAGTTGGCAGGGAGGCTCTTCTTCAAAGCCATTCAGGGCCCCGGGCTGATGGAGCGGCCACCACATCACAATTTGCCGGCCACTATGCAGAAGGAAGCCAAGAGAGCCCCGGGGCATAGAGCCCGCCCTCCACAAGGGGGGCAATGCCGTCCTGTGCTCAGAATGGGGAAAGAGCTGGAACTATTTGGCAGACAGCACTGGTGACCAGCGCACCTGCCGGGGCACAGAGCACTTCTTCGTTTAACAAGTAGCTAAGATCCGCTCTCTAGCGGGCGCTGCTGTCAGTGCTAAAGGTCCAACAGCGGAACGGACATGTTCCTGAAGCTTCCATTTTCAGGGAAGAGCCAGATAATAAACATGCAAACATAAGTGTAATATAGGGTCAGGTCCTGAGTACTTCATGGTGAAAAGTAAAGCACATGAAGAGGATAGAAAATGGCAGGGGCAACTCTTAGGTCGGGCGGCCAGGAGAGACCTCTCCGAGGAGCAGACATTTAAACACAGACCTGAGTGGAGGAAGCCCTGTGTCTGTCTGAGCAAGGACAGTCCAGGCAGGGGTGACAACAGCCCCGAACGTTCCCATACCTTAGGAGTGGGAGTTTGTTCCAAATGCAGATCCCCAGACCCCACCTCCAGAGATCCAGGGAGTTGGGTACTGGCCTATGTTTTATAGGAGTTGATTAAGGTGTCTCACAGACCCCACTCTGAAAATGGGCACAAGGCAGTGAGTAGCTGGGATTGTGGGACCCCTCCATAGACATTTGAGGGGAAATGCTCTCACCCTTGTTGAGGGCAGGGTTACAGCTCTGCACGTGACTTCTCTTCCCTTGTTGGGCAGGTTGTTGGACGCAGAGCTCAGCCTCCCATGGAAGTGGGGAGTCTTGGGGGTAACACTTTCTATTGCTAGACTGTGAGCCGGGACCGTAATAAAATGTTGCTGGAGAATTAAAATGTTTGTAAAAGTCTCTCATCAAATGCTATGTGTTATATTTACTCAAGAAATATGCATCCAGTGCTTACTGTGGGGCTGGCACTTTGGGCTTGAATGACTTGATCTTCATGGCAACTCTGAAATGGCTGACATTCCTATTTTTCAGATGAGAAAATTGAGGCTCAGAGAAGACATGTGACTAGCCCCCAAAATGTGTCACAGTCTGGACTCAAATGCAGAATTTTGCCTTTACACTACCCAACTGGTGTGGTAAAAAGGACAGTGTTTAAACATCTCTGATCTCACTTTGTAGGTGCAGTTTCAAGAATCAGCAAAATACTTCCCCGTTTTTCTTTCCCTGTTGAAATCCTCTTCAGTATTCAAGGTCGAATCCAAATGCCATAGAGCCTTCCCAGAGTTGCCCAGACCTGATCCTCACTCTTTCTTCTGGGACCCTACAAGCTGCTTGCGTCTCTAACACTCACATCATCATGATGTGAGTCACAATTGACATTTTGCCTTCCCCACTTGCGTCTTTTTTTTTTTTTTAAAGATTTTATTTGAGAGAGAGAATGAAATAGAGAGAGAGAGAGAGAGCATGAGATGGGGGAGGGTTAGAGGGAGAGGCAGACTCCCTGCTGAGCAGGGAGCCCGATGCGGGACTCGATCCCGTGATTCCGCGATTCCAGGATCATGACCCGAGCCGAAGGCAGTCGCTTAACCAACTGAGCCACCCAGGCCCCCCCACCTGACTTGCGTCTTGCTGGTCTTTCTGATCACACGGTACAGGGCAAGTAAGAGGTGCTCAATAAATGTCGAATGAAATGAATTCACCTGTCAGCTCCCAACTGGTACCTAATCCCAAACTCATCTCTTAACACCCTTTAGGCCATGGCTCCTGCAGGGCGGGGAGACAAGGAATTGCCTGGCCCAGCGAGAAAAGAAGGCACCCAGTGACCTGATGGGGCCGGGTGGCAATGGTGTTGGGAACTCTGTTTAAGGCTCATGTGCATCCTCCCAAGTTGATGGTCACTGGGGCGGATTTCTTGCCTCCTGGGCCAGCGGTGAGGGCTGGTAAGACACCATCCCCACTTCAGGAGGGTGGGTTTTCTCTGGGTCACCGAGCTCCCGTGCTCCCACGGGGCACATCCAGGTCCTTGACAGTACTTAGGACAAGAGGGTCGGAATGCAGCAGGGATGTGAGGGCTCCTGGAAAGGTGTCCCCATGCAGGGTGGGGGTGGGTGGGGCTTGTTGGCCAGAAGTCGGTGGCACCTCCCCCGTCTGCCTCTCAATAATGGAATTTTTCCGTCCCAAGTCACTCTGCCGGGCTTATGATAAGACTGGTTTGTGTATATGTTTCTTCTTTCCGTGTGGAAAAACTCAGATATTCCAGGCAGATTTGTCAGCAGCTCTCCCTCACTCAGCCAGCGGGGAGGCCCCAAGCCACAGGCACTTACATTCCAGCACTAAGCCCGCTCTGGGCCCATCGCTGTGGCAGGAAGCCGGGGACTGGGACTGGGACAGACCAGCACGAGCACAGTGGCCTGGATGGCCTTCCAGGCTAGCCCAGCTCTCGCCCCAGCCCCCTCACATGTGCGCGCGCGCACACGCACACACACACACACACACACCCGTCTCTTCCAGGTCTCTATCTTGTTCCCCTCATTTCTGCCCCCTTTCCCCCTCATTCTCCTCTCCCTTTCCCTGTCCATCCCTTTATCGCTCCATTCCTCCCAGTCCTCCTTCCCACCCTCTCTCCTGTCCTCATTCCCATCCCCTGTCTCCCCGCCACGCACACCCCCATGTCTCTCTGCAAAGGGTGCAGGGAAAGGACCCAACTACTTGAAATGACTGCCGAAACTCGGGGCTTCCAAGGGAAATAAGCTGAAGCTACCTCAGGCCATCCTGGCCCATTCCTTACCACCCCCAACTGGCTGAGGATTCTCTGCAAGATGAAGGGAAAAGCCAGGAATTCCTACCCTTGACAAAAGTCACTGAAGCAGCTTGGAAGTGAACCCCAAAGGGCTCATTGTGGCGATCCTTTGAGGCGCCCGCTGCTGAAGGGAGACACCCCGTGAGGGCAAATGGTGGGTGCAGTGGGAGAACGGCCAGGCCCCTGTGGGGGTCTGTCCTGTCACCCAGCCTGGCTCCCCTGGCCTCAGCTGTCAGGTTGGGGTTGGGTGGGTGGCATTTAGTCAGGTGTCTACCACCTCCTGCCCTTTGGCCTGTGTGGGCCCATTCCTGTGTCCTCTGCAGGATATTTGCAAACTCTGCCTCAGTGTTCTCAAGCCTTAGCTTGTGTAAGCATCACCGGGGAAGCTCATCAACAATGCGGGTTCCTGGGCCACCCCCGTACTGACTGGAATCCTGTGGGTGGGTCCCAGAAGCTCTGTTTTGAACCAGGACGTCAGCCTCTAAAGAGAACACTGAGTAGCTCCTGAGAGAGACAGAGACTGTAGGCCCGCAGTGCTAGGGCCCAGAGGCAGGCACCAGGCCCTCCAAGCGGGCTGCCCTTCCCGTGTGGGGAGCTGGGACGTGCCCCCACGCCCTCCTAGGTAGGCCCATTTTTAACCTGGCCCAGCCTGTTTTAAGAGGATGCTCGCCATGAATCTGAATGCCGCCGTGTGGGTTCTTCCCAGACCTTTGTGACTGAACGGAGCCACGGCCTGGCCCACCTGAGACAAGAGAATCTGTCTCTTGACCCTCCCTGTACAAGGGGCCTCACAGCCAAGCGAGGTCAGGGCCGGGAGGGTGTGCACAGAACTCACATTGTGTTTCAGGCCCTTGTGGACATACCAGATCTGTTCCCACCTGTAACTTTGAAAAGCTATCACCACCACCCCCATTTTAGACAAGGAGACGGAGGCACAGAGTTTCAATACACCCTCCACGTAGGCCCCAAAGAGTCGTATCTTTAAAATCCTAGTTGGACTTGACATAAAACCTGTGTCTACGGCTCCCTGAGGTAAAGCTCAAGTTCAGTGTGGTCCACGAGGACCTTCTGGGCCTGGCTTCTCCCTTTCGTCAACACCGACTTCCCACTTGGGCTTATGCTCAGTGACACGCATACTTACAGTTCCTTCCACGCCACGGCGCGTGCTGTTCCCACCAGCACGGATGCCTGCCATGCCTTCTTTGCTAGATAATTCCACTCACCCGCCGGGGCCGCCGCCCGGAGCCCGCGGTTCCCCGAGTCCTTCCCTGACACCCTCCTAGGCTGACCTCAGCACGGCCCCCCCGAGACGGTGATGTCACGCTGCACTTGAGCTGTGCGTTCCTAGCCCAGCACTCTCCTCATGACGCTGAACTGCCTCCCTCATGACACGGTGAGCTCCTCCAGGACAGGCATCCATCGTGGTCACCTGTGTGGTCCCGGCGCCGGTAACAGGGCCTGGCGCACCTCGGGTGCTCACGTCGGGTCTGGGGAGCCCAGTGGACTCTTCATTTTAAGTGTTAAGTTAGGAATCATGACAGAGAGCATAAAGGGAATTTTAAGAGGTCTTCAGACACCGGAGGATCTTCTAAGGCTCTTCCGGCCACGGGCCTTGGTCCACTTCCTCACTCCCTACCGACGGAGAACGAGAGCCTCTGCAGAAGTTTAAATGGGGGGACACATCCATGGCAGGGGCTCTGCCCCACCCGGGAACAAACTGAGCCTTTGAGTTGGTCTCTGCTGGGCCTTTCTCGTGAGAGCACAGAGCCTGGATCCTATCATCCCCCAAAAATCTGCACTTGGCTTTCAGGGATCCCCAGGCTCTTTCGCTGAGCTCCACCAAGCATGTGTGATCCAGAGGCAGCCACGGCTGCCAGGGAAAGTCCATTCTGGGACTTCCCTGCGGGGCCTCCGACGAGCTAGGAGTGTCAGCCCGAGCTTCACGCAGCCAGAGTGGCCCGAGGTGGCCCAGGGCCCAGGGGCATCGAGGCAGCAGCCAGCTCCGGGGGCCCCAGAATCGGAACCCATTGGGTTTAAGTGACCCCATGGACACCCCCCGCCAAATGGCGTACGTGAAGCCACTGAGGCTCAATGCTAGTAACACCCCCCAGCAGCCCTCCCCTGGGGCTTTAGAGGGTGCTGGTCTTCTCCATAGAGAAGCAGCACGGAGGGTGTCGGAGTCGAGGACCTGGGCGTCCTCACTTCTGCCCTGCTGGGTCATGAGGCAGCGTAGCCTCTGAGGACGTTGAGGCTCCACGAAGATGGGCAGGAAAGATTTCTGCAGTTCTCCCAGAGTCAAGCATCATGTTGGTGCACAAATGGGGCTTCCCACGCATCTCCCTCCCCTAAGGGGGCTACTTTACTGCATTCTCCCCCACACCCCAGGCTGGGTGGGTAGTGCGGCCTGGTTAAGGGGAGGCTGGATGTATTGCAGGGGAAAGACTAAGTTTGTATAAATCTGAATGTCCAGGCACCACTCGAAATGACCCAGAGGAGTGCTCAAGCTCAGTATTTAGGACACAGCCTAGGTTTTGAACAGTGGTGGGGGTGAAGGGGGGAAAAGAGTAGGCACTTAGATGGTGGATTTAAGGGGGGAGAGAGATCTCCTTTCTCCCCTAGTCCCAGGCCCCCTAGACAGCTCCCCCAAATGGCTGGGGGCAGGAGAAGGAATGGGAAGGCAAGCCCTCCCAGCAGGATGCCATCTTCCTAGGGCTCTTCCTCGAAATTAGGGCACATTTAGGGGAAAGGCAGGAATCAGGAAGTGACCAGTCCCGGCTCCATTTCCCAATCCTGTCCTCACAGATCCCCACCCAGCCCTGCTGGGAGGCCAAGCGCACTCCGCCAAGAGCCTTCCCTTGCCTCACAGACACCACCCAGCAAGAGCCACTCAGAAATAGAAAAGACGGCCCTGTTTATTCTACTTCTCGAAGGCGCAGGCCTCTTATCTGGACTTACAGGCCTGTGCTCACCGGTGACCGCGGCTGGCTGCATCTCCCAGAGCCTGGCTGTGCCTCAGGGAGAGAGGAAGGTGAGGTGCCCGCGGCTCTAGCACCTGGCCTGGACCACCCATTCTCTCAACTCTGCCAGGCTCTACCAGACCAAGAGTCGAGGGAAAATCAGGCTCTGTCATGCCCGGGGCCAAGAGCGGGGACCCTCAGAAATCACAGGAGAGGGCAGGGCTGTATGTTCAACGTGAAACCCCTTAAGAGGAAGGAAGACCGAAATGAGGTTGTTTGACCCAGCATCCTAGGGAAACCCCCAGAGGCCTCCTCTTCTGTTCCCTGAGAAGTGAAGCCCTGTAACCCAGAGGAGGGGGGTGGGCGGGCCGATTGGAGCCTCTTCTCCCCAGCTTTAGCTCTACAGGCCGGGGCGACCGAGGAGATGTGCCTGAGCCTGCGGGAGACGCCAAGGGCAGCCCAGGCAGTGGGTCCTGACAGGGACGGCCCTCCCCAGGTCCTGCCGGGGAGGCAGTGGAAGGTAATGCTGGTGATGGCTCCCAGCTGTCGGCCAGGAGGGAGGTAGGCTGATGAGAGGGGACCAGACAGCATCCGTGTTAGGTCCCACACTGCAGGCAGGACAGCAGTGTTTGAATGGTTCTAATGCTTCCGGATGTCGGGCACCCCACGGAGCTCAGAGATCAGGAGTCAGGAGTCGACGGGGGCCTACTTAACCTGTAAGGAAAGCTGCAGGTTAGCTTCTCCCACCCCCGCGGAGAAGCCTGCGGGCCATACCCAGGACCCAACACACTCAACTGTGGGGAGCACTGAGCCATTCAAGTCTTCAGTTATCCCCTCGTCGAGTCCTTGACCCCCGACAGGCACTCTCTGGTTCTTCTCCCTGACTACACGGTAGAATCACCTGGGGGGTTTATAAAGTCCCCCACCCCTGTCGGCACCCAGAGTCTCTGGAGGCAAGACCTGGGAGCTGCACTCTTAAAAAAAAAAGCTCCCCTGGTGAATCCAGTGCGGCCACAAGGTCAAGAGGAGGGGAGGAGGAATTCAGATAATTT
The DNA here is from genome assembly GCF_011800145.1 of Mirounga leonina. NCBI lineage: Eukaryota > Metazoa > Chordata > Mammalia > Carnivora > Phocidae > Mirounga > Mirounga leonina. The sequence goes on from NW_023270389.1 coordinate 23,983,499, forward strand.
CTGTAGGCTCTTTGGCTACAGCTCTGAATAAGGAAGTAAAAATTCACTAAAATCAAGTTTTGAACTATCTGTAAATAGACTCCATATCACAGCAAGGAAAATTTATGTCGGCACTAAAATTAGAACTTCCTGCCCATGAGGGCTGTTTTGGAAAGAATCTCCTCCTTGCGGGTATTTAAGAGGCCGGATTCTCCCCTTGCTGGAATGGGACATGGAGGGGCCATGGGAGCCTCCTCAGCCCAAGGACACTGCAGCTCTGGGGACAACCACAGGCTCTGCTCCCGGCTCCCTAGCTCTTTTTTTTTTTTTTTTTTTTAAGATTTTATTTATTCATTAGAGAGAGAGAGAGAGAGCATGAGCAGGGGGAGAGGCAGAGGGAGAGGGAAAAGCAGGCTCCCCGCCGAGCTAGGAGCCCGATGTGGGGCTCGATCCCAGGACCTTGGGATCATGACCCGAGCCAAAGGCAGAAGCTCAACCATCTGAGCCACCCAGGCGCCCCCCGGCTCCCTAGCTCTTAACCCCAATTCCAGGGTTCCAGACTGGCCTGGCCTCTGAGGAACACTTAGCATTTGGTGAGCCCCTCCCTCTGTGCCCCCTCCCCTCCCCAGCATCTGGCATATCTCATCCTAGTTCAACCCTAGTTACCACCAGGAGCTTGAGATAATTACTCCTATTTCACAGGGGGAGGGAACTGAGGCCCAGAGCCGAGCAAAACCTCCCAGGGTCATGCAGTCAGGAGTCAAACCCTGCTGGAGTCTCTGCAGATTCTTTCCACTGTGCCATGGGTCCTCCCGTGGGGAGGTGACAGACACAGGATGGTGGGGAGGCTGTGGGGGTGAGCGCACATGCACACGCACGCCCAAGCGTGTATGTTCGCAAACAGGCCCCTGAGCTTCAGGGCAAGGACCATCCCTGAGGCTGAGATTATGTCCCTCCTTTTTGGTATTAAAAAATGTGCTTATATAAAGCACGACTACTAGATGGCAGGATTTTTTCCCCTTTCAAATGTGCTTACTTGGATATATGAGAAGTTGGTCACTGTTATTCCCCAGCTTTCTTTTGTGAATTTTACTGGTGCAAAAAATCCAAAAGTCTGAGCCCCGAGGCACACTCCCTGCGCCCTCTCCAGGAATCCCCACTCCCCCCGAGAAGGGGAGTCTAACGGGGGTGTGATCCAGAGTCCGTGAGGCTGGGCCTGCAGCCTGGCAGCCCCGGGAGCCTGTACACACAGCTGGGGCCCAACAAGGCCCGAGGAGCCCAGGCCCCGGGCACTTAGCCCCAGCTCCGCGCCACAGCGGCCTGGCGTGTGACTCGGGGATGAAGAGCAGCGCTCTGCGGACGGCAGCAAAGGTGGCCGGAGTCGGTCTGGGGGGCATGGGGGGCACAGTCCACACTCACAGGGAGCAGGACGCAGCCACTACTCCATGTCCCCCTCCAAGTCCCCCTCTCTGACTGCACTGAGGCTCACATCCTCAAGACTAGAGTGAAAGCCTACCCCTCACAGGGATGGGGACAAGGCCAAAGCTCTGACACGGGACGGGGAATGGACACCTGTCATCAGCCCTCCCCGCACACAGTGGGAGCTCCTTACCCTTCAATGATGCGATTGTTGTCCTGAAGGTCGAAGGCCAGCAGCTTCATCTCCTTACAGAGCTCTTGCATGCTGTCCGAGGCAGAGGCAAGAGAGGCGTCTGCGGCTGAGGCCGAAGTTGTCCTGCTGGCCTCCTTCCCCAGGAAGCCCGCCACCTCGACTCTCTATTCCTGCCTCCGGGGCCTGAGGCAGAACCCCTCGGGCTCTAACCTCTGCACCCGACCCCCTCTCCCACCACGCCCTTCCACACACACGCACACGCACATGCACACGCACGCACACGCCCCTCTCTCCAGCACTTACTGGAGAACCAGGTCCGTCAGTGCAGGGCTGGGATAGGTGGCTGTCGGGGGTGGTGAGACCTGAGCGTCCTTTGTTCTGTCCTGAAGGAGCTGGTGACATAACCAGTCAAGGATCTGAAGGGAAGCCACACTTTTGTCAGGCGGGATGGGCCAACAGGTGTGCTTTTTTTTTTTTTTTTTTTTGCAAGGGAGGCGTCAGGGTAAGAAAAGGATAACAGAACAGCACCCCGCCTGCATCCCTGGCGCCCCCAGAACGCCCGAGCCTTTCCTGCAGGCCCCTGCTTCCATGCTGCGCGGCAACTGCTCCAGCGACCCTCACTTGTCTGTGCTTGGATTTAACGGTCCAGACGGCCAGGCTCTCCTCTGGATCGAACCCACACCCCAGTGGCCCAGTGTGAGCCAGGAGCCTCGGAGAGGGGGCAGGGCAGCCCAGCCGGCCTCTGAAGGACCGGGGCTGCTGCGGGGGCTGCAGGCGGGCGACCAAAGCAGCAACCTTCTCAAGCCGCCTGTGTGTTGGTCTCTTTCCAGAGAGGAGGGTTCACGTTGCCTCTCTCAGGAGTAGCCTGGAACCTCCTCGGCTACACGGGGCAGGAGGGAGATGTCCTGGCATTCTGGAAGCTCTGTCCTTGCAGTGACCTTCAGTCTGAGAATGCCAGGAAGCGCCTTCCATTCTCTCTGTCCCCACCTCAGGGCACATTTGTCTGTCCGAGACCTCCTAGCCACAGCGTGCTGGGACTCGGTCAAGGGCAGCCTTGCCCAGAGGCAGGGGAGTGGGCCCGCGCCCCCAGAGTGCCTGACCGACCCGGCTCCTCTCAGCGGCGCCCGCCCATGGCCCTGACCTTCTCGCACCTTGCTGAGGCTCTCCTGGGCTCCCTGGGCTTCCGTGTTATAGGCAGCCACAGAACAGCCGACCATGCGCAAATGGTTCCTGGTCTCGTGCACCTTCCTGGAGAGAGCAGATGAAAAATCCAAGCTGGGTTTGCTCGCTCTTCCCGGAGGCCAATCCAGCTGTCCTTCTGGTCACCACACAGACATGGGGGAGAGCGGGAGCTGAGGGGTCCCGGGCATGTGCTTCCCTCGCTGCCTCTGTCCCCCCGGGTGTGCCCTCAACCCTCCCTGTCCCACTGGGGGAATGCGGATGACACTTCGACTGAGGCTGCCGAGGGTCCCATCAGAACCACAGGGGGAGCCTGGCACACACACCGGGGAGGACGAGCGCGGGGCCAGGCGAGGCTCCAGAGAGGCAGAGGACAGCCCAGCCCAGCGCGCTTACTCTGGGCACCGCCCTATTGCCAGAGCAAACCGAGGTCAGGACTCTTCTAGCAATTCTCTTTTTTCTCTAAGCGGAGGGATGGAGCAGGAACATTTTCCCCATTGAAACCAATCCGAGGACAGACAAGCCGGTGGTCGACTCCCTCCCCTACCTACACATTAGAATTACCTGGGGGCGCTTTTAAAATGCTGATATGCAAGCCTGACTTCACACCAATTAAATCAGAGTTTGGGGTGGGTTAGGGGTGGAGATGCCATATTCTAATGTGAGGGTGGGTGAGTGCCTGGGTCTCAGCCCCATAACAAGCCCACAGGTCAGATGGGCCTGGGAACCTGCCTTCTTTTCTCAGGCGGGGCCAGTATTCCCACAGGCAGAGGAAGGAGAGGGGCTCATGTGAGAAGGAAAAACCCAAATCTCCTCTAGGAGACAGTGTGAGAGGCTTCTATTTATGGGCCTCTGCCTGCCCCTGTGTCCCTGACCACTGGAAGTCTATAAGCCTGCCTGGCCTCACCCCAGAGGGATCTTGTGTTCTCCCCAGAGAAGAGGTTTCCCAACATACCCACCTGGGAACATGGAAAGAACCCAGATTTTAGAGGCAGTCATACCCAATACTAGTCGTGGGTCTGCTACTTAACTAGCTGTGTGGTATTGAGAATGAGACCTGTGCTCTGAGCCTCAGTTTCCTCATCTGGGACGTGGGGTGATAGTATCTACTGCATGGGGTACATATTGTGGGATTAAATAAGCTAATGTACAGAAATCGCCCAGGTGCATAAAACCACACAATTTTTTTTTGCCTTTCTTCCTTTACGACTATCTCCCTTCAATCAGGGCTCTACAAATCCCAGCGTTCTCTGAAGCCTGAAGAGCCAGACCAGGAAGGGCCCCAGGGTCCGGGAGCCCAGGAAGGAGGGCCAGACTGTTACCTCATCCACCTGCCGTGCGTGACCAGGGATGTCTGATACTTCTGCACACACTTCTCCTGGAATACCTTCAGGAGCCTTTTGGCTAAATGACTAAAATTCACTCTGAAAAGACAGGAACACCAAGGCACAGAAATAAGCAGCCAGACTCACCTGCGTCCATGCCTAGCATCCCAAGGAGACCTCCTCCGAGGGCTGGCATCCCCAGCAGGGCTAAGTCTCCAAACAAGGAGGAACTGAGGCTCACACACATGAAATGGGGAGGTCAGTGCGGTGGGGACACAGGACACAGGGACAGAGAGACGTGGAAGGACCAGGGGATCTCAGAGAACAGATACACTCAAGCCCAGTCCTCACAGGGAAGGCGAGATGCTTCTGGAGATTGAGAGAGGGAGAGAGAGTGTGTAAGGGTCAGGGGTGGGCGTGGAACTGGGGGAGTGAGTCTCCAAATAATCATTTAAATCAGGGAGGACCTCCAGGAAGATGAGTGTCTAGGGCACAGGGGAGCAGAGAGGAGCACAGCGAAGGTCAGGAGCAGGAAGCAGTGAGCGGTAAATCAGGGAGGACAGTTAGGGAAAGAAATATGACACACGATCTTGTTCGTGCTGCAAATAAATCCAATGACATCAAGCCTGCTTCAGAGTCAGCTACCCAGTCTCCTTCCCCTGGCCCCAGATAACCTGCCCCAGACACAGTCACCCGCTTTGCTTCTGCCCAACTACAACCTGGGAGCAGGACCCTTCATCACACAGAAGATGGCTCCTGCCTGGGGACCCCCACGCTCCCACTCCCCCACCTGCCAGGGGGACAGGCTACTCACTTATCCAGCTTGTGAATCTGCTCCTCGTTGTAGCCAAGCCCTGAAGGAAACAGGGAGGAATGATGTCACCTGCCCAATCAGTCAACAAAACAGAATGCCACGAGGGTTTGGGGACAACTACAAGGATGCAGACAGCTCGGCCTGGCCCTGGGGGCTCACAGTCCAGTGGAGCCAGGAAGGACTGAGGAGTCAAACAGGAAGCATTATGCCAAGTAGGGGCCACAGAAGCTGCAGAGAAATTGCCGCAGGGACCCTGGGGCTAGGGATGGAGAGAGGAGTACTTGGGGAACATTTCAGGTAGGAAGTGGTGGATGAGTGGGCCTTGAAGGATGTGCGGTCAGCCCCAGCTCCTCATCCAACTCCCAGAGGCACTGAAGCCTGCAGCCTGCGGGCCCCATTCCGGACCATTCAAGCTGCGGGCAGGGCCAGCTGGAGGCTCTGGAGCCTTGAGCTGGATAAGCCAGGCCACCACCCTTCACCTCTCCTTCACCCCCCACCTCCCCTGCATGGACCACTTTGGCCCGAAGTGCTGGTTCTCTGCCTGGGCCACCGCGTGCGGATGCTCACCGCGCTAGGGAGATGCTGCCCCCTGCTGGGCTTCGAGGGAACGGGCCTCCCTTGGCTAGAGGCTAGAGGCTTCCCTTGCTGCCTCCCGCCCAGTTCCCTAAGAGCAGACCCCCCGCCCTGGGCTTTTCGCCCTGGGCCCTGCTCTCAGCCAGCTGAGCACTGGTGAATCCCAGCTGCAAGTCCCAGCCCGGCCTCCTAGCCGCAGGAGGCTGCGGACGCGTGATTCTGCCGCACAGAGTTGGCTTCCTCATCCAGCCTATGGAACACCCAGGACGGCTGCGCGGGGAGAGAGAAAACCGGGGAGTATTTTTCGGAGTGGCATCTTTCAACATTCCAGGGGTGAGCTGTCAAGGGTTATTCTTCCTTCCGTGTTTAATCTTCATGAAGGAGTCTTGCCGACCGATAGAAGCAAAACTCTTTGAGGCTGTGCGGCGGAGTGGTTAAAAGCCTCCGGACCAGGACTGCTTGGGCTACTTAACCTCCCAGGGTCTCGGTTTCCTTATGTATAAACAGGGGAGGGTAACGGTGCCTAGGGTTTTTACAGGCATTAAATAAGTGCAGATCATGCACAGCCCAGAGGACGGGGTCCAGCGCATGGGAGATGCCCAGATGGGGGGGTGGAGCGTGGGGGGTGGTGAGGCTAGGATGATGGAATCCCAGTGAGGGAGGCAAAAAAGCCTCTGAGGTTCTCTGAAAATCACAGCAAAGGGGGCCAGCGGGGCGTCAGGAATGGGGGAGTCTCCGTTTTCCCGGCTTCTGGGTTGCTCTCCCCCTCCACGGCCAGACCCCAGAGGCAGGACCCAGGCTCCCGAGGGCAGACGATCATCTAGATCTGCATGTTCCAGCCACTGGACACACGTGGCTACTGAGCGCCTGGCCCAAATTTTTATTTTAATTTCATTAATTCAATTAACTAAAAATTTAAAACTGGAGCAGTGTAAAATATTGTTTTCCCAAAGAACGCAGCTTTATTGCTTCGGTAAGATGACAGTTCGGTCTGCTAAAAAATTAGCTTCAGAAGAGAGATGTGCTGTGAGTGTCAAATACACGCAGGACTGTGAGGACTTAGCCCCCCCCCTCCCAAAAAAAAGAATGTAAACTCTTTAATATTTTTTTTATATTGATTACATGTGGAAATGACAATTTGGATATATTGGGTTAAATGAAACGTCTTATGAAAATTAATTTCACCTGCTGGTTTCCACTTTTTGAATTATGGCTACTGGAGAGCTCAAAGTTAGGTACATTGCTGACACCCTGTGTCTATGGGACAGGGCTCTTTCGATAATCCTAGCGCTGGAGGAGAACTTGGCACTCAAGCCCAAGGCCTACAGTCCACACATCAGAAGCTTGGGGCATGGCTGGGGAGGGAGAGGGTTGGTTCCCGGGGTGGGAGCCCCTCAACCCCAAGAGTCAACTGGGAGTCAGCATGCTGGCACCCCAGCCCACCCCTGGGTGCCATCCTACCGTGCCGCATGATGGCGGTCACCATGGGCACGCAGCTGCCCGTCCCTGAGCCTGTAAATGAGCTGCTCCTGCCCCCGGAGGTCCTCTGTGAGGACAAGCAGAGAGTGCAGGCGGAGTAGCTGGCCCAGGGACTACAGGATATGTCTTCAGACCCTCCCTTACCTGGAAAGCCTGGCTGTTTCAATGAGCCAAAGACACAATGGCTAGGGAAATGTCCCTCAAACTGTAAAGGGCTCTGCAGAGGTGAGGGCTCTCTTCCAGGGGCCGCCCCTCCTAGAAGAGCCAGGCTCCGGCCCTCTGAGCCCCCCATGCATGCCATCTACACCTCTCCCAGGGCAATAGGCACAGGCCACCTGTCCCTCACTGTCTGCAGGCAGCTTGGAGGTGGGGACCCTGCCCTAGACCAGCGGCACCCTGGTGCCACACGGAGGGCACCCAGCAGCCACGCGGATGGTCCGAACAGCCGGATATGAGCAGAGGGAAGGATGGAGGAAGGGAGGGAAGGGAGAGCTCCCAGGATAGTTTGCTCTCCCCACGGCTCACCTGGCCTCATTCTGGATTTCTTGAACTGTTTGTAGATGAGGTTCATCTTGTCCAAACAACACTGAATCTGCTGGATGCTGTGGGCAGGAGACAGGGACCAGGCAAGGGGAGAATCAAACAGCAGAGAGTAAAGGGGAAGGGAGGGGATGACATGGCTGGCGATGGGTGGGTGGGGTGACAGAGAGCTGTCTGCCTGCAGAAGGAGCCTCATTGCCACAGTTCAGGGGGCCAATCTGGGAGTAGGGGTGACTCTCCTATCCCTAAGCTTTTCTGAGGTGCTGTGGGGCCAGCTAGCCACCACTGATTCCCAAGTTTATTCTTTCTGTCTCTGTCCCTCCCTCCCTCTCTCTCTCTCTCTCTCTCTCTCACACACACACACATACACACACACACACTCCAGGTATTTAGTCAAAGATGAAACACACAAAAAGCCAAGCAGGACAGGCCACAGGAGAATGGCCTTTGCTACGCTAGAAGGCTTGAGAACAGAATCCAGACAGGAGTCCGGCAGAGCCTGCTGGGGATGGGAGTGGAGCCGAGGCCTCTCTCCTGGTGGCCCGGGGAGAGTAGAAGTAGGGTCTTCTTGGTCTCTCCAGCATCTGGCACATGGAAGGTGTTTAAATAATGAATCAAAACCCCTGTTTAAAACACGGATGAGGGGCGCCTGTGTGGCTCAGTCAGTTAAGCATCTGCCTTTGGCTCAGGTCATGATCTCAGGGTCCTAGGATCGAGCCCCACATTAGGCTCCCTGCTCAGCAGGGAGCCTCCTTCTCCCTCTCCTCCACCCCCTGCTTGTGCTCGCTCTCTCTGTCAAATAAATAAATAAAATCTTAAAAAAATAAAATAAATAAAATAAAATAAAATAGGGGCACCTGGGTGGCTCAGTTGGTTAAGCGACTGCCTTCAGCTCAGGTCATGATCCTGGAGTCCCTGGATCGAGTCCCGCATCGGGCTCCCTGCTCGGCAGGGAGTCTGCTTCTCCCTCTGACCCTCCCCCCCTCATGTGCTCTCTCTCTCTCATTCTCTCTGTCTCAGATAAATAAATAAAATCTTTAAAAAATAAAATAAAATAAATAAAATAAATAAAATAAAATAAAATAAAACAAAACATGGATGAATCCACGGTCCTCAGTCCTGCATGGAGGCAGACGGATGTGGGAGATGACCTCTCAAGGACCTTCACCTCAAGGTCAGTGTTTCTTCCTTTCCCTTCTTGGGCTGGATACAAACAGTTGAGATATTGAGTGTGTGTGTATGGGGTGGTGTTCTTCCCCACCCTCAGGCCTGTTTAGCTCCACTCCCCTCGTGAAGCTCCTCCCAGTGACCCCGTCTCAGCTATGTCTGGAGCTGGATTCTGGGCCGGGCCCAAGCTGGGTCCCAGGCACCTGTCCTTTGGAGAACTTGGGGTAAATGAGACCTCAAATCTAGTCTTTATCCAAAGGACTCGGGCCAGATACGTCCCAAATTCAGAATTGTCATGATTCTAGAAAGGCGATCCAGCAGACATAGGCTATGTTGTGGGATAGCCTGAGTGGGGTCTAGGGTGGTACCCCTTGTCCAATACACTCAACTTTTAGAGAACTGTAAGAATATCCACTCTAAGTGGGATACATAGACTAAAAGAAGACTCATGTCAGAAGACTGAGGTCAGGTTTTGCAGCCAAAACAAACAAACAAAACCCTATGGTTTTCAGAGCTCTTTGACTTCAGAACTGAAGGCCCTGGTTAGGAATCCCTGTTGGCGCTGACTAGAGTAGGTACTGAGGAGAATGGGCCATGCTGGTCAGGGCCGGGCCCCACACACCGGGCTGTGAGGGGGGCAGGCGGGCATTTTTATGTTTGTTGAATGTAGGCCAAGAACATAGGCTTTGGAGGTGGGCAAACGTGACGTGAAGCCCTACCACTGTCATTTGTCATGGACCGGCTGCGACTCAGGGCACATTAACCTCCCAGAGTGAGCTTCCTCATCTACAAAAGGGGCATACCCGTAGTAGCATTCTGGGGATTAAATGAGATGATAGAAGTAGGAGGGCCAACGCAGGGAATGAGCAGAGCAAGGGTTCAGAAGAGGAAGGGAACGAAATTATTCTTTCGTTTAGAACTATTGCACCTGCCAGGATTTCTAATTCTCTCTCTAAACTCCCAGAACGGGGCAGGACCCCAGATGCTTTCCTCCTTCTGGCCAGTCTCAGGGAAGGGTCTTGCACATTCTTGGATCCCACAGCACTACCCCATAGCCCAGCACCCTTGCCAAGATAAGGGAGAAAGCTGATTGATTCCTAAAACAACTACTGGACCTTCTGAGCTGTGCGCCCCTGCCCCCACCCCCACCCCACCAAGAAGGAAAATCCCACAGACCTTCTGTCCGCATGTACCTGATCCCGGTTCTTCACCAGCTCAGAGCTCAGGTTGCTCAGGCTCATCTGGGTCTCTGTGATACTGTAGGAACATCTGGAGAGGGCCTCTGCCAACTGGAAGACAGAAAAAAGGGCAGACCCCCGGGGGGTCCTCAGCTCAGGGTTCTGACAGCAGCCCAGGTGAACCACTGCCCCACCACTCTGCTCTTACAGCTGCCCCCCACCCTACCCCTGCCTCACTCACAGCCCGCAGCTTGGACCTCAGCTCCGTGACTCTCTTCAGCTCCTGCATCTCAGGCATCCCAGCCACACTACTGAACCTCCAGGAAGGACAGAGAAAGGACACGGCTGGGGGATCGGGAGGCACAGCCCCGCGACCACATGAGGAATATGACATCTTTGGGACAGGCTTGCTGGCTTCTGAGGGTACCTGGGGAGTTTTGTGGTTGGATCAGAAGAACCAACCTCAAGAGGCCCCTACTCACCAAAGTCGTACCATTGTTGAGCATTGCAAAGAATAAAATGGAGGCAGATGGAAACAATGTGAAGCTATGAAAATTCATGAGTCCATGCAGCAAGGTGACCGTTAATGAACTCCTTACTAGGAATATTTATAACTAAAGGAAAAGAATGAAGCTCCTTTCCAGTAGAAACTGTATGTCATGATAACCAATAGCTTCCTAGTAAGGGAAAAACTATATTTTATGGCATATTAGCCAATAATGTTCTGGGATCTGGACTATTAGCATCGTGTTGCCCCCAGTGAAGTTATTCGCTTGGGCATGGCATTAAAATCCATGATTAGTGATTCAGGCCTGGACAGGGAAAATGTGACCACATGATAGAGGAATCAGGCTGTCCCCACCCAATGGTGGGAGGAAATGAAGTATACTCGGTGTCATCTATGATGTATTTAGCCAAAAAAATACTCCACTTGAATCCATCTAGCCTTGAGAACTCTCAGTTTCTAAGAAATGCTGGAAAAGAAGGAAAAAAAAACAACCCACAGGGTGTAGAGGAGTCCCTAGAGTTCAGAAAGTGGGACAATGGATATTGTCCCCCCAAAATGCTGGGGTCCGGGGGGAGGGGAGAGATAGTCTGTCGAGATTAAAATGGACTTAAGGAACATAACATAGACGCAAAGTGTGGTCTTGGATTGGAGCCTGGTTTGGATAAAACCAGCTAGAAAAGGAGAGTAGGGGGCTAGTTAGAGAACTTTGAGTATGGATGACTTTAGAGGAGATGAAAAGACATGGGCAAGGGGCTGGAGAGCTCATTAGCTGAGAACAGCAGGTTATAAGAGTGCAAGTACTATCAAATCTCACGTCGGTTAATATACATATACTTAAATACACGTAGCAGAAGACTATCTATCTAGAAGGACGTCTATTACTACCGTGCCACAACCTAGCTCTGGGTGGCAAGGACGTGGTATTTTTATTTCGGTTTTGCTTATCTGTATTTTCCAACTTTCTACAATTAGCACATACCATTTCTACCACAATCACAATCAGGGGAAGAATCCCGTGTGCTTTGGCTTGGGAATGGTGTTGGCAGAGGGGGAGGGGAAGGAGAGAGGAAGGGGGAGAATCAGAAGCTCCACAAAGGCCGGAGTTCACCATTATATCCTCAGTACCTCGCACAGTGTTCGGCATATGGTAGTTCCTTCATACGGGGTTGTTGAATGAATTAGTGAACGAACAAATGGATTTTAGCGTGTGCAATGCTTGCTGGCAGAAGCAGCTGAGGCTGTCTAGTCCAGCTGGGCAGGGAGGCCAGGGAGATGGGTCTGAGCACCAGTCCTAGCTGCCCCCTCGTCTGTCTTGTGGGATCTGGGGTCAGTCACTTCAGCTCTGCAAGACTCAGACCTTCGAGTACATAACGGAGAGATAAGTCTCCATATTTGTGGGCATCAAACAGGACCTCAGAGCTCAGGCGCTTGACTGGACAGCATGGACATACACTTGGTATGGGGGGGAAGCATGGGGGCTCCTGAACCAGTCCCGGCTGCTGAACAGTGCCACCACAGGGCAGCAGCCGCGAGGAAGACCAGGTAGCACCAGGACAGAGGCGAGGACACTCTGCCAAGGGAGCGTTGGCTTGGGGAGCCCGAGGCAGGAGGAGAGCACTATGGGAGAGGTGAGTCACCAGGCTGGGCAACGGCAGCCACTTTATGCCTGGTGCTCATTAAATTACCTCCGATTCCAGAATCTACGGATCTGAGGATGTTCAAAAAAGAACGGAATTGCAAAGCGTCAGAGGGAGGAGGCCTTCAAGATCATCCAGTCCTCTCATTTTGAAAACGAGGAAATAGTGGCTCAGGCTAGGAGAGAGAACAGTGGCCTGAGGTCCCAAGTGAAGAGCTTGGACTGGGCCTCTGACCCTCTGCCCGGAGCTCCTCCTGCTCCTTGGCGGGAGGGAGGCTGGAATATGCTTCGAAGCAGGCACCCCTCGGAGCCTGAGCTCTCTAGATACTCCATACCTCCAGGGGGGCTGGGGTCCAGAAAGCAAGGAACGGTGGCCAGCAGACCCAGGACTCCAGCCCCAGGGCTGGCCTGTTGCTTCTCCACAGTCCTCAGGCCAGGGCAAATGGGCAGACAAATACCCCAAATGCTTTCTGGACCCCCTTTCTGTGCCCTGGACAGAGCAGCCCCTCATCTCTGCCACCATTTGAAGGGGACTCAGCCAGGCCAGGAACTCTGTCCCTATCATCTAGAGACTCTCCTCCACCTCTTCCCACACCTCTGTCGCCCCATCTGCCCCCTCCTCAGAATCGCTGCTGCGCACCTGGGAACCTCCCAGGACCTTCCTAGGGAGAGGGGCCAGGCGACGATCGGGGTGGGGACATCAAGCCGTTCAGCACAGGTTCTGCTCCTTTGTTATTGTACTCCACCCAGTAGGGAAGGTTCCAGAAACCATCAGCTTCCCTGCGCTGCAGCGCTACCCCTCTCACCTGTACCCCAGGCCGTGCCTTCCAAGATCTGGGGGGCGGGGGGCGGCTGTGCCCACTGCTCGGAAGTGCTCTGGCCAATGAAGTTTTCCTGCTTCTCATCTCCAGGCCCTGCAGCTTGCTCCCCTCCTCCCCAGCCTCTCGCTCTGTCTGGCCCATCACCCCTAATTAGCCCAAGTCAGCCGTGGGGTGGGCATGGAGCCCCAAGGCGGGGCCGGGAAAGGTGAGGACAGTGTAAGACCCAGAGACAGAAGGAAGAGCGTGGAGGATGAGACCACCCGGATCCCCATCCTGTCGGGGGCGGGGCGGGGGTTGGCCGAGGCTTTGAGGGCCTCACCTACGGTGCTGCTCTGGGGCTTCCTACCTGCTGAGGCAGTGCCCCCGTGGGGCCCCCCGTTCCCCCTGCACTGCCTGGGTGGTGGTGGGGGGGGAGGTACAGTCACCCGGCAGGCTGGGGGATGAGGGACAGGTAGGGGTGCCCTCTGTATTCTCCAACGGCAGGGAGGGTGGGAGCTCTGGGTAGGGGAAGGCGAAGGGCATGGCTGGAAATATTGGGGGTGAGGAACAGGCAGACAGAGAAGGGTTGAGGGGTCTGAGCCAGCCTCACACCTGCCGCAGCCCCGCTGCCCCGGGCAGGACACCCACCTCTCGGTGCCCAGGCTGCTGCTGAGGAAGAGGAGGGCCATCCGCGTGACCTCCAGCGTCCGCCTGCACGTAGCCTGGAGCATCTCCCTGCAAAAGGGGTGCTGAGTCAGAGCTCCCTTCCGCCAGGGGGCCGAGGGCACGGCCCCAGGGCTGCGTGGGAGAGGTCTACCCTGCCTGCCCTGCCCATCCAGCCCTCGGGGGTACTCACACACACCAGTGCAGCCCCCGAAACATGAACTCCTGCCCGGCCAGCAGGGTCTGCGCCAGCCACAGGGCCTGGTAGCCGGCGCCCAGGACACTCTGCAACACACAGGCCGCGGGGCTAGGAGTCCGGCTCCCCCGACTTGTGCGACCCCTCCCTGCCTCCCGGGCCCACTCTCACCTTGGCGGTGGTGTAATCTGCCTGCAGGTCCACTTTGGGGAAGAACTTGGGGATGTCCTGAGCAGCTGCAGACAAAGACCCTGTCTGAAGGCGCTGCCTATGTGACCTGGACGAACCCTAAGTTCATCTTTCCTTATTCCTCACTCACGCCCACCCTCACCCTGTCTTCCACCTCCAGCTTCCCACCCGGCACAGAGCGCCCCCCAAGCCTACATAAACGCCCTCTATGTGCTTCTCTACAATTGCAGTCCCTCACTGCCCCCTCGTGTCCGCTTCGGAGAACTACATACAGCCTAACGCCCAAAGTCCCAGAAAGAGCCTGAAAATGGGCTAAAACCACCCTCGTACCCAGGAGCTTCAAGGTTAATCCCCCTTCCCAGCATTGGAGACCCTGAGAAGGAGGGAGAAGGGATGATACTTCTTCTAGAACCTGGAAGATAAAACTCTGGACCCCTGACTACCTTCCCTTCTCTCCAGCACCTTGGGCTCCTGCGTCCTCCAGCCCAAACTATCCGAGGCTTTCCCACCCATCACAGAGATTGTGGAAATCATATTGAATCCAGATCTCCCTGTTTCAGTTGGAGTTTCTTCCACAGCTCTGTGGACACTGCGAAGCATTTCAGAGGTGTGGGAGAAGGAGAGGCCAGATCTGCTTTCTGCACCCCGTGGGCCCCAAGAAACACCCACAAGAGATACTAATCAATATCCTGGATCATAAACCCCTGCCCCTTATAGAATGTGAGAAGGAGAAAAGATCCAGCCTGTGGGCCCTACTCACGGTCCCTGAAGGCCAGCCCCTTGGGGGTCTCGCTGGCCGTGCTGAACAGGGCCAGGGGGTGGCTTGCGGTCGTGTGGGCGATATGTTGCGCTGACAGGCTGGGCTCGAGGACACAGAGGTGACCCTCAAAGAGGAACTTCTGGTGCTGGGGTGCCACCCTGGTCTGCTCATACACAGCATCCAGAAAGATGGCTATCCTAGACACACCAGGGGTTCCGGGGGAGGGAAGTGAGAGGACAGGGAGTGTCAGCAAGATATGGGGTTCAGGTGACCCAAACCCCAGCTCGGTCTTCATCCACAGAGAGGGCTCAGCTTTCAAAGGGAGGGACCGGGTGATTGCCTCTCTTATCAAGGGTGGAGAGACAAAGGTTAGAGCTCGTTTCTCATTGGAGTGGATGAGGACAGAGTAGGAACAGAACACAGGAGCCCCAATACCCAGGCTCTACCTTTGCACCCCTCCCAGCAACACTCCCACTAAAATTCACCTAGAATTTTAGAAATAAAGGGTTCTCTGAGCAATACATTTAGGAAACACATCGCCAACGTACACACTCACACATGCACACATGCACCCCTCAGATTCCTAATGCACGTTAGCATGGGGAGGGTTGCTGAATCTTTGGAGTCCAGCAGCAAGAAGCACTGTGTCACTTCAACTCTGTGGGACTGGTATTTTCCAAACTAAGGTTGGGCCCGGATGCTCCCCTATCTAAACAGCCCACAGACCGCCTGGGTAGGAAAGGCTCTCGAGCCTCTGCCCTGCGCTCCCGCGCACTCACGTGTTGTGGGCATGGATGTAGACGTGGTGCAGGACCGCCTGGGACAGGGAGAACACGTGGACAACAACCCGCTGCAGGATGTCGCTGGTCTCCGCGAAGAACTGGTCGAAGCCCCAGCACTTGGCCTGTTCCACCTCCAGGATGTTGGCCAGGACGGGCACCAGCTGGCTCTGCAGCCCCCTGGACCCCAGGACACGGAGACGGTCAGGCACCAGGGCCCAGACTCGTCCTCTTCGAGGAAGTCCCAGGGCGTTCCGTGAGAACGTCCTGAAGAGCCGGAACCCAGGAGGCGGGCCAGGGCGGGATAGGGAGGAAGGGCTGGATGAACTGGTTCCGGCATCCAGATGGGAAAACCGAGGCCTGCCCGGGAACATGGCATGCCTGAGCCGACGGGGCGCAAGCGGCCCTCTGAGGTAGGGCCTGACTCTGGGCGGTGGGGCCCAGGGAGGCCGGCCCAGACTCAGGTCTGTCGCTACTCACATGGACAGCCGGCAGGTGATGGGAAGGCTGTAGCTCCACTCCAGGAGCCCGTTCTCCTGCCGCTGCGTGCCCGCGATGGCCCCGGACGGCTTCTCCGTGATGATCCGGTACCTGCGCCGAGGGTCACCAGCTCAGCGGGGCCCCTAGCCCGTCGCACGTCAAGGGATGGCAAGCTCAGTCTGGAGGGCTCTCAGAGCCCTGGTGCTGATCAGCCCGCCACTCCCAGGGAACCTGGAAATGCCAAGCTCTCTGCTCCCTTCCGCTGCCCACTTCCTCCACCCCCTTCCCGCACCTCCCCCAGTCCGGCCTGCCTCTGCACCTTTGCCCTCGCTGTGCTCCCCTTCACTAACCCTCCCCTCCCATCAAAGTTCAGCCTTCCCTGACAGCCTCCCCCCATTCCCCTCAGTCTCCTTCCCCTTTCCCTAACCTAATCCAGGTTCCACACAGCTGGACCCCTGAGCTGACAGTGGGTGTTTCGACCTTCCCACGAATCATCCTCGCCCCATCCCCCCATCTTTGTCCCTGGCAGGCTCCGAAAACTTGGGCATGTCTCTTGTAGCCCCCCGCTGAGGTGGGTGAGCCACAAGCGCATGGAGGGAGCACGAAAGGGGAGCACTCAGCCAAGATAAAGGACTGCTCTCCCATCAGTCAGGGCAGGCCTCAGCTTCTTGTTTGACTGGCTGACGACCAAGGACTGGAAAGGAGCCCGGGCAGAGGTGGCCCCGGGGAGGACCGCAGAGTGAGAGGAGGAAGAGAAGACACAGCCGGGACCGGTGGGGAAGGCCCAGGGTCCGGCCCCTCTCCTTCCCTGCCCGCGGCCCACCATACATCATTTCCTTGTTACGCCGTGGTCCACCAAAGGGGACGAAGGGAAGGCTGCCAGTGGCTGCATGGTACAGGGTGACCCCAATGCTCCAGAGATCCACGGACACCCCGAATGTCTTCTGCTGGGGCTTGCGAAGCACGGCCCGCTCATACATGTCGGGGTGCTGCCGGAGAGAGAACCCAGGAGCAGCCATGGAGGGGGAGGGTGGGCAAGGGCCCGAGCCCCCATCCATCAGACCTCCTTCCACCACCTTCCAGTGAAAACAGAACTATCAGAACCATCTCCTTCGTCATCTCACAAACTGGTGTGCAGTTAGCCCATCCAGAGCATTTCTCTCTGCCCACCCTCGGCCCTGGGGAAAATGGTGACCAGTGGTGCCCCCTGCTCAGTGAGGCTCATAGCAAGGAATTAACTGCACAAGGGAGGCCCGGGCAGGGGGCCTGGGCAGAGGGGCCCGGGCAGGGACACTCGAGCAGAGAGGTCCAGGCAGGCTGCAGTATCACCTTTTCCGTCTTAGAGAACAGAATAAATTCTTCCAGTTTGCGGGGGGGCGGGCAGAGGTGACGCATACCTTGCCACATGCAGGGGGACTGAACAGAGCCCCTCAGGGGGGGTCCGAGAGAGTCACAAGTTGACGGGCAGCTAGCTGTAAGGGCGGGCCCTCAGCTTGGGCAGGGGTCCCCAACATCCCACTCACCAGGTACTCCTCAGTGCCATAGAGAGAGACAAACTTCTCGTCATCATCTAGCTCCCGGGCGGCCCCAAAGTCCGTCAGCTTGTAGATGCTCTGCCCCTCCTCCCCCACGAGGCGCATGATGTTTCCAGGCTTAATGTCGCGGTGGACGATGCCATTCTCCCGCAGGTGGTTCATGCCTGCCACTGGGGAGAGGAGGGCTGCTAGCTCCTTGGCCAGGAACGGCTCAGTGTCTGGGGCTTATTTGGGGCAGAACGCTGTCCTTGGGTCCAGATAGAGAGTTCACACGGGCTGACAGGTCATGGGAAACACAGGAGAAGAGAGATGGGCACGGGACAAGGGGTGGGGGGGTCCCAAAGACATGGGTGTTGAGATTCCACCAGGATTCTCTAAGAAATCAAGAGGGCCTCTTGATTTCTCTCTGCCTCCCCAAGGATGGTAAACCCCTTCCTGTCTGATTTGTTTTTAAAAATTGTAATAAAATAGACCTAACGCAAATTTGACTGTTTTAAGTGTGCCGTGCAGGGGCATTAAGTAGATTACCAGTGTGGTGTAACCATCACCACCATCCACCTCCAGAACTCTGTCAGTGTCCCAAGTAGGAACTCTACCTATTCAGCAGTCACCCTCATGCCTCCAGCCCCCCAGCCCCTGGCACACACCGTCCTTCTTTCTGTCTCCGCGGAGTTGACGGCACTAGGTCCCGCATTTAGGTGGAATCAGATAGTACCTGTGACTTCACTTAGCACAGGGTCTTCCTGGTTCACCCCCATGTAGCATGTGTCAGAACTTCATTTCTTTTTAAGGATGAATAGTATTCCATTATATGTATATATACTATTTGATCTCTCCATCAGCCCGTGACATTTGGGTTGTTTTCATCTTTATGGCTATTGTGAACAACACTGCCATGAACACTGGTGTATGACCTGCTTTAAAAAATTTTTTTCTAAGCTGGGGTTTTAAACAGCTGATTAGCAGGAATCAGACACTTGGATTCCGTCCGTTCGCTAGTGTCCGTCCTAGGTCTGTGGATGGAGAACCTCGGAGGTAGAGAACGTCTTCGGTGTTTGGGTATTTGTTTCAGAAATGTCAGACCCTCTGGGACTTCGCCTTCCAGTGAGGGCAGGGCCTGTGGCCAGTCTGACAGGGAAGGGGGCTTCCTGGGGAGGTCCAGGAGGGGCTCACCCACACAGCGCAGCACCACCAGAAACTCCTCCTCGGGAAGCCCGAAGGCGTTCTCGGGGCTCTCGAGCACGCTGAGCAGGCTCCCACTGGAGCAATACTCCATCACCAGCACCTTCTGCCGGCCGCCCCCCTGTGGGTGGGACAGAGAGAGGGAGGCTTGGGGTGGAAGGCAAATCTCCTGCCCACCCATCACGATGGGAGGCACCAGCTTTCTCAAGAGGGGGCAACTCAGCCTAGAGCCAAAAGCCGCCATTCTCTAGGTTCCAGCTTCTGGCCTGGCTTTCCCTCCTTGGCCTTACAGTGACCCCACACACCTGAGCCCACGGTCACCTTTTCCAGGAAGCCCTCTTTGATTAGGCCCTACTTCCCCTCTTAACTTTCCCATGTATTACCCCTGCACCCCACCCCCCAGCACTCTTTCCTCCATGCTACCGGTTGCTGCCCTTGGCTGACCAGCTCATGACCACGTCACCATTATTACGTGACCTGACTCTTCCCAGCCTGTGAGGGTCAAGGACAAGACCCCATCCCTCTGACCAGGCACTGGACCCACCGTCTCCTCCACCGCAAAGAGCTTGACGATGTTCTGGTGGTTCAGCTTTCGCAGGACCTCAAACTCCCTCACCTGCACCTCGAGGGGTCGCAGGTAGCTAGCCGTGTTGAAGACCTTCACAGCAACCAGCTCCCCGGATTTCTGCCGTGGGGGCAAACAGAAGTCCCACTCCTGCCCTGGGGAGCACAGCTACTCCCCCAGGCCTCCATGTAGCTTCTCCCACCTGCCCGACACCAGATATGAGCCAAATGGCCTGGTAGGGGCTGGAGGCTCCCACCCTCGGCTCCTTCCCCTCCTCAGAGGGAACATGGCCTGGTCCAGCGCTGGGAGGGGAACGAGGGCCTGGTGCACCCGACTGCACAGATGCAGGGGATGGTTTGTCATTGCTATTCCATTTCTGTTGACAACAACCACACAGGCACCTGCCACTCCCTGGTGCTAGCAGCCAAGCTGGGTCTGGAACCTGCTCTGGCTCCAGCTCTTGACACAAGACTATGCGGTAGTTCTCACATATTCGGTCCAGAGCTGTGACAAAGGCAGGGTAAATCCAGACAAGTCCCACTTCCCAACTCCGCTATTCTAGATTTGCTGCCGCCTCCCTGGGATGCCAGCTTTGGGTCTTGCTCTCTCTCCAGACCCAAAGTGTGCCTGACAGAAGCGTCATCCCAAGGAGCCCTCACAGCTCCCCACACTTCTTCCCAAAGCCATAGCGTCCCCCGGCTCCAGAGTGTGCTAGGCGTCTGCCTCGCCAGGGGCTGACAGGGCCAAGAACTTCCCCGGGCCTGAGGGGGCCTGGCCAGGGCTGTGTCCTACCTTGTTTCGGGCCTTGTACACACTGGCAGTGGCCCCCTGCCCCAGCAGGTCGTCCGTGTGCCATAGGTAATTGGCCGTGCTCTGCATCTCCTGCCCCTGGCTGGCTGGCCACTTCTGGCCTAGAAAAAGAGCATACTGGGGTCTGGGATTCCATTCCTGACCTGGGGTGGACACGGGTGGCCTGACAGGGAGCTGCGCCCAAGACCATCCCACAAAGGGTTCCGGTGTGGCCATTCCAGAGGTGAGGGGACGGAGGAAGTGTGATGCACAGAAAGGTTAAGAAACTTCTCCAACAAGAAGTGCCACCACTGGGGCCCTCAGCCCACAGCCCGCGCCTGTCCCGCCACAGGGCACTCTACCTGTCCTCACTCCCAGTCTTCTCCAACCCCCTCCCCAGAGGCCATTCTGCAGAGACAGACCTTTTTCTCTGTTACCGCTCCCAGGCACTGAGAATTCTGGGTTTTTGGCATCCAGGCCTGGGATTGTCCCAGGAAGCAGAAATAGTGCTTGAAGGAAGGGCCCCAGGTCAGGCAGCGTCAGCCACACCACCACAAATCTCCAGGATTGCAACATGGGCCTGGAGCCCTTCCCCACCCACTCGCCTGGGCCCACCACTTCCTGCTGGTGTGAGCGAACAGCTGCTGGGTGGCCATGTGGCCAGGTCGGCGTTGCTCTGGAGAGGAACGCACGCGCTTGCAGCAGGGAGTGTGCGAGTGTGTGTGCATGCGCGAGTGTGTGTGTGCGTGTGTGTGCGCGCGCGCACGCGCACCTGTGAGTGCCTGTGGGTGGGGGGGCAGGACACCATCAAATCCAAGGGCTCAGGAGCCCTGGGGAGAATCTGAAACCCTCTACAATTCCATTCCCCATCTTTGCCTCCATCTGTTCTCTCCAAAGGCCAGTTCCTCTAAAGCAATTGGCTCCAGAGGGTGTGGCCCCAGAAATTAAACTCAAATCCTCTCTGAAAAACAGGGTCAGGGCTGGTCTTAATGGGATGACTGGGAGAAGGAGCTTGAGAAGGGCCACCAGCTCTTACATACGCTCTAATAAGGCTGGACTAGGCAGGGCTTCTTCACCTTCTAACATCTGATAGGTTCTCAACCCTAGGGTCCCCACACCTGAAATCCTACAGCTCCTTGGCTTTCAAGCACCTTCTCTCTGTAATCTTTTTTAAAATGCAAATCTTGAGAATGTCAATTCCTTGACCCAGCGACCACTTGAAGAGACTTCGTAGCCAAGTCCTAGTTTCAGAAAATGTATTCGTGTTTGCATTTTCCAGAAGCAACTGCGATACAGAGAGACTCCCTGAAGATAGCGTAATAATAGCTCAGTTTGAATGAGTTGATCAGATACATCCCCCACCCCCTCCCCCCAGAGGCCGAGGAAGAATCATGATGCCAGCAGGCCTGGGGATGTGAAGCCTGGCAGAGCGCACTGAAACCAAGGCCAAGGAAGGGGTCCAGTCTGGGGAGCGGGTGGACAGCAGATTTCACCCCCTTCACAATCCTCCCCAGGGCCGCTCCTCCTCACGGGCCCTGGGGCTGGGGGCTGGGGGCAGGGCACAGCTGCAGACCGAGGGAATGCACAGTGTTGTGCAAAAGGCAGAGCCCCGGCAGCACGGCACGTCCTGGGTTTGCTCCTGGTCCTGCCACGGCTGGGCCCACCAGCGGCTGGCGAGCGCATCCGGTGGGCTGTGCGAGCTCTGCGGCCCCCAGCTCAGCGCCGGGTGCGGGGAAGGCTGCCGTCCTTCGGGGGCGGTGGGCTGAAGGAGGGTGGGCGGCGGAGCCAGGGCACCCGCTGCCCCACCCACCGCCGCCACTCCTCCTCCTCCCACCGGGGGCTCTCCGGCGGCCAAAGGCACTTACCCCGCGCTCCGAGCAGCCGCGGATCAGGCAGAGACGCTCCCGGGCGAGAGTCTGTTGTGCTTTCTGTCTGCGGCAAGTCCAGGAGCTGAGCTACACCGGAAAGAGGAGGGCGGAGGAGAGGCACCCCTCGGTGCTGTTCGACGGTGCAGTGTGCTTCTCAGCCTCCGTCAGAGGCCACCGGCCCCAGCCCTTTAACCCCTTCCTGCCTGTCACCCTCCCCCACCGCGCCGGGGCTTTCCATTTCCCCAGCCGCTCCGGGAAGAGACTTTCCTCCCCACCGCCCGGGCCTGGCGCCGGGGAGAAGGACCGCAGGCGGGGTGAGGGCGGGCCCCGGAGCCGGGCAGGAGGAAAGGGCGCAGGCAGAAGCCGAACGTGGCGGCCGGCGCTGGGAAGCCGAGCCCAGCAAGGGAGCGTGGCGGCCGGTGGCCGCTCTCCTCCTGCATGACCGTCCCCGCCTCCCTCCGGCCTCCAGCAGCCCTCTGCAGGGGTGACCGCCGCCGACGGCGCGCGGAAACTGCCGCGAATCCCAGAAGCGGCAGGGGGAGGCGCCACGGGGCCGCGAGGGCTCCGGCTCGGCGCCCGCAGCCCGGCACCCCGCGGAGAGCGGCCCCGCAGCCGCCCGGTCCCAGCACCGCCCCCGCCCACTCGGCACACTCACCCCATCTCGGCTGTGGGCCTGGCAGGCTGGTGGGCGCGCGTGGCATCCGCCGAGCTTTCAGGGCTCGCTGTCATCCATGGGCCGGGCGCACAGCATCCGGGCGGCCGCGGCCCCAGGGACCCCGAGGCTGGGCCGGCCGGAGGGGCCCGTGGCACCCCTGGAGCTGGGAGGGCTGCAGCGGAGGGTTTCCTCCTCGGCTCCCCCCGCCCCGGGACGGACTCTGCCGCGCTGGGAGCCGGCTCCGCGCTCACACTTCCTGATTGTGTTCGTTCTCTCTCTTAAAGGGACAGAGGCGGCGGGGCGGCAGCCGCCACCGGCAGGAAGGAGAAAGGATGCTCTGAGTTCCCAAGTGGCGGTGACGGGCCCCGAGTCGAGCCACAGAGAGGCCGGACCCGACGCTGGGCGGCGGTGGCGGCCAACGGGTGCCCTTTGGGCATCTGCAGCCCACCGGAGCAGGGAAGTCCAGGACTTGGCCCACAGTTAACCGAGCAGGTTGGGCAAGTTAACCAAGTGGAGCGCCGCCTGGGAAGACGGAGTTCCCACACCCCGGAGCCCCAGGGAGGTCCAGGACCCAGGCCTAGCCGCTCCAGGAGTTGGGTCTGACTCATCTTCCCAGTGAGCCTGCAGAGGCCCACAAGCAAACACTGGAACCCCGGTTATGTCTTCCAGGGTGACCTTGAGCACAGCCCACATCCCTTCCCGGTTTTTTCATCCCAGGTTAGTAACGTTTACTCCGTTGGTTGTGTCGATGACTTGGCAAAATAGGTATGGAAATGCTAGGGAAACTGGAAAGAAAGCGCTTTACAGACTTCGAAGGCACTGAGGCCCACACACCTTTAGAAATTTGCCCGTGACCTTCAGAGACTGCTGGGGCTGGAACCCAGGTGTGCCACCTTCCCAGTCAGGACACGCAAAGTCCCAGGAGACTGGAGAGGTCTGCACTGTTCTGGTCAACTGCGAGATGGCGGTTGGATAAGAAATGGTTAAAACCAGGAAATCCCATGTTTCTAGAGAATGTTGGAGGGACTTTCCCATGGCAACACCTGGTGGTTTCCTCTGGTAGCCCCACCCCTAGCACAGTGACACCAGAGCGGGAGCCCGGCTGAGAACTGGGTGCTCAGGCAGATACACCTGCTGATAACCGGCAGCCCGAGGCATTGCTGCGGGGCCGGCCCCAGGCGCTGCCCTGCTGCCTGTCACAGCAGGAGCAGGAAGAACCTTCCGGGACCCTTGGCTCTCCATCCAGGATTCCCAGCTTTCCACCGCCCGGCAGTGGGAGAATTGCACTTCCTTGGCACCCTCTGCTGAGGCGGGGCCAACCAAAGCCCTTCGTTGCTGTTGCAAGACCTCACCCCCGCCTGCCCTCTGACCCTGTGATTCTATTAGACTTGGTGACTGCTCCGTCTGGGTCCCCTCGTGACTGTCATCAGCAGAGCCCCCTGCTGGCCCACAAGGGACATGTACCTTTGATGAGAAACCGACCTTTGTTGTTTTAAGCCAGAGGTTTGCAACAGAAGCCAGCCTATCCCTAAGAGTCTCCTCATTTTTCCCTGATGAACTTTCCGTCCTTACCAGCACTCCTACTTTTCTCTCTCCAGCAAGCCCAGTCTGTCTTTCCCAGGGTCTTAGGTACCCTCAAACACAGTGAACGTGTGTCTAGCAGCTGCTGGGAAGCAGGCACTGGGGGCTGAGGACACGAGGGTAAGACCTAGGCTTCTCCCCCAGAGCCAGGGTTCAGCCCGCATGGTGAAAGCTCTGGGGTACATACTTCAGCTGGTGGTGATGTGAACCTGGCACAAAGTGGGGGGTAGCAGAGACAGGGTGGTCTCCAGAAGGGCTTGCCAGGAGAAAGCATGCTCAACCAAGCTTCGGAGGCAGGGGAGTGAGGCGGAGAATTGGGGGTCGGAGGTGAGGCATTGCAGGCAGGGGGAACAGGTGCAGAGGCGCGGAGGTGTGAGGACAGGGCACCACCTGGGGTAAGGCTAGAGAAGGGGGAGGGGAGGTGGGCTGAAGCCCTGTGTGGTGACTGATCAAGTTCCGCTGGGCATCCTCCATGAGGTCACATCCTCTGTGTGGACAAACTCTGGTCCCAGCTGGGCAGCATGGCCCTTGTTTCACTGTGGGGAAGGCACGGGAGCCTGGCGGGCTCCTGAGGGGAAGAGGAAGTCTGTAAGAGGCCACAGCAGTTTCCTGAGTGGCTCTGAGGAGTCCTAGAAATAGAAGTGGCAATCCAAAGGTAGGACAAGGGCCAGAGGTGGGAAGAGGCGGGTGATGGCCGCTCTCAGGGAGAAAGCACACGTCCACCTTCTACAAAGGGAGGCCGCGGGTGTAGTGGGAAGGGCAGGGGCTTTACCATCAGAGGTTGGAGTCCTCACTCTTCCCCTTGCTCTGCATGACCTAGTCGCCCAACCTTTCTCAGACAGTCGGTGTAAGAGCAAAGTGAGATTTCGTCCCTGCTACCTGGTGGGCCCTGAATAAATACTTGTTGCTTTTTCTGCCCCTACATGGCTTGAACCTGTTTGTCGTAGCTGCCTCACCTGTCTGGCACCTCAAAAGGAAGAAGGGTGAGAGCAGGCAGGTATGTGGGAGAGGTGGGCAGGGTGTACTTGCCACGCTCCCACATGGATGAGGGGCTGAGTGACCAGGTATCAGAGCCCTGCTTCCTGCCACCTTCATCAGTCAGCTCTAGCCAGGAGCGCAGGGTGAGGAAGGAGGGACGCTCTCGGCAGCCAGACCTGGCACCGCTCCCCCAGGGAGTGGGGAAAGGGGCCATGGGAGCAGCACCAAGCCGCTGAGGGGAATTGAGCCCTGTGCCACCAAGTGCTTGTCCTTCTTGGTGTGGGAGAAGCACTTCCCTCATTCGCTTGACTCTCCAAGCCTCCTGCTCACCACTCCCTCCTACCCTCAGCTACAGCCTTTGCCGTAAACTTCACTGACATACAAGAAGCAACTGAAAGGGAACCCCATCATCTCCTCACCCCCACATCCACTGCCCGCCTTGCATCGCACGTGCTTTCCCTCTAGTGAGACGGAAGGGCCTCTTCCCATGGCCTTGACCAGCCCCTCCATCTGTGCTCTGTGATTCAACCTCTCCTGCGCGTTCCTTCTTCTCCTCCCACTGGCTCCTGCTCTGGAGCAAACATGCCCCAAAGAGCCCATTGTAAAGACAAAAACCTGGTCCCTCGGTCCCTCTCGAAGCTCCCCATTCAAGACCGTGCCTTTGCATGAGCTGCCGAGACTCCCTGACCTCCCCTTCCCTCCCCAGAGGCCGCCCAGCCCACTCTAATCTGACCCATTTCCCATCTACTGAAAGAGCTCCACGTCACCGAAGAATGATTGCCTCTCTAGCTGGCCTCATCTTACCACTGGCATCTGACCGCCGAGCCTCCCTCCTCCTTGAAACCTGTCCTGACACCATGCTCTCCCAGCACCTACCTGTCCCCTGCTCCCTCTGTCTTTGCCGGCGCCTTCCTCTCTACTGGATTTCTAATTACTGGGACCTTCTTTGTTTCCATTTACACATTCTTCCTGGGAATCTAGTAATTTGAGTATCTCCATAATAAAACAGATCCTGAAATTCTGTGCAGGTGTGATCCGCCCCTAAAACCCCGTATCATATACTCAAGAGTCTATTTGATATTTCTATTTGGACGTCTAGTAGTCATTTCAGCTTTCCCAGGCTGCACGGAATTTCTTGACTGTATTACTCCTTCCCCAGACACTAACGACCCATTACATTGTTTCATTTTCAGAGTCCTGCTTGGCTTATTTACCTGTTCTCCCTCACACCAGAAAGAAAGCGCCATTATCTGTTTCTCCTGCTTGATATTTTGTAACAGTGCTTGGCACACAGGGAGGCTTAGTTTGTTGACTGACTGAGGAATGAGTCTTTGGCACGTGCAATATGTGAAGATAGCTAACTCCAGAATAAAAAGAAGTTTCATGTACCTGTTGAGATAAACGTTTAGAGTAGATACTCACTAAGGCCATTTCCTAAGTTCATATCCACCTGGTCTCCTTTTTGGGTTTTTATCTGGGTGGAATGGGCCTGTTTTCAACTGTGTTCATTGTCACTAGCTTCCATCAAGCTCCCATCTGAATATATAAAAATCAATTAGAGGATATTCCACAATAGCCCACCTTTGCCTTTGGGCTCTCTGAAAAGCCTCCTTGGTCCTTTGCCCACAGCTTATAAACCAGCTCCATCTTGGGTGCCTGGGTGGCTCAGTCGGTTAAGCGACTGCCTTCAGCTCAGGTCATGCTCCTGGAGTCCCGGGATCAAGTCCGGCATCGTGCTCCCTGCTCAGCAGCGAGTCCGCTTCACCCTCTGACCCTCCCCCTCTCATGCTCTTTCTCATTCTAAAATAAATAAAATCTTAAAACAACAACAACAACAAAAAAAAAAACCAGCTCCATCTCACAGGTCACCACCTACACTCAGGAGTGGAGAGCTCACCCATAGCACAGAGTGGCAGGACAGCCTCGTCTTTGACTTCTCCAGGACCAAGGGACCAGCAAGAAAAGCTCAAGATGGAACTCTACTATTAAAATGAAGGAGGGGGAAGAGATGACAGGTTGGAAGGGCGTGAGCCAGATGGAAGTGATGGACTTTAGAGTATGGTGTCTGGTCCAGGGCTCAGGGTAGGATTCCTCATATTACCATTGAACACTGGGCATCCCCTTGGATATGAGAGATCTGATCCCTCCCCAGGGGCTTCTGGAATAAACCCGGTAAAAATAAGCATAAGCCCTTGGATGCATTATCAGTTGCTACCTTTAATTAACTTCACCCTTGAGCTTATGATCTGCTAGAATCAAAATCTAAAGGCGAGAAAGCAACTCTTGTGTGCCCCACCCCTGTGCTCAACACCAACAGCACAAGCCTAGGGGTCAGCTCTTTTCCCAGAGGCAGGGGGCATCCATAGGCAGAATGACTCAGGGCTTGGCTTGGGCAAGAAATACAACCTTCAGTCACCCTTGGTTGTGGCTGGCAAAACCTGCGAGCTACCTGACAGGCCCCACTCCTCCAAGTGGGGAAATCTGACCGGCGATAGAAACGAGAATGGTCCTCCCTGAAAACAGGGTGGGTGCATTCTGTGAAGGAAATGGTTCTCACGGCAACAGACTGCCCAATGGGGAGCTAGAAGACTTTCTACAAAACCTCTTAGGTTTCACACATAATGCTGGCGGGGGAGGGGGAATCCACATTCCAGATGCGCCTCTGCTGCGCCTTGCTGGGAGGGAGAAGGTGGTTGGCTTCTGAGGTCACATTTCTCCTGTTGCCAGGCAGGGTTCTATCGGCACAGACGAATCACATTTCCTCCTGGGCGCTGGACTCCTGGGCTGGAGATTTCAGGGAGTGGAAAAGGGATATGAACTGCAGCATCGAAACCTAAAAACGTATTTTATTTTGAAGTTGTGCTTTGGATTTTCCCCAATCCAACATCTGTTGAGTGACAGTCTTAGGTTCACACAAAGCATCTCCAAGCATACATACAATATTCCAGTTATCAACACTATTTTAAAGAATATACCATTTTACACAAACGTGACATACAAGTCAGACGCCACAACATTGCAATTCCCTGGAAGATCTAAACTTCTCTTCTGCACGTGGAGTACACACACACCAGCCCTTCCGATGGTCTGTTCATCCTGTTGCTGGTGTCCTCTCCTCTCCTTGGGGAGAAACCAGGGCGCCCTGAGGAGGTTGGCTGAGACCAGTGTTTCCAGTTTACAGGCTCTGCTGGCTGCAAACTCCTCTCTTTTCCAAATTGGGATGCTGGGAGCCCCACCCCACCTCTGTTCCCCCAAAGACTGACCCATGAGTCCACACCAAGAGAAGGATCCATGCCTCAAGGGGCAGAGCAGGGCTCTCTGAAGCATCATGCTGGTTTAGGCGAGCAGATCTGAGGAAGACTGGTCTCCCTAGGCCCTGGATGGCCAGCTCCTTTTGGCTTTTCGGTGTAAAAATCACAGTGTGCAACCTGAATTCCAGTTGACTGCAGGAGCTCTGCCGAGGAGGCTCCTTCTGTGGGTTCCTAGTCCTCTCGACAGGTCTGTCTCACAAGTGTCAGGAGCACCAGAGAGGGGAAGACAACTTGGCTCCCAGAGCTGGGGGGGGGGGAGTAGGTGGCCACTCACACACTGTCCAGTTCGTGATGCGAATCAGCAGATGGACACTGACCAAGGGGATGGTGGACACAAGTCATGTACAAGGGCTGCAAGAGAAATAAGGCAGGAACAACAGAATAGGCCCAAAGCGTTGTCATTCAGAAAGCTTTGCTTTGACTTTCTCAGAGAGGAGTGTGCTGGAAGGAGGGAGAAAGGGCAGGTATGGGTACCAATTTTGATCAGTTGGATCAAAAAGAATGTAAAGTGAAGGGCAGGGGTTCCATTTTCATCAAGGAAACAGATCCTTGGTTCCGAAAGCCCCTGTTGGCTCAAGACCTGTGCAAGTCCACGTGAGAGACAAGGACAGGCCAGTGGACAGAGAAACAAAAGCCAAGAATCCAGAGGCCTGTGGGTCGCTTCTCACAGGCTGACTCACTTTCTCCTTTCTAGCTCTTGGGATAGTTTTCCTGGTGTTGCAGGTTAGCCTTCTAAAAATTAGCAATTTCCCACAAAGCTCCTCCTCCCTTCACCCAGAATGAGGAAAATCCTACCACTTTCCATAGCACCAACTGCCAACTTCAGAATGTTGGTCCAAAAGGAATCTTCTAGGCTAAACATAAGGAAACTCAGATTTTCCTATCTGAATGGCAACCCACCACCTCTCCTGACCTATAGAAAATAAGGCTAAAAGCATAGCTTTAAAACCAGGAAACAGAGAAGAGGAATGAGCTTCAGCTTTAACTCACGTAGCTGTCTGAGACTCACGAAACGGGAGTGTGACTGTCCCCAGCCCTGGTACTGCCACGACAGCATGAAGCCAGGGAAGCCGGGACCAGGGGCACCAGGTTTAGAGACCGATTAAAGTAGGCAAGGGCATCATTTCTGCTTTTTGGGGAGGAGAACCAGAAAAAAAGGCCAACAGAAGGCCTAAATATTCAGCATCCAATTTTTTGTTAGATTCCAGCCTCGGGAAGACTTTAGAGCCTGTAAGGCCGAAGCTCTCTTAGTTGTCCTTATTTGGATAAAAGAAAACAGGTTTTAAGGAGTAATATCTCTCTTTCATCTAACTAGGGCTCCCCAAGCCCCTGTTGGTCCCTGAAGAGAGATCTTATAGAGAATAAGCCAAACTAGAGAGGTGAAGTTAGGTTACATTTTCATTCGGGAACACTTTGGGGGTTAGCAAAGCTGAATTTAATTTTTGAACAGGATAATGAATATTGTCTTAAGTGCCCCAAAAAAGTGGGAGGAAGAAGGACCCATTTCTCACCTTTTCCAAACCTGCCATAAACACAATAAAACTCTCTTAAGACTCTTTATCCTAAAAGGAACCAGCAATAAAACTGTCTTATATAGGAAAATGTCTTAAATGGAAAATGGTCCATCAGAGACAAAGACAGGAACCGAGAAATGTCTATACATTCAGAAAAACTTTAGAAGTTTTATAAAAAGACTGGGTTGTAGTCCTAGAGGATGGAGGAGAGCAAAAGCAAACACCAATGACCAATTCACACCAATAGAGAGAAGACAGAGAGAAAGCCCCCAACCCCAAACAGATTACAGGATTGAGTTCCATCCTGCTCAATTTTTTATAATGGAGAGATTTCAAAGGCTAGGTTCTCTGGCCCAGACAGAACAAGATTTGTAATGGAAACAGAGGCCCCTGGTGGCTCTTGCTTGAACTGCCACATTGACTTACAAAGAGACTGGTCTGGGACCAGGAGAGGCTACACATGCCAGAGACTAGAAAAAACCTGTGTGCGTGCGTGTGCGTGTGCGTGTGTGTGTGTAAAACGAAGAATGGACTATATATGGTTCTCTATAGTCAGTACCCAAAACAAGATGCCACTGAGAGCTGGCTGTCAGTAGCCAACCATCTGGTCAGGCATCCCCTGTGTCTGAGGGGACGGAGACGTGAACCCGTGTCCTCGTGACTCGCCGTGCCAGATTTCACAGTGACCTGATAATGGAAAAATCTATCTCTGGCTAACCTAAGAACAGTATGTACTGCAGCGGGCTGGATTACGACGACGGGGAGAAGCGGAGGGCAGCGGGAAGGGCAGGGCAGGGTGATAACGAGGGCTTCATTCTCAAGGTTTTGGGCGATGGGAAGGCTAATTCCGGCAAGAACAACTTAGAATCTAATTTTCAACTGAAGTCCCCAAGCTAGTTAAATAGGAAGATTTTTAATAACAGTCAGTCCCTCCAGTCCCCTTGTCTAGAACGATTAAGTTACATCCCTCAGACAGTACAAGACTTGTCAGTGGACTGTGGGGAAGTTGATGAGTTGACACCAGGGCTAGTGGCATTTGTTTTGGGGAAGACAGCGGGCTTGGGCCGTGTGGCCGGCGGCTTGACGGGGGCAGCCATCTTGACGGACTTGACGGGCCGGAAGGCGCAGGCGATGTCCCCCGCGGTGCTGGCACTGCGTTGGAAGGCAGGCTCGGGGTCCTTGAGGAGCTGGGTGTGCAGGGGGCTGGAGGGCTCCGATGTGGGGGCCACCACCGGGGAGGTTTTGAGGGGCTCCAGGGTGTCCAGAACCACATCAGGGGTGTGCCTGACGCTGCTCTGCCGCTCTAGCTCGCGCAGCTCGTTCAGGGCAGAGTTCATAGTTGCCTCAATATCCTGCAAAACAGGAAAAAGGAGGAGGTGAGGCCGATGTAGGGAGAAGTCCCCAAGGATCCTATTTCAACAGCACAGGCCAAATCACGAAGAAACCAACTGCAGGGAGATGTCCAGATTATTTTACTTGGCCCAAATCCTTAAACATATGAATGTTCAGAATGCGGGGAAGGGGAAAAAAAAATCTCATTTTCAGGAAATTTTTTTTTTTTTCTCCTTTAGAAAAGAGTGGCTGAGATGTTATTTTAAATAGAGTCCTCAGGTTTTAGAGGTAGGCACTGAAGTATTTCTGGGTGAAATGACATATAATCCAGTGCGGAGGGGAAAGGTCGCTGAATTAAGAATGGCCAGGAGTTTGGTCAGGAGTACGTGGGATTTATTATCCAATTCTCTCTACTTTTGTGTATGCTTGAAATTGTACATAATAAACGATTTCTTACTAAGTGGTAGAGATCAAGTATGATCTTTGTTTTCCTGGACTTCAAAACCAAAGGTCGAGAAGGGTCAAGGGCTGAGGAAAGGCTCCAGAACCCTGGCCCTGAGATTCATCAGGACACCTCCCCCACCCCACCCCACCCCCACCCCACCCCACCCCACCCCACCAGAGTGCCCAATTTGAGGAAGCCATTTCCCTCCACCCGTCACCATGAGAGGGACCGAAGAGCGACCAGGAGGGGGAGCCAGCCACACAGGTGAATCACCTCCTGCGAGTCACAGTGGAACAACCCAGCTCTCAGGAAATAGCAGAACCAAAGACCCTTTGTCCACAGCCAGCTGCCCCTCAGGGAGACCTCTCAGCTCCCTCCCCACCTCTCCACACACTTGTGTCTGGCACCCCCAAACCACCACAGGCCTCCTCCCTTGGAATCAGGCTCACGTGGAAAGACTACATGTTCCAAGCAAAGGCCCTGGTTCAGGCTTCTTGGCCCTTACAGGGTGATCTATGCTTTCTGTTGACGGTGATTTTCACTCATCCCTATGATGTTCTCACACCTTAAAAATGCTCAGGAAGAACTCCATCATCTCCCTCCTCAGTCCTGCTCTGTAGCTAGTCTGCACCGAGAATGTATCCCTCCGGGCTCAGGAGGGAGCTGGAGGAGTCCCACGGTTCAAGGCAGATTGCAACCAAGAGCTTCAGAAGAGGCACAGAAGTAGACGGCGAGCGAAGCAAGACATCTCAGGCCCGTAGCTTAATACTGTGCTTGCCAGGTACACCTTCCCTAAGCAGAGCATCACAATTAAGCCAATAGAGACCACACGCAGCCTCTATTGCCCCCTGGAAGATGGGGCGAGGAGAATCTCAGCTCAGTTGAAACATAAGAGGGCAACGGGGAGCCCTTAGCTCCTACCTGGTCTAATGAAAATTATAGAGTTGGGAGAGGCGTCTGAGTGAACTGCCTGGAGTGGCCCCGGAAGTCGGATTTTTAGAGGTGGGGCTGGATCGCTAACAGTTCACGGAAAACAGAGACTTGTCAGTGTGGTGCATACACGGAAGGAAGGCCCCATAACCAGGGAGCTCATGCCCACCTGCATCCGGAGACGTGGGCTGGAAACCCCTCTGGTGCCTGTGCCCCCTGCGGCAGAGTATTTTGGGGCCATGAAACCAGAAGCAGATTATTGATGGATCACCCACCTCCCATTAGGGACCAGAGATTAGCCTCAGGGAACGGGAGAGGGGGATGGGCACGGTGACAGAAAAAATGGCCAGGACTACATCTGAGCCTCGACACTCGGACGGCTTCGAGAAAGCCCACCAGGCTCTCAAAACCCGAAACTTGGGCAGAATGGACTCTATCAGAAGACTAACTACTGGCTTTAAAAAGTACAAGCCCCTTCTTGCAAATAGCCTGTACACGAGCAAGAAGTCTGAATGCTTTTATTCTGTCTCCAAATTCTTCTTGGGGAGAGTGGGATTGGAGAATTGCTTAGAAAGCTGCCTTCTCGGGTCCAGATGTCCAGCAGCCCCTGAACTCGGTATGTGATGTACAAACGTGGGCCGTTTCCAGGCCCATCGTAATTAACGCGGGCTGTGCTGCACAGGAGTGACAAATGTAGACGCGCTCGCCGGGTGTCCAGAAGCCCCCCCTTACCTGTGCAATGACCTCAGGGTCCACGGGCCGATGGTTATTGAAGCTCTTTGACCTTCCTGCTGTCACCGTCTTCCGGATCTGTGGGCTGTCCAGCCGATTCTTCAGGGATGAGTGGCGGCTGATGGAGTTGAGGCTCCCATGCCCACTGATGGAACACTTATCTGGCCCTTCCTTGGGGAGACTCTGGCTCATGATGGGCTGGGAAGATGGGCGGCAGCTAGCCCCCACCCCCGGGGAGGCCGAGTCAGTCAGGGAACTGCTCAGCCCATGGTTGTCGCTCCGAAATGTCTTCCGGATGCTCCCAGATTCTGGCCGCTTCCTTTGCCTTCAATCACAAAGAGAAAGGGCAGCGTGATCAGGGAGCCCTGGCCCCGAGGAAGCTGGGGCGAGGGAGAGAGGGGCGGGTGTTGGCACCCAGGGGCTTCTGGAGGAGAGGGACACACAGCACGTTCTCTCCTTGGCCTCACCTTCCCTTGCTTTCTCTGTGTCTCTGTTCCCCTGCCACCCCCAACCTGGGCAAAGGAGAAACGGATACTTACTTGGTGGTTGTGGGCTTTGAGTTCTCGAGATGTAAGGTGCTGCCAGGAAAAATGTCTGATTAAGTGAAAGTTTCTAACGGGAGACAGATTCGCAGAAAGGCCCCCTCCATTACCTGCTTTGAACGGAAACCTCAAGGCCCAGGTAGGAGAAAAATTCTCACCATCACCAAGAAGGCAAGAGGAGAGCTGATCTTCCCAAATTCTAGCATGTTTCTCAGTCCAGCTATGGGACTGTAATCATTTTGGGCTCTGGCAAGAGGCCGTTGTTCCCTCTTGTGCAGACATGGGACAGAGTATTTTTCAAGAGGCTGCAATGCTGCAAGGCCAGGGCCAAGTTTGTGCATTTTCTTAGGGTGGAAAGACATCTACATGACCCTAAGTCACCCAGCACTGGGCTGAGCCCTGGCTCTGAGCCAACTTCCTTCAGCCCAGACTCTCCTACAAGACGGCTTGGCAGAGTCCTAGTAGCCTGGGTGTTGCCTATTGCTGAATAATCTCATTTTTTCCCTTGGAATCAGATTCCCAAGGACCTAATCTAAGAAGCAATACAATTTCTGGCTTGGGATGGCAGCTGGGCAGCTCTGATCTAGCAACTACTAAGGACGACGAAGGCCGAGGCTGGAGCTGAGGTGGAGGAAGGGAAGGGGTAGGACCTGAAGACAGACAGCTAGGCTATGTGGCAGAGCCAGGGTCCTAAGCCAGTCCTGGTCCCGCTCACTCGGTCAGGTCTTCTCCATCGGGGCTTGGTGTGGAACCCGGCACACACTCCCTGAAGCTGCCTGCTCAGGCCATCGAACCGTGGGTGTCAGCCATTCTTGAGCAGAAGAAGGATGTTCTCGGAGTCTTATAAGGCCCAGCTGAAATGACTCTTCCCCGGTACCCCAAGTCCAAGGGCAGGCAGAAGCAATCACTCCCTCTTTTGTTCCTTCAGAGCTTTCGATGGCACTGCTTTTTAGTTACCTGTCTATATGGCATTTACTCGGCCGGACTGAGTGCCGAGGCCGGGCACGGTCTTCTTCATCTCTGAATAACCAGCACGGACGCTTGGCACAACAGTGAGCCCTCACTAAATGTGTGAAATTAAATTGAATGCCACACCCGAATAACTCGTTGCTGATTTCCTTTTTCCACTTGAGGATGGCTGACTCACAAAGCTCAAACCGCTGAGGAGGCAGATTGTGGAGCGGCTGGTGTGGGCCAGGTCCCTGGCCAGGGCCCGGGGACGTGAAGAGAGGAAGGCAGAGTTCCTGGTTTCAAGATGCTCAGCTTGGTGGGTTATCCAAGTGCAGCCTGAGTCCTGAGAGAGACTCAAAACTGCTGTGGGAGTACAGAACGAGGGCACCTAACTCAGCCCCGAGGACCTCGGGGTGGCAGAAAGGCTTCCCCAAAGAGGTCAATCTTCAGGCTACGTCTTGAAGGGAGAGGAGGAGCTGACTGGGGGTGGGGGGGTGGGGGAGGCAGCAGATGCAAAGGTCCAGGGGTGCGAGGGAACCCGGGGCCCTGGGAAGGAGGGACGGACGTGTGGGGCAGGCAGGGAGGCTGGAAGGGCAGTCACTCCTCGGGGCAAGATGTGCCCCAGGGGCTGCCACTCGCCCACTGACTAGCTGGCGTCCGAGGAGACCGTGTCCTCTGAGAACCCCGTCCTGACATCACCAAGTAAGGAGTTCAAGGGAGCCACCTTTGACTTTCCACCTGGCGTTAATCTTTTGACTATTTCAGCTATTATCCTGTACAATTTCTTGGTACAAATGGCATCAAATATATGATGGCTTAGAAACATGTACCTAACTAATTATTGAACTCTCCCTCCACCAACCCCGCCTTGGTTTCCGGGTTAATTAGAGGCTTACAACCTTATGATTATAGGATTATAATTAACATAGACTTGTAAATAAAGAAGAAAATGTGATTAGTCCACAGTTACTTTTTACTAGCTCACCCTCCCAGCAGGGCACTAGGCTGGAGGGAAATAAAATCCTCGTTCTTTTTTTACCGGTCTGGCTTAAATTATACCTACACTAAGTGAGCTGAATCAGCGACTTTGCAAACTTGAGGGTGAAGGATGGAAAAGAGCCACGTGCCCCAACCACTCCCCCTGCTACCGTCTGGTTGGAAGAAAGCCAAGAGATCTGGGCGACCTGGTGCAGTTTAAAAACAACAAGCATCTTTTATTCTCCTTCCAGTTTCAGTGTCCAGAGGCTACGGTTAACAGGTTTTCAATGTGCAAATCATTTCATTCCTCCAAAGCCAGAGGGGAATAAAAACTGTACATCATCTGCAATCCATATTCATCAGGAACGCCCTGGGGCTTGTCATCCCGTTGGCACTGGGCCAAGTTTCAGGGTCTGGCGGAAAAGAGGTCTGTAGGCTTGGGGACTTGGTGTCTGGCCCCTTGAGATGAGATTAGTTCTCCAATAACCTGAATGTCTCTAGGGGAGGCTGCATCACACAGGCGTGGAATCCCTCTAGCCGGCCAGATCGGGTGTGGGTGGAGTTAGAACCCTGGGATGTTGCTCACAGCCACAATGAAAGCTGGGGCCAGAGTTAAGAGCCTGCCGGACAGGAATGGGAATCTGCAAAGGGACTAACAGGGGGCGATGACACAGGGCTAAAGCAACAGGGAAAACACGGACAGTGATTTCTACTGGTATGAAAGGGCAGAGGGGAGCTGGGGGTTAGGCAATGATTAAAGAGCTCGGGACAAAGCTTTCCTTGTTGGGGGCGGGGGGCGGGCAGAGTGGTCTCCTCTCCTTGACGGAGCGAATGCCGGCCAGGGCAGGAAACAGACACATGGTATCCAAATAAACCCCTCTGGGGTCACGTGAGCCTAGTGGAAGACGCACACGACGCTGGCTCTTTGGACGGACAAGGAAGGGCCAGGGAGACATCAAAGACTATTATTTGGGTAAGACTCGGAAAAGAGAAGGCACCTCTGAGAAACAGTACAAAACCAGGTTGCATAAAGGGACCAAAGCTTTGGTCAAGTTTTAGTAGTCAGCCGGGAGCCGACAGACACTGCCCGAGCCCAGGGTGGGGCACCCTTCCACAGCAGGGGCCTGGGGCCTGCCGGCGGGGCCTGTGGAAGCTTCCTCGGCCCTGTCCGCCCTGCAGCAGAGGTGAGCACATGCAGTGTTAGGCCTGGTGGGGGGTGCGGCACTGGCATGGAGAGGGGGTGAGGCCGGAGGGTGAGGCTGGGTGTCGCAAGGCACTCGGGGGAGCAGAAAATGAAAAGCAGAGCTTACTTGTTGATGTTTGCAAGATAAATATCGGCTACATGACCCCCACTGGGACAGCTGGCCCCCGCTCTGGCTGTCACCTTTTCTTCAGGTGGCTCAGAAATGACCTCAATCTCAGACTTGGGGCTGGACCTCTCCACGACACCGTCCTCGCTGGGGGAGAAGGGGCAGGCAGGCAGGGAGGAGGGGGGAAAACAACAACAACACAAAAAGCAGCGTTAAATCGGCAAGATGGCCCCCCGACACACACGCGACCCCCCACGACAGCTCCAAGGCAGCGGTGACACCTGGCTGGGCTAGCTCTGCGAGCAGAGGCAAGGAAAGCTAAGGGCCTTTGGAGGGTCGTTTAAATAAAAATAAATAATCCCGCTGCCTTCCGCAGGATCCTCGGCGGCCGCCGGAAAGCTGAGCTCGGGGACACCCGGATTCGAGGCATCTGCCTTCGACCCCACGCTGCCTTCCTGGGGCAGCTGTGCCACGGCCACCTCCTGGAGAAGGAGGCGGCCAGTCCAGGGTGCGCTTTATCTGCTGAGGTCCCGGGCACTGTCGGGCAAGGACGGGCAGCTCTGCGCTGGCTCTGGAGAGGCCGGCGTCGAGGCAGGACCCCGCCACACTCAGTCGTCGAGCATCGAGCCCCGCTTAGAGCGTCCAAGCCGGTCCCAGGTCATTCCACTGCTCTCCCGGCCCCTCTGGCTACTGATGACAAAGAAAGCCCCTTCTCCCCCACAATTCCTCTTCTCTCGGTCCCGGAGTGAAGTCATAATGCTAAATTTGGGAGGGTCCTGTCCACGCACAGATGGCCACCGGGTTTGCGATGTTATCAACAGAGGGAGGATCTCCCTGCAGAACGAGCCGGGGAGAGGCTGGGAGGGTGCCGACTCACTCAGGATATCAACCTTTAAAAAATAATATTAAGGGAAGGACTAAAAACACTGACAGCATCGTATCCAAGGACAGGGAGTCGGGGGCAGAGGCAGGGCAAAGGGGCAGGGAGGCAGGCTCAGGTGGGCTGGGGGGTGGAGCGGGGGGGGGGGAAGCCCTCCTGCCCAGGAGACTTCGCTTTGAAAAGCGGGAGCCAACCAACAGCCCAGCTGATGAAGTGTCTCTGGGCCCAGTTCACGTTCCCTTTGCTCCCCGATGCCCTCTCCCCTCCTCTCCCTGTCTTTCCCTGTGTCAACCTCGTTTCCTGGTGGCTCTTTCCACCAGGCCGCTTAAGCTAGATTTCTCCTAGAAAAGCAAGGCATCATTTTCATTTGCAAGTGGAAAAGCGCCAATGGCAGCCCAACTGGTTGGGATGAGCACAGTTGTTTTTAGAAAAAAAAAAAAAAAAGAAAGAAAAGAAGTAAAAATGTTTTCCCACCCTGAGCTTTCCAGAACGGAAATGTAAGTGGTCAAACAATAACCCCTCATTATCACTCATCACGTTGAAGTGTAGATGAGCAGGAGGGCTGGCAAGTTTCCAAAATGACTAGGGGGGTAGTTGGTGGGTGGGGAGCGATTTGCAGGGGGAAGAGATGAGAAAACAATCCCCCGGGGCGCCTGGGTGGCTCAGTTGGTTGGGCAACTGCCTTCGGCTCAGGTCATGACCCCAGAGTTGTGGGATTGAGTCCCACATCGGGCTCCCAGCCCACTGGGGAGCCTCTTCTCTCTCTGACCCTCTCCCCTGTCATGCTGTTTCTCTCTCTCCCTCTCTCTCTCAAATAAATAAATAAAATCTTAAAAAAAAAAAAAAAGGAAAAAGAAAAAATGATCCCCCAGGGAGTCTGGGTAGGGTCCTTCAGGGATGGTGTTGGCGCCCCCTGGGGGTTGGTCTCCCTCACGCTCCTTTGGAGCCAGAAATAAAGTCTCACTCCCACAGCGCAGCCGGGGACGCCTGAAGGTGCAGGGGACCCAACGTACGTGTCTTGGACCACGATGTACTGATGGGGGATGAGTCCGTCGATGCCATTGTGCCGGCCTTCCCACCAGTCATCGGAAGCCCGCTGGTAAAGCAGCAGGGATGCCCCCTTCTTGAAGGACAGCTCTCGGGCTGTCCGGCCCACGTAGTCAAACTTGGCAATGGCCTCGATGGGCTCACACTCTGAGAGGGGCAGGAAAGAAGGAAACACATGTTGTTGGGGCCAGAGGCTCAGGAAACTGGGAGGAAAAGCCCAATTAGCTGAACTTACACTGGTGGGAAGATAACCTGGTGTGAGAAATAAGCCACGGAGGATGGAGGGATGAGGCAGGGATTCCCGTGTGGACTGCGCCATCACCCTAAAAGCACTTGTGCGCCCTTTCCTGCCTTTGGTCCCCCCACCCGGAATCCCTTTCTCTCTCATCTTCCTGATGAAGCACACTGAGTCACAACTGAAACATCATCATTAAAAAGCAAAACAAAACAAAGAACACTTTATTCTCTCAGCAGTTTTCTGTGCAAAAACGAACCACACGTGCAGGGTGGGAGTCTTGTCAGGCTTGGGCGCAGTCTGCCTCCTGGGAGAGCACATCACGCTGCCCAACAGGCTGAGCCCCACTCAGGGCAAAGGGGAACTTCTCTGGTGCATCCGCAGCTCTTTACGCCAAACCCTATCGCTGACCTTGCCCTGCCGTATTTGTAAGTTTCTTTTCTGATCATATCATTTCTTTTCTGATCATAAAATAACTCCATTAACTGCAGAACATTTATCATATTGTACTTTCAATACAACAAATTTTATTTATACTATGCATTCCCCCTCGTAGACCATGAGCTTTTAGTCTCCATAAAGAGAAAATAACTCACCCAACCTACTTTCCAAGGAGCAAAATATGGAAATAGATTTTGTGGATAATACATGGGAAAATGTACACAAAAGTAATCTGAAAATTAAAAGGGGTTTACAAATGCAATGACTTTTTATTTTTGTGTGAGCTTCCGTCTCCTCTGTAAAAAAAAAAAAAAAAAAAGGACAACAATAGTGCCTCTTTCATGAACTTGTTAGGAGGAGTCAACAAATAGCAATTTGTAAAAGCACTTAGAACAATGCCCGGCCTATAGTAAGCGCTGCGTAGATGTTAGCCAGTTATGCCTACTGTCATCGTTACCATTATCTGCGCTGAGCAGCAGGGGGGCGGTCAGAGAACAAGAAAGCAAGCTCCCAGAAACCTGGAACCTGAGGTTAAAGTCAGATATTCCAAGTAGTGTACAGGAAGGCTGCCTACAGGCAAGACCGGGCCCAGCCGGCATGATTGGTGGGCCTGCCCTGGAACAGGCAGGGCTGGAGATTTTGCTACAGGAGGCACACCAGAGAAGGCCTATCTAAATATCCCAAATCTCAGTTCTGTACAGCCTTGGGCATATCACTTGACTTCTCTGGCCTCTGTTTCCTCAGCTATAAAAATAGCGGCTCTATTTCACTAGGATTAAGAGATAAGACCTACAAAGCTTCCAGCAGGGACAAATTTCCCTACTTCACCTACTCCCCTCCTGTAATGGGGCAGATTATCATATTGATCCATCTGACTTCAGCAACCAAATAAGCAGCCCTAATTTTTTTTTTTCTCCTCCAAAAAGCTGGCCTAGGATTGCAGAATTCACAGCAAGGCAGAAAGCAGGGAAAGCTCCGCAGACTGTGCCATTTCGTTCTCATGCCCCGAAAATTCTGAGACCCCTTGTCGGCTGCTGAGTCTTCCAAGAGCCCAAGTGGTCCAGAAATGGAGGTGTGGAACTGTTGGAAGGATGGGAAGCGTGCTGGCTGGACAGAGCCTAATAAATCATGGGCGCTGCCGAGGGGCCCGCGGTGACCGCTGCGCATTCCACCTCTCGATGCACACCCGCCAGGCTGCACAGCGCTAGCATGTCTGTACTTTGGAAAGGGTCAATCTTTCCAGTCGGCAGGCGTGAAAGCGTGTGGTTTCTGCATCCTGAGTCCCACTCCCCTCTGGCTTGCTTCTGTTGGGTTCTTGGCACCCAGCTTTTCTGTTCCCCAGGCTAACAGCTTTTTCAAATGAGCTCTCCTTGATTTTGGTCTCCAGCTACCTGGCAGGAGTCTAGGCTGTGACAGGGGACCAACATCATGCAGGCGAGGGATAGGGAGTTGGAGCGAGAAGCTTTAAAGGCTCTGAAAGGTCTAGCTCTCCATCTCTGGTTTAAGGTAGAGACCGTTCTAGTTGAGAGGGTGGGCTGTCTCTCCAAGAAAGGGAAGGAATGAAAACCAGAGACAGGAGAGCCCCCTGCCTGTCTTCAGGGGGCTGCTTAGCAGGAAGGAGCACGGGGAGCGCAGGTTATATAATCCCTTCCTTCCACTTCACCCCCGCACCCCCTGCCCCTGGCCCCGCTGCCGCGGAAGCAGGGCCCCATACCATCATCGCTCGTGTGGTGCTCTGTGGTCACGTCCTGGGTTGAGTCCTCAGCCGAGGTAGTCTCTCCATGAGGGCTGTCACTGCAATAGAAGAGTCACGGGGACCTCAGCCCTCGCTGACCAAATTCTTGTCTTCTTCACGCAGCTTCCCTGGAGCAAGGGCACGGAAGCTGCCTCACACTCTCTACAGCCTGACTGCTCACCACAGTGATGATGAAACACAAGCCTCCCAGGGTTCTCCAGTCCAGTCCCTGCTGCAGAAACTGTTTGAGACTGCCTGGGACTTAGAATATCCTGAGACAAAGGGAACCCCTTTCGAATTTACAAAATAAGTCTTTTTGAAAATACAGAACAACTCAACTCCTCAAGGGCTGATTCTCTAGGTGAACTACCCCTGAGGGAGCACATGGAAGAAAACACTAGGCTTTTGCCTGGGACACAACAGGACCTGAAAACCAGCTCTGACACTTGTGAGCTGTGTGACCCTGGGCAAGGGACTGAATCTCTTTGAGCCTCAGCCACCTACTGATGAATTGAGGCTAGTGGTCTGTATAACATTACAGTGTCGCATGAAGAGTCACTGAGGCACGACGGAGTGGTTAGTAACTGGTCTTCCTTTCCTTCTTTCTCGTTTTGCTTATGTCTGTAGGCTTTGTGCTTTGGTCTTGTATGGGTGAGAGAGTGGGAGGTGAGTCAGAGGGAGAAGAGTCTGCTGTGGGCTGGACTCTTCGAGAGGACAGGGCATGGAGGCTGGTCAAGTTCTTCAACAGTTCACTGAGTCTAAAATCATCCAGGGCTGAGAAATGAGAATGGCTGGGGAAGTTACTAGGAAAGTCGTTTCTACTCCTGGTTTCCTGGCTTATGGACATCAGAGTAGATGGGGATGGGCACCAGGAAGTTCTAACCCCCTGTTCATTGCTAAAGTTTCTTCCTCTGGCAGTTGGTAGTAAC
This sequence comes from Mirounga leonina, assembly GCF_011800145.1. Lineage (NCBI taxonomy): Eukaryota > Metazoa > Chordata > Mammalia > Carnivora > Phocidae > Mirounga > Mirounga leonina. Next base: position 24,025,821 of record NW_023270389.1, read on the forward strand.
AAGGGAGCCTTTCCAGGCAATTCTATGGAAGCATTACCACCTCCTCTATCCACCACCTGGCCTCACGGTTCCTACGTTTGAGCCTATAGCCTCTCCCTCCCCTTGGGACAGGTCTTTCACTCTAGAAAGTTCCTCAAAGGCCAGGGGACCAGTTCAGAAGTCAGTTCCAAGGAGGCTCTCCAGAACCCAGAGAACTTTCTGGGAGAACATCAATAGGGATTCCTCCTTACCAAAAAATGTGGCACAGTTTTTCACTTTTACTGGGCCTAAAACTCTGATGAGTTTCATGACACTCTAGAAGCCCTCAGGGCCCCAAGGGCGCACAGGGCAAAGGCTCAGTTTCCTCCAGAGTTGCAAGTGTAGTTATGTGGCCATCCAGGAAGGCAGCAATTCTCCAACGTCAGAGAGTCCTGGATGGCTTGTTAAAAGTGGACTGCCTCACTCCTAGAGTTTCTAAGTCTCGAGGGCCAGGCGGAGCTAGAATGTCTGTATTCCCAGCCAGCCCTACGGAACATAGGTGTTGCTGGTCCAGAGACTCCACTTGGAAAACCACTGCTCTAACATAAAGGTGAGATGATGCATTTTTAAGGCCCCTGGGAGCACTAGAATTCTACGCTCGCTTCCACACCCACACGTCGGCCACACGGCAAGGCCGTCAACACCTGTGGTCTGAGGAGGCCCCGCAGGCCAAACAGCGGGCAGTTCTAGGGAACCAGGTTCTAGCTGCAGGGCTGGCAACACGTGGTGACGTGGGCCTGGCCTCTCCTCTTCACAGCTGCGGGGAGGCCAAACGGCCAGGAGCCCCCTCTCCCTGGCTCTTCTGGTCTCCTGGCCATTCTCCAGGATTCTCGGGCCCTAGCACCCCTTCTGCCACCCCCCGCCCAACTCCTTCATCCATCTTAGCTCGCTTCGCTGGCACTTCTTTCCCCTCCCAAAGAAGAAGAGAGGCTGGGAGCCTTCTGAGTGGGTGTGAGTCCATTGGTCAGATGGTCCTTCTTCCCCAGGGTCACCTCCTCTTGCTCCTCGGCTGCTTCTGGCCTCCCACCCAGTCTGCGGTAATAACATTCCCTAACTAATCTTGTGGGTTTTCCAGAGGCTGCTAATAAATGTCGGATGCACAGCTAACAGTGGGGGTGGGAGCGGGGGGGTTTCTCTGGAGAGAATTGGCAGAAGGTGCCCCCTGTGAGCCAGCCCTGCGATGACTGTCTGCTCCCCCGGGCTGGGACTGGGGGACCAGGGCTGTGGAGGGCTCTGTGTCCTGGGACCGGTCCAGGGATATTTGAGAAGTGAGGGCACACTTCGGAAGGAAGATAAAGCAGGCACTGGGAACACTCTTTCCACAGCTTTTCAACCCTCATGTGAGAGAGAAACTGACCCTCCCAAGTCACATGCACAAGGACAGCTCCCTGGAGCTCATCAGCTCATAGGCTGAGACCTGAACAACCTCCCCTGTCCCCACCAACCATCTGTCAGTGACAAAAAGCTTTCTCTCCGAGCTGGCAACTGTAGGCTTCTCCAGCTCGGACCCAGATGCTGGCATCTGCGGGATAGCAGACAAGACCAAACCCAGGGGTGTCAGTGGTATTTTTATATTCACAGACACATGAATATCACTCTCTTCACTCGTCAGGCAGGAGGCTCCTTCTGTGGTGATCAGGGAGAAGCACGGACCCACTGGCCTCTAATTAAGTAAACAGCCTCCCCTGTCCTCCCCTACTTCAGTGGATAGTAATGGGGCTGCTGAATTGGTTCCAGATGTTGAGTTCAGATGGAATCCGATTTGGGCTGGCTTATGCTTTCAGCCCAGGCTGAAGCGCCATTTGATGGGGAAGATGAAGGGGGTGGGGAAGGAGGTAAGGGACGTTAGGGAGCAAAAGAGAGAGGTAGTTGCTTTTGTGTTTGATGGGAAAATGACACTGTAAGTGGTACCCTGGGGTCTAGTGTGGGGTCCTGGATGGCGTCCTGTACTAAGGCACGTCAAGGTTGGAATCCCCACCACTAAGGTGGCCTGAAAGATTGTCACTGGCCTCTCTAGGTTACAGTGACTGTATCTGTAATATGGAAATAGTAATTTGTTAATTGTCTAACAGAAGGGTCTAGTAAAGATGTGCCCTAGGGATTCCTTTTAATCTCTGCTCCCAGGCTAGGTCATGAAAAACCCTGCCCCGCAGAACTGAATCTCGCTTTCGGGTGGAAGGACACCTAACCTGCCAAAAAATGGAGCTTACCCCTTTTCCTCTCCACAAATTTCTGCGATCATTCTAAATTATCATTGTACAAACTCACAGTGAGGGAATTATGCCTCATATCTAAACTCTTCGCAATAAGAAAGAAAATCTTCTTTCTGGGACCCAGGACTGTGTCTCTCCCAATGCACGGCCCAGAGCAGGAGCCTGAGAGACGCTGCTGACTGATGAACAGCTGTTCTAAATGCAACTTTACAAATTTTCCCTTCCTGGAGATTATTAACATTCCTATTATTGTTGTCATTATTTTCCAGAATGGTTCCTCACCACTAAGAACTCCGAAAAACATAGGGAGGTGGCCCGAAGGGGCACTTACTCCACAGGCCGGGTTGAGGCAGGGCCCTGCCTGCACCATCCCCAGATCCTGGCAGGTTCAAGTGCCTGGGAGTGGGGGGCTGAGAGGATCTGGGTCTCTCTCTCCCTTGGGTCTCGCTTGGCCATCTGGCCCCCGCACCCAATGTGCACCGGGAACAACCCCCACCTCCAGCCCAGACGCCCTACCAGTAGTCCTCCGTGCTTCCTCCTCTGCTGTAGACGGGGCCCTCCAGCTCCCTGGGGGTTGGGAAGATGTTCTCATGCTGGATGATGGTGGTTTTGATCAGCTCGTTCACGTGGGCTTGGCAGGACACCTGGTCGTGGCCCTCAGGCACTGACATCAGTGAGGGCCCGAAGCAGATGGCGAGGTTGTAGGGGTCCATCATGTTCTCTTCACTGAACTGTGATAAACTGGAGGAGAGGGGAAAGGGGCAAGCTGGAAAGCACTCGCATGAACGCCCAGAAAACACAATCATGGGAGGCACTGCCAAGAGCAGGAGCAGAAGTTCCACAAATTGCCACCTGCTTTTCTGGGCATCGGAGCCCTTCTATTAAGTCCGGGGGGGAGAAGACAATGACCACCAGGACAGTCATTCAGGAGCCACCTCCTCGCAGGTCTCACCCCTCCTCTCTCACCAGTTCCTTGTTCAAATCCTACCTGCCGCCCCATCACCAGCCCCGCTCCACACCCTCTCCGCCAAATCTCCCCTGCTTCAAGAACACCCCACTCCACAGAGCTGAGACAGCTCCCCCACACCAACCCACCAAGCTGCCAGAGCAGATGGAGGCCCTTGGGCTGCCCTCAGGACAATATGGAGAGAAGACACAGGCATTCTGCCGTGTACCTTCTTGCAGAGCAAAATAATCAAATTACTAGGGATATTCCATTCCAAGCTCTAGACTTATTAAAAAAAATTGCCAACCGATTAGCTTCTGTATTCCATCAAGCAAGTGAATTTCTTTCTGGAACAGCTAGTGTAATTGTTTTTCATTTTCATAATGTCCTCTATTATTATAATCAAGATTTATTCAGGAAAAGGTCAGCATGCTGCTCAGTTTCTGCTCAGGCTTCCTCTGGATGCAGTCTGACTTTGCTATTGAGTATTTATCCTGGGAGCTCCCCCCTTTTAAAGCAGCAGCTGCTCTGGCCACGCCTCCAACCTTGGCCAAGGACACCAGCCCTTCAGTGAGCCACTGGGCCTCATTAGCCCCCACTGGTCTGTTTGTCCAGGCTGAAGGCTCGGCCAGCTCTGGATGTACACCCCCAGCCCCCAGCCCCAGGTTGGAGAGCTGGGAGCTCAGCTAAGGAGTTCTGCCCCCATCATGGGCATCAGCAGGCGGTCCCCAGCACCTGACTGTGACAGATCTGAGGAGAAACCAAAGCCCTCTGATGCTGAACCAGAGGCCTGAGACTCAGCTGTGTTCATCTGAGTAGGTATTCTTCAGAACTGGACAGAGTTCATTTCTAGTGTATCCCGCACCCAGACTCAAATTACCAAGCTGGTCTCTCTCTAACCCAGTGGTTCTCTCCTCTACTGCAGATTCGCACACGTCCCCTGTCCACCCTGGAGACGCAGTACAATGGATGTGAACAGCTGTCACGGGGAGAAAACTGTACGGTTGAGAATCACTCTTCTTGAGGACCTAGTCAAACGCAGGGAGGCCAGCAATGGGTGAGGTTATGGTTCTCAGTGGCTGGACTGCTTCACAGAAGGTCTTAAAGTTTGAATTTTATAATCCTCCCCTGGCTCCTAGTTAAAAGAGAGATGAGATTGAGAAAAGACTGGGAGAAGTTTCCAAGTCTACTTCTTGGTCAAACAAACACTGGAGACAGGAGAGGTAATTATCCTGGTAACCTCAACAGGGACAAGGAGGAGGAAGGCCCTTTCTTCAGTGCGATCTGACGACATTTGGTAACATGGAACAAAACCAGTCATTTCTGGGAAGCCTGGCCGTCAGACGGAAACGAAGTCTAGCCCTGAGAGTCCCACTCGAAGGCCCGTGAGAGATGAGCAACCTTGTCAAGCCTCCTAAGGGAAGGGCTGTTTGATTCATAGGTGGCTACAATGACCAGGGGCTTGAGGATACATCTTCGTGGACTGGGGTCTCATGGGCCAGTTCCATTTCTTACTCCCATTAAAATATAAACCAAGGTCCTCTCTCTCTTCCAATCTACAATGGGAACATGTAGGTTGAGGGGTTAAAGCCATGGTTCTTAATTATTTGGGGGGTCACAGCCCTCTTCAAGAATTTGAGAAAAACTAGAGATTCTCTCCCCGAAAAATTCATACATGTACACATACAGATGCATGTCATTTCATATACAATATAATGGTGCTAATAATCCATGAAGGCCCTGAAGTCTGTGCCTAGTCTAAGAACTCAAATACTGGATTTTTATTAAAAAAAAAAAAAACCTAAAATGGAAAACACTGGTACCAGGTCCCTCTTTAAAATTTTTTTGGTGTCGACTTGCATAATGCCATCTCTTCTAAGAACTGTACTATAATTCTAGAGCTTCTATCCATAATATTAGTGAATTCTTCCAATGAATTCAAACTCATCTTTTGCGTGTCTTAACAAGGTTCGGTATAGTGATTGGGAACACAGGCTTTGGGGAGCAATGAGAAAATCAGGATTGAGGTGCGAAACTTGTTTTTTATCATGTACTTTTCTGGACTTTCTACCTTTTAATGATGCACATTTGTCTCTTTGATTAAATTGACAAAGAAAAACAAAACATCCCAAGAATTTTAGAGTCAATTAGACCTGGTTTTGAGTCCTGGCCCCATCATGTACCAGTTCCAGGGGAGTATTCTGGTTTCGAAGTCTCTTCCCTATAAAAAAATGTACCTCCTTCATGGGGCTGCTATAAAGCTTGAATGAAGTATTATATGCAACGCACTGAGCACTGTGCCTGGCACACAGGTGGTGCTCAATCCATATTTTCTGTAATTATAATATCCGAATTGCTTCTCTATTAAGGACCCTCGAATCTAGTCAGGGAAAGGGAAGCAGGTCTGTCAACATTTGCCAGCAAGTGATTTATAGAAGTCTAGCCACCTTCTTCTCCTGACAGACATCATCAAGCTGAGGACTCTAGATCCCAAAATCGAAACCTTAGCTCCTCAGGGAGAACACAACGCTTCGGACAGACTGTTTTAAATACATGACATTTCACTTAAAAACCTTCAGCTTCATAGGCCCCAGGGGTTTGATTTGGCAACAACCAACAGACTATGGGTAAGATATTAATACACCAGGTTGATTTTAGGTTTGGAAGGGATGAAGAGAAATTGTATTCTTCACCATGGCCCCAGGCAAATCATGGGGCTGAGAATCCATCATGCCTTTAAAAGCTTTTCCAATGGGAGACACTACAATTTCCCTCTCTAAATCCATGATTTAACAGCCTTCCCCGACTCCCCCAAAAGGCTCTTTAAGAGATAAGAAGTCTAACGTTATTCTGGCTGATTTTTTCTGATGGTTCTTCAAAGGCATCCCATCACTCCTCTTGTCACTCTCTCGCCTATAACAACATGGGTTGGCTTTCTCGTGCTCCCTGCATCTAATAAGGGACTTGCCTCTGTGCCCCCATGTTCTGCCTTCCTTCCCTGGCAGTGAACTCCATCCTCTCTCTCCAGCAAGGATATCCGTCCAGCAATTGCCCTTGGGTCTTTAGTGTTGCCTCTCCAGTGGGTCGTGGTCCCCACCAGCATACAAACATGCAGTAATACTGGCCCCCTGGAAAAGAATTCCCTCCTAACCCCATATCTGTACCGTATTACTGTCCCATTTCTCTCCTCCTCTTCACAATAAAACTATTTGCGCGTTGTCTATCCCTGATGTTTCTGATTCTCCGATTCATCTCCAGCCCTTCTGTTATGGACTGAATTGGGTCCCCTCTCCCCAAATTCCTATGTTGATGCCCTACCCACCCCCCTCCCATGTGATTGTATTTGGAGAAAGGACCTTTAAGGAGATAATTAAGGTTAAATGAGATCCTACGGGTGAGGGTGAGGCCCGAATCCGATAGGACTACTGTCCTTATAGGAAGAGGAAGAGACCCCAGAGCTCTCCTGCGTGTGCACAAAGGAAAGCCACAGGAGGATGCAGAGGGAAGACGGCCATCTACAAGCCAAAGAGACTCCTCACCAGAAACCGACCCTGCCAGCACCTTAATCTTGGACGTCTAGACTCCCGAACCACAAGAAAATGAATTTCTGTTGTTGAAGTCACCTACTCTGTGGTACTTTGCTACGGCAGCCTGAACAGATGCATATACCTTCTCTCTTGCCCCCTCCCACTCTTTACTGTGGTAAAATCTACATACCATAAAACTGACCATTTTCACCATTTTGAAGTGTACAATTCAGCGCTATTTAGCATATTCACAATGTTGTGCAACCATCACCACCGTCTAGTTCCAGGACATTTTCATCACCCGAAAGGAAACCATGTCCATTAGCAGTCACACCCCCCACCCCCGCCATCCTCCCCTCCCCCCAGCTCCCGGCTACATGGCTCCTTCAGGAGTCTGTTCCAGACACTGCAAATAAATGGGCTCCTACACCACGTGGTCTTCTGTGACTGGCTTCTTTCCTCCAGCAGGATGTTTTCCAGGTGCATCCACGCTGTAGCATGCCTCCGCACCTCATTCGTTTTCACGACTGAACACGACCCCTTCCCCCCGTATGGACCTACCACACGTTGTTTAGCCATCAGCGGCTCCCCTTCTCTCCTGAACGGACGCCATCAGGGTCTGGCCCCTTCCACTCCATCAGGACAACACTCCTCAGGGTCACCAGTGCTCTCTCTGTGGCTAACGCAATCCTGAGTCCTTTTCTCGGCTGGCCTGTCACCCCCTTTACCTCTGGTATCACTCCCTCTTCCAAACAGGTCTCTGTGTGGCTTCTGGGATGCCATTCTTTCTAGGTCCTCCTCCTACCTCACAGCCCACGGTTCCCTGCTCAGTGAAGTGTCTGCAGACCACTGTATCTTAAAGAGCAAACTCTCGCCCTGACCCCTGGCACTCCCCGGTGCCCTGCCCTGCTTTATTTTTCTCTAGAGCACTTTTCCTCTGACACGGGATATGCGTCCTCGTTAGTTTGGTCTTCTTCCAACAGAACATAAACTCCAAAGGGACTCCATGGGACACCTGGGCTGTTTGGTGACTTCTTAGATGGCCAGCACCTAGAGCAGGGCCTGGCCCACAGTAGATGCTTAATAAATATGTGTTAAATAAGGGAACAAATAAGCACGTGAGCAGCTGTGGCTCTCCAAGACAACCCAACCACAGGTCTCCTTGTCCATCTGTGTGTAGAAGCCAAAACGCTCCTTGTGAAAGTCAGAAGAACCGCCCAGACACAACCTTTCCAAACGAGGAGGCACCTGGAGATGGGTGAGATTTCGAGGAAGAGTCAGCTTTTCCGGGGACATCGGAGCACCTTAATCGGGAGAAAAGCACCACCGGTTCACTCTCTCATCCAGATGGCGGAGCAGCGTTTGAGGACCTAGAGCAGTGCTTCTCGGACTTTCATGAGCATGTGACTGACCAGGGGACCTTGTTAAAATACAGACTCGGATTCATAGGTCTTTGAAAGGGGAGGGGCTGAGATTCCGTATTTCTAACCATCTCCCAGATGATGGTCTGTGGACCTCACTTGACTAGCAAGAGCTTATTATACTATATTGTTTGACATCTGAAGAAAGCAGGTTTCAAAAGACAAAGAGCAGAGTCAGCTGCAGTGAGCGGGAGCTACCAACACTTTGTTGGGGGACAAAAAGTCGCTGGGTAGCACACAGGCTGTGGTAAGCAGCCTCTAAAATGAACCCCATGGTCCCTGCCTACTGGTTTTCACACCCTGGTGTAATTTTCTCCCTTTGAGTGTGGGCTAGATTTAGTGACTCATTTCTAGTGAATGGAAAACGGCAGAAGGCATGGGATGTCACTTCTGAGATTAGGTTACCAATGACTGAGCTTTCTGTCTTGGGTGTTCTCTCACTCACGTGCTTGGAGGGAGCCAGTTGCCATGTTGTGAATAGCTCTATGGTGAGGCCCACATGGTGAAGAACTGATGAAGGCCTCTGGCCAACAGTTAGCCAGCAAGGAAGGTCCTCAGTCCAACAACCTGCGAGGAACTGAATCCTGCCAACACCACACAGGTGAGCTTCGAAAGCGGATCCTCCCCTAGTGGAACCATTAGAAGACTATGGCCCTGCCCCCAACACCCTCACTGCAACCTCAAGAGAGCTAGAGCCAGAGGCCCCCCGCCAACACTGCACCTACACTGGGGACTCCTGACCCACAGAAACTGTGCCATAAGAATTAATGCTTTTTGTTTTAAGTTGCTAGGTTCTCGGGTAATTTGTTACACAGCAATAGGTAGTTAATGCAGTAGATGCTAGAAAGGGGCTGTTACCAGCTCAAGAGTCAGTACAGAGTTTCCGTTTCCGTCAGCCTAAAATGCACAGCATGTGAACACCCTCTGTGAGTCACGAGGGGTTCTGAACTCGGGCAGTCGTGGTGCCGAGTCAGGGCTCGGCTAATGGAAGGTGCAGACACAGCCATGTGGAGGAGGCAGGCTGCAGAGCCAGGACCCTCCGTTGCTCTGCACGGCCGGCAGGAAGGCTGAAGGATGGCGTGGGTGCCCCGGCAAGGTCTCCAGCAGAGCTGCTAACCTAGATGCCTAGAGAGCTAGGCTGACCGTGAACTTGTAAGCAAGCCGAAGCTCAGAGATGGCCACCAAGTTTGTTTTCCTTTGAAGCAAAGACCAAACTGACCAGGAAGACAAAGAAATTTGTGCTAAAAGACCCTCGCTCCTTGGTCTAATTTTTGTTTTCTCTTTTGATAGATTCATGGATCTAGACAAATGTTTCTCCACAAGAGGAAAACCCATGAAGCAAGAGTGATGACAAATGGCAACCGAATTCAGCCTCGGTATAGGGAGTGTGGGGGGGCCTGCCTCACCTGGCAGAAGCCCTTACTCCACACAGAACTGCCTCCTTGCAGGATGTGCGTCCATTACTTCCAGATCCAACAGTGTTTTCAAGAGAAGCTAGAAATCTAGCTATTTTTAAGTAAAATCCCCTAACATTTAAATGTTTCAATGTTTTCAAGACACAGCAGACTGAAAAGAAATACATCTCTGAGCCTTATCTGGCCCTCCCATTGCCCATTTATAGCCTTTGCTTTAGGTTGTTGAGGGAGCTGTGTCAGAGGAAGCAACATGAAGACAGAGGGGCCCACAGGGCAAGCACCACATGTCCTTGCTTGTTGCCTCGCTGCCCCGTGGGGACCTAAAGCCCGCCCTCGGCAAGGACACACTGCTTTGACAGGAAGCCATGCCCCATCCAAGCCCAGGGCCCCTCTGGCCCTCAGACCTCTCTTCTAGCTACCCTCACTCCCTGGGTGACCAGCGAAAACATCAGTCAGTACATGGTGACTCCAGACTCGTATCTCTACCCTGGGTTTCTCCCGAGTGTCAGATTCCTATGTCCCACTGCCCACTTAGAATCTCTCCTTGGAGGCCTAACGGGCACCTCACATTAACGTGGCCAAGTTGGTGCCTTGTCTTGATTTTGTCCTCTACACCTTGTCTTCCCCAACTCCATTACGGAGTCACTGGTTCCCTGTCGCTCATGCCAAACATTTCAAATTTCTCTCTTTCCTCATACTCTACATCCTCCCCATCAGGACGTCCTGTCAATGCTATGCTCTAAATGGACCCCAAACCCGACCCCACCGCACCGCCCTCCCTCATGACCCACCCCCCACCACCCTAAGCCCCCAGTGCCCGTGGCTGAGACCTCACAGTCACCTCTGCATGGTGTCCCTGCTTCTCTTCATAGCCCCCGATAACTTCTCCTCAAAGCTGTCGGCAGGCTTCCAAGAATACATATAGATCAGATCTTACCACTCTTCTGCTTCAAAGCTTCCAGTGGCTTCCCAAATCCAAACCCATTATTACCATGACTCTCGGGGCTTGATGGCCGTGAACATCGCTTGTAGCTCCTTCTGTCACTCCATTTAGGTCACTGCGTCTCCTCAGAGAGTCCTTTGCTGACCACCCCTCTCTAGCAGCTCTCCCTCTTTCACCCCTGCCCCCATTCGGGCCCCCCGCACTCTGGCTCTTAACTTACACTTCCTTAGTCTTCACCTAAGCACTTATTCCCGCCTGACATATCTGTTATCTGTCTGTCTCCCAGCCTGGAATGTGAGTTAAACAGTATCAGGGCTTTTGTCTCGTTTCGCAATGTATTCTCACAGCCTACAACTGTGCCCCGCACACTGTCGCCACTCCACAGATTTCACGGGGCTCGATGAACGGACACGGCTCTACGGATAAAGCTTCCAGGGGCCGAAGCCCGGGCCTGATCCACTGCTCACTGGGAAGTCTACTCACTGATTGAGGAAGGCAAAGAGGTATCTCATGATAATCAGAGTGGTTTTGGGCAGGACCAGGAGAACTTTCCGGATGTGCAGAGCTCTCTCCTGCAGGTTGTCCATTGCTGAAAGAAGAAAGCCATGCGTTACCGTCCATCGCAACTGAGATCCCAAGGAGTAATGGTGTGAGGGCCCTGACTACCAGCAGGGGCTGCACAGATACTGGTGTGCTGTGTGAGGGGCTCCGTCCCCGTGGCTCCTCGGGGCGGGACTGCTGCCGCAGGGCACCTGCTGGGCTGCAGACGCTTCCTGACCCCCGACTGAAGGCATATGCTCCTCGGGCTCAGAAGGGGTTGGGGATGTTCTCCGAGCACCTACTGCTCTCTTATTAAAACAACCACAGACAAGGAACGGTCCCGAAACCTGCTAGGACTGCAGGCTCGACATCCAGCCTTGGAGGATCCATGTGTGGGGAGGGAGACAGGCTGTGTAGCTCCTGTCCTGCTCGCTCTACACATGCATCTCCTCATCCTCTGGACAGGTCTGGCTTATCTTTCCCCCTCTCTTATCTGCAGTGGGGTTGGGCAGAATGTGGCCAGAGGCAAGAGATGGTAGATCCCTGCATAAGTCGTGGTATCTGGGGAGAAGACGCGAGGTTTCCTGTCTCTTGTGCTGTGGACAGACTAATCACAGACCTCCATCATGGCCAGCCTCCCCACTAGTGTGCCATGTGGATATTGTCATTTTCTATGAGTGCCTTTCTGTGAGAAAGAAGTGGAAAGCAGTGGGTTAGGAGCACATCTCAAGGGGAGAACTGGGCAGCCAAGGTATCTTGAACTGTCTTAGTAGCCCCAGCCACTGAAGACATCTACCTAAGCTCAGTCCTAGAACAAGACGTGAAGACAGGAGGGAGGGCCTAAATTTAATAGGCACAGAACTGATTTCCACTAGGCTTCCACAAATAGTGGGTCAACAAATAAAATAAGAGAGCTTACTGAATGCCCTGGAGCAGAGAGGGACAATGTTCAGGGCATACAATGAGTCCAACCGGAGACTTGGGGGCCATGAACACCCTGGTGCATCCAGGAAGAAGACTCTTCTCCCATTTCAAAGGCACTGCCTTCTCCAGCCTCTGGAGCCATCATTCTAGTGGAGTCCACTTCCAGGATGACCTGGTATTAATCTAAATTTCCATGCATTTTTTTCCATGGAAAACAAGAGAGAGGATGTTTCTGGATAATAAGCTAAACTAAATGGGTAAGAATAGCTTTTCAAGTCCCAAATTTGAGAGTAAGAGGCAGGAACCTATAAGGATAAAGTAGAGACTATATCTCTTTCTAGGAAAACATCATATCGCTACATTTAAGTGTTCAGAGGGCTTTTATTCCTAAAAGAACACATACTAACACATCTAGGAGGTAAGCCACACCATGTTTATTTTTTTATTTTTTATTTTTTTTTCATTTTTTTTTAAGATTTTATTTATTTGCGAGAGAGAGAATGAGGGACAGAGAGCACGAGAGGGAGGAGGGTCAGAGGGAGAAGCAGGCTCCCTGCCGAGCAGGGAGCCCGATGCGGGACTCGATCCCGGGACTCTGGGATCATGACCTGAGCCGAAGGCAGTCGCTTAACCAACTGAGCCACCCAGGTGCCCACCACACCATGTTTAAAGCAACAAGCAGGGGCACCTGGCTGGCTCAGCTGGTTCAGTATCTGACTCTTGATTTTGGCTCAGATCTTGATCTCAGGGTCATGGGATCAAGCCCCGCAGTGGGCTCCATGCTGGGTGTGGAGCCTGCTTAAGATCCTGTCTCTCCCTCTCCCTCTGCCCCCCCCACTTAAAATCAGTCAATCAATCTTATAAAACAAAGATTCATTCTTACCTTAATTATAAAAATAAGCAACAAGCAGAAAATATTTCCCCTTTATAGCATAAAAAGCACAGGCACTAATGTATGAGCTTCCAATAACTGAAAAGGACTGTGTCTTATATATGAATAGAAATATATTTTACTGAAGAAAACAAAGCTCAGCAAAGCAAGGAGTTTAAGGCCAATCAGAAAGAAAAACCCAGGAGTTCTGACTTGTGGTCCTAGACTCTTACTGAAAAGTCATCTTTCTTCCCTCCCCACCAGGGATGAAGGACTGAGGACGAGGAAGAAAAACTTCACTGAAGAAAAGGAAAAAGAAAAACATTATTGAAAAGCTTATGGGAAAAAAAGGCCCCGTGGACATTTCTTATCTGTCACGACAAGGTGCTCTTGCCCAGAAGCCAGTCTGAGGCCAGGATGTACTTACTGACGCAGGCCATCAGGTCATGGAAGATGTCCTTGGGGAAGAGAGGATGTTCCAGCCCCCGGAAGTAAAGCTTCAGGACGCCAGCAATGGAGTCCATGTCATGGTCATTCTGGTCCCCAGCCAGGGGGTCCTCTCCTGAGGATAAGCAGCCCCCCAAAAAAGGAAAGAGAGAGTGAGAAAGGTAAAAACACACGGGACGAAGCAGGAATGGTGGGGAACGGGTGACCTGTCCGAGTCCTCATCAGAGTCCATCAGTTCTCCGCCCAGCATGGCGACCATGAGTAGGGCACAAGGGTCCAATAGGATAAATTCGCTTCTGTCAGACCAGCTCAGGGACATTCCCTATGGGCCGGGACGGGACACTGCAACTGGCCCTCTCACAAGAATCATGAAGCCAGGCTGGGACTGAGCCTCTGGGGGAGGAAAATTGAGGCCAAGGATGCTCTCCCTCCTGACTGGCTCTCACTGTTCCTGGCTCGCAACAAAGGACACCTACTTACAGGAGAACAATCACGCTGGGGCTCCCTATGGAAAATTTCGTATCAGATGTAATTAGATTTAATGATAGGACCAACCTCAAATTGAAACTATATATATCCATTACAGTGACGGAAATTGCCAAAGCTTGCCCATTACCTTAATAGCCCACAAGCTAATAAATGGGCTACGATGAACAGGCGCATTAGCCTTGATATTAACTGCCACCAAGGGTTCTGGATGAAGTCATAAACTGCCCAGATATCATAGTTAACTTCTTGGGTTTCGGCAGATCATCCGCAGGAGAGAGGCAGGGTGAATGGGGCTGAGGAGGACTTGGGGAGGACTGTCTACAAGGAAGCAGGTATTGGGCTGAAGAGGTCGCTTGTTAACCTCTGGGTCCTCTTGGGGGGAGTGGGAATGGGTGCAGCCAATATCCCAGGAGGCTGGCATGTATTTGGTCTGATCTTCAAGCCTGTTTCCTTACCTCTCTCAAAGGCGTTTTTGATGTCATTCACTTCCACCTGGGATCCCGACACCCGGAAAATTCCTTCATGCTGTAGTCCTGGAAAGACAGGGAAAAGTGATCAAGGCGAAGAAGAAACAAAGTCACAAGCACAGCTCCAAGCTTAGTTGAATGTCTGTGTCCTCCAGCCAGTGTGCATGTAAGCCCCCCTGTCTCTCTTCTTCAGGCGGAAGGAGAAAGCATGTGGAGGGATGCTGGAGAAGTCACCAGAACGGATAGGAGGCATAAGAAAGCACTGAGTCAGAGACTTAAGGGGAAAGAGGTCTACACCCAGCTCTATTTCCGATTCCGAGGGAGACTAGGAAGCAGGTTCCTTCCCCTGCCTTTGCCTCTCTGCTCCCATCTGCAAAGTGACGAAGTGACCCCTGGCACCTGGTCACCCAGGGCCAGGAGCGGAAAGCGGGGGTCTGGCAGGCCGGCCATTAGATACCACTGGAGGAGTTTCATAAGGTCTGAGATACAATGATTGCTTTGGCTGTTCGAATACTGTCTGGCTCTTCCAGGGCACAATGTTTTGAATCCTTAGGAAAGAGAGAGGACGGGAAAAGGCAAGTGATCACAGTCCACGGCCAGATACCCTGCCAGCTGCTGGTTCTTGACTGCGGCTTGCCTCCCAAACGTGCATGGACGTTGCGGGACGATAATGGGCGTGAAAACCTTGTCTTCTTGGGTTTTGTTAGAGTACAATCCTAAAAAAATAACGCATGTGCTGTGACTGCTGCTAAGAAATGCTTCCATAGAAATAAATCCACTGGTTCTCAAAACAGCCACTAAGGAGGAGTCACCAGCACGCCCATTTTCCAGCTGAAGGAAGTGAGGAGTGATGAGCAGCCTTAGGTTATAGAGGTGACAAGAACCAGAACCAGGAGGCCCGCCCAGGCCTTCTGGTTGCAATCACGCACTCACTCCTCAACACCAGGCTTGTGGGGCCTACCAGAGGCAAAGTACAGAGAGGGCAGGAACCCGCCTGTTAGTCCGAACTCGGACGTGGCTCACAACCCCACACGTGGAGCTGCAGAGGTGGTAAGAGATCCAGGGGGCATGCTGTTAGTGCTGGCCCCGGGGGTCAGACTGAACTAGCAGCTGTAATCACATCCGGCTCGCCAGCCTTTCTCAGGAGCCCCGTGTCTCCGTCCTGGGCGTCTTGTCCATGTTCCTCCGTAATGGTGTGATTCATCAAAAACTTGGACATATCAGGGAAATCTCAAACAAATTTCTTTGGAAACAAAATAGAACTGCCCACTGTTTTCTGGCTATCCTCTCAGTGAGGGGGTGACTGGGTTCTCTTGGCTAGACCTTTGAAGGGAAATCACGTCGGCCAGGACTACAATCTTGAATCCAATTGAAGCAGTATTAAGAAGCAAGCAGGGGGAATTTAATTACCTGGCTTGTAATAGGACGTAAGTTGTCTGCTCCTCTAAGGGAATCTCCAGAATATTCCTCAGAGAACGGCAGGCAATGTTAAAACCCCATTAGTACCAATGTAATAATACCATATTAGTTACCAATGGGATATAACAGCCAAATTATGTCATTTACACACAGAACGCAAACAGCCAAGTGTTCGGACAGAAACAGTCACGTACCCTGCGACTTGTCAAAAATGCAGTATAGTCTAAGACACACTGAGATCCCCTCAGTCTGGTTCCCATTTCTCTTCGAGAACCTGCACTTTAGAAGGATCATGATGTGTTCTTGCTCAGCAGACAGAATCTGTAGAGTGTCTAATCTAATGACTCTGAAGTAGGAGCACTGATAAATGGTTGGGTTCCAGAAGTAAAGGGGAAAAGCAGGGGGCTTTTGATTAGAATGCAGGGAAGGCCCCACATGACTAACCTGACACATCGTGATCTTTCTGATTTGCTCTTCGTGCATACTTTTACCATAAAAGTAAAAAAACCACTCGGACTTGGAAGTGGCACAAAACCTTCCATTCTGCACTGGATTCGGCTATTGCCAAGAGGTGCTCTCCTACAGAATTCTTGATATGTTTGCTACAATACTGCCTCACGGTACTTGGCTCCCTTCTGCATAAGATAGGTGGGGTCTTCCCCACCTGATTCAGTCAGTCATTCCCCAAATGCCTCTCCTTTAAGTCCTCCTGGATCACCCTGACCCACCATTTACAGCAGAGCCTCAGTTTTCTCATCTCTACAATGGGAACGATAACATCTATCTCCCAGGGAACATGAAGAGAGTAAGGATGGACACACTGCAGCCGTTGGTGGGTCACAGACCCTTTTGGAACTGAGTTATGGAACCTATCTCCACTGAATGCACGTGCACAAAAATGTTTAGCCCTGACTTATAGGGAGTTCAGGAATCCCTTGAGTCCTTATTTGGGGAAAAAGTTCAATTTAGCTGAACAAATGTTTTTTGAAGAACTACTACGTACGAGGGTTGGTTTTTTTTCTTTAAATCAACAATACGTTTATCTATTTGTTCAGTCCTGGAATAAGCATAAAATGGCTTCAGAATTGATAGCCCACATCCTTGTGATAAAAAATTTGTTTACAGCTCTTTTTGTCTTCAGATTTACAGTAGAGTATCAAAATACTGTTTTCAAAAGTTACTTAAATAACTTGCTTCCTCATCTCCTCAGTGTGGTTATGTTACTCATTTGTCCTGCAGTTAGGTTTATTTGTTACTGTTTGTATTCCACTTGGGGTTTTACCTACATCCTTGTTTTATTTATCTGTTTATTTATCCTTTAAACATGGGAAGCACAAATGCAGTTCTAAACGTCACAATTAGACAAAAAGCGATGTTCAGAGAAATGTCACTTCCCTCCCACTCCCACCCGCCCCCATCCTTTCTACCCTGTCTTGCACCCATCTCTTGTGGATGAACAATCAAATACTAGTTTCCGGATTCATCCTTCCTGTATTTCTTCTTGCCGAAGTGAGAAGACACATGTGCATTCTTATGCCCTCTTCTTTCTATATAAAAGGTAGCATGCTCTAGACATTCTTTCCCACTTTGCTTTTTTTGCTTGATAACATATTCTGGAAATCTCTCCGTGTAATTTCATGGAGATAGTGCTCATTGTTTTTTTGTAACTGCCTAGTATTCAGATATACCATAGGTGGTCCAACCGCTCTTCTGTGTGAGGGTATTTAGGTTGTTCTTTTTATTTTTTACAAATGATGCTGCAACAAATAACCTCATGCATATGTATCTTTATGTTGCTGGAGGTGCATCTTCCAGGTAAACTGCTACAAGGACCGCTGGATCAGAAGATAAATGCATACATCGTTCTGTTAGATACCGCCAAATTCCCCTAAGAAAGGCTTGTACCTGTTGGCTATACCACCAGCAACATGTGAGCACACCTGTTTCCCCAGAGCCACACCACAGAATGTCCCTGCATACACCATGCATGTGCAGGGGCAGAGATGGGGACATTCCAGCCACCATATCCGGAAGCGTCCCCTCCTCGACTCCCCCACAGCTCCACTCTGGGCCTGGTCACGGTCATGTCTTCTCTGGGCTGCCGCAGCCGCCTCCTTCCTCCCATGGCCTTGTCTCCATCCAGCAGCTCTTTTTAAAGAGCTCCCTCTGTTCAGAATTCTCCAGTAGCTTCCCACTCACTCAGAATAAAGTCTAAACACCTCCCTTAGGTGAGGAAGCCCTAAGAGTCTGGCCTCTGGCTTGGTCTGCTGCCCCTCTCCTCTCCCCTCTCCGCTCTGGCCACCCAGGCCTCCTGCAAGCCAGCCCCTGCCTATGCCAAGGATCTCTGCATTTGATGTTCCCTCTCTCTGAAACACTCTTCCCAGACAGCACCTGGCTCACTTCCTCGCTTTCTTTCAGGACTCCACTCTGATGTCACCCTCCGAGGTGACCTTAGGGCCTTTCCCTGAACACCCCCCTAGAACAGTGTCCCCCCTCCATTCTCCGGCTCTTTGCCTGGCTTTTCTTCAGGACACTCACCATCATCAGACACACCGTATATTACCGTGTTTATTTATTAACTGACCAGCTGATCATCTACTTATCTGCTCTTCGGTAGAATATAAAGTTCACGAAGGCAGGAACTTTTTCTTGGCACACAATGAGCAATCTATCTCTCTCTATAAATTTGGTGGATGACCAAATAGAATGCACGGCTGAAAGAATAGGAGTCCAGACTCTCTTCTTCCTATTGTCCTTTAGACACAAGTAACTTTTCTTCTCCGGAACTCACTTTGGATTTATCTTTGCCAATTACTTGATCATTAATCATTACTATCTTGTGAAATCTCTTACACTGCTATTCTGAATGGCTATTGCTTATTTCTTTTTATTTAGCTTTCCAATTGCTTATTTTCTCCCAACTGCATCATAAAATCAAATAAAGACAGGAAGAGTGTATGATCCCTGTTTTTGTTTTCCTATTTCACAATGCACGGTGCCCAGCATTGATCAAGGGCTTGATAAATATTTGTTGACCGTTGATATACAACGCTGTCACTTCAAGTGAATAGGGACAAGATGAAAAAATGGTGGCTGATTAGAATGAGAGAAGTTGTAAGCATGCTAAAATAATTACTGTTCCAAAAATGAACCCAAGTGATGTTCCAGCCTACTGAGAGGAAGGGAGAGCAAATGTCTACCTCTCCATCAAGTCCAGCAATCACCTCTATACCTCTTTAGCTGCAAGAAGGTCATTCTGCCCCTTTTCCTGTAACTAGATAAGACAGCAACTAAAAACAATTTCTGATGTCCAGTTCCTAGAAATCTTCATGGTGCTCGCTCAGATATCTGTGCTTTCTAAATGTCTTCTACTTAGAAGCTTGAGTCTCTGGCCATTCATCTCCATCCCTAGATTTTGTCCAAGCAGCCTGGGAGCTGGTGAGGCATGGAGTTTATGAGATCCAGCTTCATCCAGGCAGCAGATACTGCGATCCGACTCAGGCTGAGGAGGAGCCAGCCCCCGAAAACTCTCAAATGTTGGCTACAACGTGAAGACCAACGACTACTCGCTGCACTCCAGCTGATGTTGTATCCAGTGAGACCAAACCAGAACAAAAACTGAATGTTATTAGGAATCAGTGCAACATCACAAAAGGAGTTGCTCTCAAAACAGTCTAATGCAGAAAGCCAGTGTGACATAAGGATTCAGGCTGTGTGGCAGGAGACTCCGACACGTGCAGAGACAGTGAGTAATGGCGAAACTACCGTCACATCATACCAGCTGTACTTACTCACATCACGGCTGTAATTTAAACCTGGCTTTCGGGCTAGAAAAGGGAGTGTGGTAAGTGGCTGAGGCCTTTGGGGTCAAAACATACGATGCCTCTCTCTAGGTGTCTAGCTGTGACCATTCGGAGGTAGCAAACATTACGTGAGCAAATAAGACTTTTATTCCATTTCTGAGAATGTCAGGATGAAAAGTCAACCTCTATTCTTACTCTACAAAGAATTCCTGGAAGGTCTTTCCCACTTTGCACAAATATGGGCAAGGCTGTAATCCTGCTTACCGTGTCTGCTGATAAACCGGATACAGCTTTCTACCACCAGAGGAATTGCCTGGCTGGAATCCTGAAAAGCCAAAGAGAAACATAACATCAGAGTCTTTAAACAGACATAGCCCAGAGTCAGAGAAAATGGGCCAGACCGGGCGGGACTTGTCTCGGCTGGATCAGTGGCCGGTCCTCACAGAAGCATCGGGCCTGTCCTCCAAGCTCCAGAGCACGTACACAACCGCCTACTTGGAATGCCACATGGATGCCTTAAATTCAGCATGTCCTAAATGCAACTGATCATCTTTTATCCCAAATCAGCTTCCCACCCTCAGCCACCCCAAAATCAATCAATCAATCAATCAATCAATCAATCAATATGTTCTGTCAAGTCGGCCTCCTAAATACCTCTCAAATCCATTTACTTCTCTCCATCTCTACTGCTTCCAACCCGGCCCATACATCAGTATCTCAATTCCCATCCTTGTCCTCCAAACCACATTATCCTTCCTTCATACAGTGGCTGGGTGATCTTTTGAAAGGGCACATAGCCCATCGTTCACTTTCTAGGCCAACTTCTTTCAAAAACTTCTCGATAGTGTCTTTACACAGCCCTATGTGTCCAGGGTCCTGCTTTGCCTCCAGCTTCATCTCCTCCTGCTCTTCCTCTAGTCTCTCTGTTTCAGCCACATTGGCTTTCTTTCCATTCCTTAGATCAGTTCTTTGTCCATGGCTTTGTATGAGCTGCTCCTGCTTCCAGAATGTTCTTCTAACCCTGGAATCCCACCCTTAGGGTCTCAGTGCAAGTATCACTTTCTTAGAAATGCTTTTCCAGATTCCCCAGATGAGATCAGGGCCCCTGTCTACAGGATCTCAGCACCTTGTGCTTGGCTCTCATAACCATGACTGCGACTTAATTGTGTGGGTATGAATATCTTGTTTGCATCTGCCACCACTATAATAGGTCATGCTCCACAGGGCAGATCCTGTCAACTTTTGGCTCTCCACAGCTGGCCATGATACTCTCACAAGGTAGGTGCTCAATTAATATCAGTTGAGGATAGCAGAATGAACCAAGGGGAGCATCAGAAAGGGGGTTTACTTGGCGTAAAAGGTAAAAAGAAAAAACCCAGTTCTTAGAAATAGTGGAAACTAATTGGTACTAAACTAAGAAGCAGGCCTCCCAGATATCAATCTTCGCTCTGCCATTTTGCTATATATCCCGCCATTTACTTAACTTCTTTGGGCCTCAATTTGATGTCTGCAAATCAGGAAGGGGATGGGTGGTGAGGAGAGTAGCATTTCCTCCTGGCACATGAACATTAGTGTTTACCATTTACAGAGGCATTTCTAGAGGTGGTGGGTCATGGATCGGTCCTGGTAACAGCCCAATGGGGTGTGCACTGTTATTCTCATTTGACAAATGAGGGGACGAAGGCTTAGCAAGGTGAAACAGCTGCTAATAGTGACACAGTCGGTAAGTAGCAGGGCCAGGATCAAACCCAGGCAGTCGCCCTCTGAGACTGCACATCTCACTGCCACCCAGCCTATATCCCAGGAGCTCAGCAAACACTGCCAGGTATGCATTCCCAGCCTGCATCCCAGGAGCTCAGCAAACATTAGCCGGTATGCACACCAAGCATTACTAAAAACCAGTAGGGCTTTATAATGCAGCTAAACACAAAATAATTCAGCTATGGGGAAGAAAGGCATCAAACAAAGGGCCCTAGTTAGGTTTACTAGCTAGAAAGGGCTGTAGAAGTTCAGGACAGGGGCGCCTGGATGGTTCAGTTGGTGAAGAGTGCGACTCTTGATCCTGGGGTTGTGGGTTTGAGCCCCACATTGGGTACAGAGATTACTTTAAAAATAAAAGCTTTATTTATTTTATTTTTTATTTTATTATTGTTTTTAGAGGGAGAGGGAGAGAGAATCTTAAGCAGGCTTCATGCCCAGCCAGAGTCCAGAGTAGGACACTTAACTGACTGAGCCACCCAGGTGCCCCCCAAAATAAATCTTTAAAAAAAATAAATAAATAAGAAGTTCAGGACAGAGACTGGTTCTCAAGCGGCATGGGTCCTGTGGCTCCTGCCCCTTTCACAGGTTTGCCTATGTCCTCAAGTTTTCAGCTGTGGCCCTGGGGTTTGGCCACAATCAGGGAAGCAGCTGGATCTCATGAAGAAGTCAGGCTGCAAGAAGTGTGGCCTGGCCTCTCGCTCCCAAGCTTACTGGGAATGCGGGATGCCGCCAAAGGAAGGAGTGAGTATGCCAAGGTAGCGCTGGGGTTGGGAAGGTCTCAGGGACCCAAATGTTCATCGTCGTGACCCCCAAACGCATCTGCTTCCTCCAGCTTTCCAGCTATAGCAGCCAGGGTCTGCCCTCTTGCTGCCATCCCTGACCTCTGCCAGTCAGCCCAGGGCGATCTTAAGAGGAAGAATCTTGGTCTCTAATGAAGAAACTGGGTTCCACCATTAAAAATAAATAAAATATATATAAAAAAAAAAAACAAATCTCCATTTTTTGGAAGTCTTTTTATGTTTACAAACATTGTTACTGCATTTTTTTTTTTAAAAAGATTTTATTTATTTGAGATAGAAAGAGAGCACGACCTGAGGAGAGGGGCAGAGGGAGAGGGACAAGCAGACTCCTCACTGAGCAGGGAGCCCGATGTGGGGCTCAATCCCAGGATCCTGGGATCATGACCTGAGCTCAAGGCAGATGCTTAACCGACTGTCCCACCCCAGCGCCCCATTATTACAGTTTTCATTTACAAAGGGTAGTTGCAGTGATAATGAGGTTAGTGATATGAGGGTTTGTAAACGTTTTCTGGCCCCAGATTTGTATTTAAAGACCCAGAGAGAGGTAGGCTGGGAAGCTCACAGGTACTGGCTTCAACAAATTATGGGACTGCCAAGGGCTGCCTAGACTTGCAGAAAATGGAGTATCAACAACAGTTAAAGGGAAGCATGCAGGGTTGCAGAAAGCAAGACGTCAACCTGCACGTTCATGGTTACCAGTGGGGCATCACAAGTAGCCCAGAGGGATAATCCGTGGCAGACAAGAGTGGGCCAGAGACCTGCCCTACCACACAATAGTATCTTCCTACTCTCCACTGCTTCAGTGGAGTCCAAGACAGAGTCTTGAGGGACCAAAAACTGGACAATGTCATGAAGGCCTCAGACCCTCCTACCGCCCACCCCTCTCCTTCTAATATTTCTGAGCTCTAACTGAATTCATTGCCCCAGGATGTGCCTATGCACTCCTAGGGGGCCCCAAAGACCCTCACTTCGCCACTGATTTCGCATACAGATGACTGAGTAGTGTCCGTGTGTATTTTTACTCAGTGTCTGTCTCTCTCTTTCTTCCTCTCTCCTTCTCTTCTCCAACGTGAGAATCTGTATCGGTTTAATTCTTTAGTTTGCAATATTTTTGGAGGTATAATCCTAGGGTTGGAAGGGGCCTTTAAGGACAACTGGGCCAAATCTCCATTTGATTAGATTACAGGACCTTTCTTTAAACCAAAAGCAGAGGGAGAAAGGTAGCAGGCATAACTTGGAAAAGAGAGTAAAGCAGGGATCCTGTGATTTGCAGGAGAAAACAATCAGGAAGGTGGCCAGATGGTGCCTAAATAAGCTATTGTTTGGCATAATTTTTCATGAGTGAGAGAGTTAGGATTTTTGCTGAGTACTGATCTGTTACATTTCTTAGATTTCCGTTTTTACCAAGGGAGAAAATACAAGTCTACACAACTGATTCAATGTGGGTGATGGGAAAGAAAGAGGCATCAAAGATAACACTCGGGGCTTCGGGACTGTGAACAATAGAGGCCCCCCATTAGGAGAAATAGAGAAGTTAGGGGATGTGCTAAGGAAGTTAGAATGGGGGGGCGGGGAGAGGTGAAGAGACTGATGCTCAGGGGAGGAGGCGTTATCTCAACTGTCAAACTGATGTCCAGCCAGTCAGTTCGAAATTCGATCCAAAGACTCAGAACAAGGGACACTTGGGGAAGGAGAGAAAGGTTCATCTAAGGGAATGAAGTGAAAAGGGAAAGACTATGGAGAAAAGTCCAAAGGGCATCAAACCTTGGGAGCGCACCTACCTTGAGAGGAATGGAGAAAGATGACAAACAAAGAAGAGACACAAGTGATGGGAAAGAGAAAATGCTGGGCTTGAGGGTAGCAGGGAAAGTCTGGAAGCAGCAGTTGAGGCAGAAAAGGTTGGGGTGGTTTGAACCTAGGCTTTACTAGGGTCAAAAATGACTGGAACCCACTAGGGACCCTCAAAAACAAAAGCTACCAGATTCTTCGTCTTGTTTGGCTGACTTGCCATAAAAAACCAAACAATTACTTATATCCTTATACAAGACTACTCATCTTCCAAATGACTATTTACCTGCCTGCCTAGTGTAGAAAAACTCTTTGACTGATCCACCATTGGGGCTGAGCTGCTGGAGAGAAACTGGGGCAGCAGAATGAGAAACAAGGTCTTTATTTGATTGAGTTTTGGGTGCATCCGGGAGCTCTTGCGCACATTTAGCACCAGGCACATGTGCTCTGCCTATGACCGCAGAGAAGCAGCACGATGCACAGCAGGTGGGCGCTGCTCCCCTCTGAGAGTGAGCCCAGCCAGGGCCGCCCACTGCCCGCCAACCCGTGCTCTCCCGCACATCTGCGGCCACAGTGCAGGCTCTGAGGCCCTCACACATCGTACCTCTGTTCCAACTAGATGCAGGAGGCCCAGTTTCAGCCCAGAAACTGAAATGAACAAATGGTATGTTCAACCCTGTTCTTAGTGTTGAAGGGAAAAAAGCTGGCTCCCTCTTTATAAGATATCCAACTATTAATTTTATTTTTTTGAAGATTTATTTATTTCAGAGAAAGAGAGACAGAGTGCACGCCAGCATGTGTGCAAGTGGGGAGGAGGGGCAGAGGGAGAGGGAGAGAGAATCCCAAGCAGACTCCCTGCTGAGCGTGGAGCCGGACGCAGGGCTCAATCCCACAACCCTGAGATCGTGACCTGAGCTGAAACCAAGAGTCGGGCACTCAACTGACTTGAATCACCCAGGCGTGCCCCCCCCCCCACCTTTTAGTTTTAAATGCAATAGGTTATCCCTGGGAGGCACTCCATTCTTCTCTAGTTTTTTCTTTTTTTTTTTTTTTTAAGATTTTATTTATTTATTTATTTGAGAGAGAGAGAGAGAGTGAGTGCAAGCAGGGAAGGGGGAGAAGAGGATAAGGGAGAGGATCTCAAGCAGACTCCATGCTGAGAATGGACCCCAACATGGTGCTCGATCTCATGACCCTGAGATCATGACCTGAGCCAAAACCAAGAGTCAGATGCTTAGCCAACTGAGCTACCCTGGCACCCCCATTCTTCTCTAGTTTTAGATGAAATTATGGGAGAAGGGGCAGAAGAAAGAAATAGAGGAACCAGAGGAAGGAAAGATGCGATGAAATCTTTATAAATTAAAAAAATGTATAATTGGGCACCTGGGTGGCTCAGTTGGTTAAGCGACTGCCTTCGGCTCAGGTCATGATCCTGGAGTCCCAGGATCGAGTCCCGCATCGGGCTCGCTGCTCAGCAGGGAGTCTGCTTCTCCCCCTAACCCTCCCTGCTCTCATGCTCTCTCTCTCTCATTCTCTCTCTCAAATAAATAAATAAAATAAAGTCTTTAAAAAAAATAAATAAATAAAAAATAAAAAAATGTATAATTATATCTTATTATATTTATATTTAATTGTATTTAATTATAAAGTTAAAAATGTATAATTATATCACTATAATGAGATCTGAAGCAGAGAAGGGGGGAAAATAGTGACAGCAAAGCTAGGACAAGTGAGAGCTATGTCATCCGAATATCCCAGCTGGATGGCCCAGCTAGCTGAGGCAGTCACATGGGCTGAAGACCCTGTTGGGGCTGCTGACACAACAGAAACCATGTGCCCTCTACATTCGATTATCTCTCTGTGGCTACAGCCACTGTGAATTACCCAAAATGATCTTTTAAAGCCTGCATCAGTTTTCCTCTGAGCAGACACAAGACATTTTGGGGCTCTCCCCACCTCCTCCCTGCTAACTGCTGCTACATATAGCTCGTATGAGCTTAGCGGACACAAAATCATTTCAGTATTTGCAATAAGGTATAATGAGGAAGTCAAATTTGCTACTGCAAAAAACACTTAAATGAATTTTTTTTTTTACACAAGCACAAGTACTATTTAGATTATCCATTGATGTGCATTA
Organism: Mirounga leonina; assembly: GCF_011800145.1. NCBI lineage: Eukaryota > Metazoa > Chordata > Mammalia > Carnivora > Phocidae > Mirounga > Mirounga leonina. Next base: position 24,051,750 of record NW_023270389.1, read on the forward strand.
CCCAGCCCCTGCCTTCTAAGATCCTGCCCTCAGATGGGTAAGGAGAGCTGGCTGACCAGCGTCAGATTTTAATACAATACTAACGATCATGCAAGCACAGAGTTGAACATCAATTTTGCCAATCATTCTCAGGTCAGATTTATCTCGCATTTTCAGCATGTCTAAGAAATGCATCTAGGATGACCACACCAGGAAAAAAAAATCTGCAAACCTACAGCAGTCTAGTCTAGGTCACTGGCTGCTGCGAGTTACTCACATTTGGAGCTTATGTATAAAATGTGAGGCCCCCTTCATGGTTTCCCAGAGAAGTGACACCACGGGCATGTCTGGCACAATCTGCTAAGTCAAACCAAATCTCCAGCAAGGAAGAGGGTGCACGACTAGAGAGGGAGGAGTAAGTCAGAAAGACTCCAGCTGAACCAGCTCAATCAATGAAGTCAATATAATATGAAACGTACTCTGACTGAATGGTATCTCCCGAACGCAGGCAGGAAGTCAGGAAAGTGTCTGTCCTGCCCACAGTAGGGTTCCATCCGTGGGATGTGATCATCACACCCGACCAGACTGGCTCTTGCTGGGCCCTTACCTGCTTCCTCACGGTTGAGCTACGCCTGCAGTTGACCCCGCCAAATCAGAGAGAACCGAACCGGCACCAGGGAGAAAAAAGAGAAAATGGGATTAAAAACAATCTGTGTGTTAGTTAATGAAGCAAGATGCATTATTCAGCTCAGTCCCGGAACCAGCTAAGAGACTTGCTAAGTTACTTTCCGAATAAAGCCCAATGAAGCTCTTTCAGAGCACAGAGGTCTCTGTACTTACTATCTGCAACCATTCAAAACTAGAGTAGGAAGGAACTGGTTCAACGGGCAGTAAAATGTACCTGCGTTAGACAATAAGATCATCTCTGTTTGCAGGAGACACAAGGAAACGCTAAAGGAAGCTACAGTTTTCTTTCTCTTGGAGATCCTTGGGGAGCAATTTTCCTAGAGTTTAGAGGACAGAGCAGCCAGACTGGAAGGAACCATGGCAGTCCTTCAGGTGAATGCCTTGCAAGCTCAGACGCCTCTTCTCCAAGGGACTCGGACTTAGACACAATCCCCCAAGCAAGGAGAGCAGCGCTCCCCCGCGTTTGGTGACATGAAGGCCCAGAGCCTGGCTGCCGGGCTCCCTCTGCCCCTTCCACCAGGCCGCTCCTGAGGAACCTCTCTGGAATCCTAGAGCTCCTCAGATCTAGTAGAATGCTCTTTCTTGTCTTATAGGTGAGGAAACTGGAGTTCGAAGGAGGGAAAAGAGCAGCCCAAGGCCACACAGCATAAGGGAATTCAACTTAGCTTTTTTTCACTCCCATAGAGCTTTCCACAGATATGGGACTTCAGGTGAACTTACAGGAAGACTCTATCACCAAGAAGATATATATGCCACGGAATTCCATTATCCTGGTTCCCTCCAGTCAACAAGACTGGTATATTAACGGGATCTTTACTGTAATCCACAATGATAAAACGATGAAAGCCAAATGAAGCTATTTCTAAATAATGAGCCTATAATTGTAAATGGCCTCATGATTATTGTGTGTGTGTTGGCAGATAGAAGTGGTTGATATAATGGGCTAACCCAGGGTCTCCAAGGAGTCCAGCCCATTAAAGCTCTTTCCCCAGTTAAATCAGCACATTTTTAGGCATCTGAGAACTGTTGGCTGGATGAATGCCTTGCTCTCCGCCAGCTCACGAGTGTTCTCATAGCAGCTACATGACTGGGAGGGAAAATATTTGGCTGGGGTCGGGGAGGGAAGGGGCGGTGGGGAAAGACTGGGAGGGTTGCATACTTGTACATCAGGCAAGGATTTCTACCAATGTTGTTTGGCAAGTCAGTGCAATGTAGTATTTCATTATCCAGCAACAGTCCCTAATGAGGGGCTGTCATCTTTCCCAGATCAAATGCTATCTTCTGATCTTCCTTCTCTGGGTCAGACTTCCCCAAAACCACGTGCTAAAGTCTAGCAGCTAAGGGTAGGTTACCAGGATCCTCCAGAGTCGAACACTTCTTTTCCTTGCAAACCCAATGGCTTTGGGGAGTTTCTGAAATTACTTCTGCAAATGATAACTCCCTTCATCCCGTTCTGCTCAGCTCTCTCCCCAAGTCACAGAAGACCCCATTTCCATCTGAGGATAGATGGGTTCGGCTAAGCAAAGGGAAGGAAGCAACCCCTGCCCTAGTCCCTTCCTTTGCAGTCACCCAAGGCCTTCACGCTTCAACTCCTCGGCTCTTTCCCAGCCAGGGACTGCTCTACCCCACGGGCCTCTCTTCATCCCTTCCCAGGGCTGTCCCGGGCCACACCTACCTGGCCAGACTGCAGTCTGTCCGCTGACCTGTTGGAAAGACAAGGCAAAAAGCTCATGTGGAAGCAGAAGGGGTGGGAGAGGAAGGGTTATTCCCAGGGGTTACCTGAAATGCCCTCCCGTCTCCCTAGAAAGCCGCTAGCATCACGGCGCTAGCAAAAAAGAAGAGAAACGCCCAGAGCCTCTTCCTGGGCAGGTGCTGTTTCTAATGCTTGTTCCCAGGGCTACCTATATGTCCCTAAAGCTTAGGTGTGCCGACCCTGCTTCCCAAAGGGAAAACAGGGGTGGCTTTAGGGGAACAATAGCAAGGCGGGTCATGCTTTAGAGAACAAAGTACCAGAAACCTTCCCAGAGGTGAAATCCAGCTTCTCTTCTGTGTATGTAGGTGTGTGTGTGTGGTGAGGGAGGGAGGGAGGGATGAGCTTGTTTGCTCCAGAGTAATGAAAACACACACACACACACACACACACGGTAAGGGCGGCAGGGGAAGAAGGAAGCAAGAATTGTTTGCAGGGAAGAGGGAGAAGATAAGGACGTTCTAGTTTTAGATTCCTATGAAATTGTCTTAGGTTGGGCTGGGGTGACAAGGGAGAAATGAGATTTAATTGCTATCAAATTGTGGTTCTCAATCCAATAGCAGGCCCTAATATTAAGTTTAATGGGTCACAGCCAGTTTTAAAAAATGGAAAATCTTAAAGTTCCTAAGAATTCTTATGTTTCTAAAAAAATACATATGCATGTGTACATCGGCCATGATGTGATCTATCTGTTTTCTTTGGATCCACAGTTAACCAAGCATGGTCTGTATTAGATAAACCAGGGGCAACGCAAGCAGGTGCTGAGCTGGGGACGAGATCATCCCCCACAGGCCTCATCCAAGCTCCTGGAAAAACAACTCCAAGGACCGGGGGAGGGCAGGGCTTTTTCCTTGCCTTTAAAGGTTGCTAATTGTTGATTACACTTCAGCTCATCCTGAGCAACATCCTCCCCCTCCCCTAACAGCCTCTCATTACTAAAGGCTCAGCTTTCATCTGCAAAAATATTATTCTGAGCCATTATTTTCAACATCTGTCCCATTTCCATTCTGGAATATTCATACACATCAATTATCCCTCTGTGGCAAGAATAAGGGGCTCTTGCATTATGGTGATAAATACATTCAGGAGGCAGGGACATGATGACTTGCACACAGGAAGATCTGCAGCTATTTCTTTCCTTATTGCTAGAACTTGTCATCTTTAGATGAAGGCAATTTGCAGCACTAATGAATGGTCACCAACCTTTGCCCCTCCACAGTAGCAAATCTGGTACATGTTTGTGTGTGTGCAAACCCATTCACACTCACACACACACACACACACACACACAGACATACATACTCCCAAGGCTCTGCTCCCCATCTCACTTATGGGCTATGCTTATATTATTTTAGAAAAAAGAAAAAATCATGGTTATAACTTGCTTCAAATAGTTCTGGGCTTTCTTTCCTCTGATTCCCTATGAAGCGATCTGATAACCCAAGAGTAAAGATTTTCTATAAGCAAAGCTGGGCTCTCAATGCCCAAACCTGTTCAGCCTGAGTCTCTTGGGTGGCGGGGAGGAAAGAGAACAGAAGTTACCTAACAGGCATTCTTCACATAAAAGAAAATGCCTTTACAATCACAAGATCAAAGATATCATAGATAAAAAGAATTCAGCATCTGGGGGAACCATCCAGCGCAGGAAGAGCATGGGACGGGACGAGCGGGTGGGAGGCTCTGGTATGAAAAGTGTGGCTCTCATTCCTGACGCCAATGAGCCAACAAGTACCCCCATGCTTTTCTACACTCTGCAGTTCGTCTGAAAAGCGCTCAAGAGTTTGTTTTAAAATGTGAGCCTTCTCTGCAGGTTTGCCTTTCACCAGTGTTACCTCCTGGCCCCATCTTGGAGTGAAGAGATGAGCAGGGCAGGGAGGCGGGGCCAGGCATTCAGAGGCATCCCCAACCTGGGAATCCCATTAATCACAGGACGCTGAGAGCTAGGCAGGACCCGGGCAGGGTGCCCAAAACCCCAGGGAAGTTTCTCTTTCAACCTTCGCCTTCTGTTTGACAGCTGAGAAGAGAAAGTCCAGAGTGCCAGTCCAGTTCTCTGCTTTGCTACTTTCCAGGGTCTGGTGAAAATCATCCCTGATTCATGGACGAGACAGGCCATTCAGTACCATGGCCTCAGCATGGCCACGGCAGAGAGCGCTGCCACGGAGCGTCAGGACGCTCCGAAACAGAAAGAAAGCGATGCTTTAACCTGATGCTACAGGAGGCAGCAGTCTGTGGGTCAGGCCTGCCTCTGAGAAGCTGCTCCCCTCCTCAGACCCGCTGCTATCTCGGCTCACTAGCCCTGCCTGCTGGCTACTACCTCCGTCCCGCCTCAGAGGAGCTGAGAGTTTTAACAAAGTGTCTGGAGAGTAAGGGATCCATCGGCTCCTTTATCCCAGTCATGGCAGAGGAGGGGGACAGGGTGGAGAGCAGCCTCACTCCATTTAAACAAATAGATGATGCACATTAGCGCTTCATTAAGCACTGGCCTTCTCCCATTACTCAAGCAGTCATTTGGGGCGGTGAGCTTCACATCAAACAGGCTAGGAAAAGAAATGCATTCATATAACAAGATCAGGCCCATGGGGCTCAGGATGGAGGCTCAGCCATGTAGGTCAGGGCTTGGCCTTCCCCTCATTGCCAAACCTCCAGCAGAATGCCGACACTCACTTTCTCCCAGGGTTTTCTGGAGAAGGTCGTGCTTGGCTTGTAGCTTGGTGATGAGGTTCCTGCCTTCCAGGTACTCCTTCATTTTCTGTAAGGAAGGAAGAGAAAGAGCAATCAGACTCCTGAAGAAGAAGTAGAAGAAGGAAAAAAATCACAGATGCTCAGCTGTACAATTCCCTTTTTGTAAGAGGGCATTTGGTTTCTGACCCAATTTCTACTAGGTGCCTTTTTTTTTCCTTTTTTTTTTTTTTTTAATTTACTCATGAGAGTCAGAGAGAGAGAGAGAGAGAGGCAAAGGCAGAGGGAGAAGCAGGCTCCCCGCCTAGCAGGGAGCCTGATGTGGGGCTCGATCCCAGGACCCCGGGACCATGACCCGAGCCGAAGGCAGACGCTTAACCATATGAGCCACCCAGGTGCCCCAGGTGCCTTTTTTTTTTCTTTATTTCTACTTGGGCCCTGAGCATCTGGACAGCTGCTGATTTCCGTGGTGGATGAGTAGGCTGCTCTGTGTTCTCCTGGGAGCTAGCTCCACATTGGCTAGCTCTGTCTCTTAGAGCCCCTCATCCATCTCTTTCAGTTCCACTGAAGAAGAACAGGGGGGCAGGGGTGGAGTGGATGGACTGGTGGAGCCCAGATCCTCTTGGTGTGAAGACACACACCTGCCACTTGTCACCTCCACTGACATCCAGCTGCACCCTGGCCCCTCCCAGGGTGTATTCCAACACTTAGCAAGGCCAACGGCAGACTCAGCCCCTGCCTAAGCTGCAACAGAGCATGCACAGCATCTTCATCTGAGCCGTCTCTTAATCAGCTCCTTCCTCTCTTCTGCCGGGAGTCTTGGTGGAGAGCTTTGGATTTCTGAGCTTTCAGAGAGAGGGGCTGCTGTCCCCCACCTGCATATGCAACTGCTCAACATAATGGCAGTTCTCAACACGAGATGAGGTTATGGAAATGTGCTCCCATCTGTTCTACCAGTCAAAATACGATTGCAGTGCTTTGCCTTTTCTGATCTGACCTCTCTCAACCCTTGCCTGCCCAGGGAGAGGCCCGATTTCCCTGGACAATTCATCAAATCCTCAAAACAACCCTACGAACTCTGATTATCACTGTCCCCATTTTACGGATGAGGGCACCAAGATTGGGGGAGATTAAACAGGTTGCTCAAGGTCAAACAGTGAGTGAGCGGTGGAGTCAGTATCCGGACATAGGTCGTTTGACAATTTGGTGCATGCACTCAACCATCATGGTGGCACGCTCCATCCATTAGGGTGCACGGCAGAGAGAGAAGCAGAACAAAACTTCAGGGTATCAACTGTTTATACACTCGGGGCAATTCAAGAGTTTTCAGAGGCCCTTAGCACATACTGTGCACGTGACTTGCACAGTAACTCTGCAGAGCACATTAGGGAAGACATCGTTGGTTGCTTGTTACAGATGAGAAGACGATCTTGGGAGAGGGGGCTGAACTGCAGATCGCTGCCAGCTAGGAAGTGGGAGTGCCAGGCCTTTGGAGCCTTAACCTGGTGTCTTTCTACAATACCCTGCAGCCGTTCATGGGGACCACCATTTGCCTTGGTTGTCTCCTGCTGCAATGGTTCATCTGCTGGGTCGGGGGTCATCTGCCCACATCTAAACTCAGAGGCAAATCGGCAGTGTTTCCCTGGGTATGATCTGTGACTCACTGACATAGTGGATGAGGCAAAGTGGATAAAACATTTTAAATTGTAATACTTCTGTCCTTCTTTTGATGTATGAAGCAAAAAGTATAATTATACATCAAGCCTCCAATTTTATGGCTATTACCACTTAGGATGAAGGCCGAAAAAAAAGCGTGAAAAAATGTGAGTTACTTTTAGTCTGTACCTTTCTGCACAGTGTAAACTTTTAACCAAGAGTGTGTATTTCTTCTCTCTCTCTCTCATGTAAAAACGAAGAAAAAATCTGCTTTCTCTGGGATGCACATCCTGGCCTTCCCATGCTCCCCCAGATGCCTCTGCGTGTCCCTCTGCAAATTTCACACAGCCCTGGCACAGATGGTTTGAGTCGTGTGTCTTTCTCTCCAGACTGCCTCTTCCCTAAGGTCAGAGTCATTATTCTTTGCATCCCTGATGCTTAGTACCCTGCCCAGCAGACATGCTTGAGGAATGAGTAAAGAAATGAACAGCCTCACTCTCCTCTGACAGAACCTTCCTCGGTGGTCACAATCCAAGCCCCCCAGTGTACCCCTACTCTCTCCATTAAGTCTAAAGCAAACAAAAACAAACCCTATACCAAATCATTTCTGTTGCTTTAGTCCTGACCTGTTCCCTCTGCTCCTTTGAGCCTCTGCATGAGAACATCTGCATGACAACAGGCTCCCTTGTCACCCTCCCCTTTCCATCTGCTCCAGCTGCCCGCTCACCTGCTGTCAGTCTTCCCTGGGTGATGCCTAATCCCCAACCAATGCCTAATTGTGGGCTGGGAACAGCACTGCAGGGCCCAGAGGTGAAAAACCTGCAGGAAACATCTACTGCTAACATCTGAACCCTCAAAGGCCCCTCTTTGGAAGGTTGTCCCAAAAGACTCTAAAGGTTTCCTAACGAGGAAAAAAAAACCTCACCAAAAAACTCTAACCCTTAAGACCAGACCAGACTCCTCAGAAAACAGCCAAAATTCTCAAAGGAAATGGATGCAAATTCCTTCCTCTCACTCATGTTTCTACTTGTGATTCCGGAAATCACCTTTTCATTCATGTCACAGTTCACAAGTTAACTCTGGCTGTCACTTGGTGAACCATTAAAATAAGTAACAATCTGATAAAGACATATGATGGATCACCTTTTCAGGTTCCATGAAATCCTGAAGGATCAAAAACTATGTCGAGGCTGACCTGCATCCCTAACAGTGGAAACAATGGTTGGAAGCTTCCCATCTAGGGAAGCTGGGAGTGGGAGGGAAAAGCCATCCCAGAGTTCCTGGGCACGTTGTCACCTCCCTCTCCCGCCTGTTAGTCAACCCTGGTATGTATGAGACAGAAGCTGGGAGAAACGACCTGGCCTTTACTGGCAGAAGACTTCAGATGCTGATGGGACACACAGAGAAAGGAGCAGAGGCAGCTGAAGGGAAGGAAGGCTTAAGTGGCTTTCTGATGACTTGTGGAGCCCAGCCGGCCATGAAAAGAACAGTTTATGTGTTATCTCCAAATCCCTACCTTGGTCAATTAAGGGTCACTTTCCTCATTTAAAGCATGTTCTGATACAGGTAATTCATTTCTTTCACTCCTTTCCCTGCACCTTGCTCCCCTCCCAAACATCCAAAAGTCAAGTCACCAACCTTGAGTTGTCATCGGGGGAGAAGAGAAAGGGCAGCATTCTATTTTAGATCACCAAACTAAAAAACCAAGTTCCTAATACACAGTCTGACCAGAGCCATTCCCCTACCTCCACATTTTACACTCAATATTATGAAAACTGAGAATTTCTTCAAAAAGTAGAAGGGAGGGGGCGCGTGGGGGGCTCAGTCATTAAGCATCTGCCTTCGGCTCAGGTCATGATCCCGGGATCCCATGATCCCAGGATCCTGGCTCAGGTCATGATCCCATGATCCCAGGATCCTGGGATCCCCGCATCGGGCTCCCTGCTCAGCGGAAAGCCTGCTTCTCCCTCTCCCACTCCCCCTGCTTGTGTTCCCTCTCTCGCTGTCTTTCTCTGTCAAATAAATAAATAAAAATCCTTAAAAAAAAAAAAAAGTAGGAAGGGAGGCAAAGAGTCTATGGGGTGGTCTTGTTTTGTTTGCCTCTGTGAGCCTTCAATTCCATTTTTATGATCTCATTAATTTATTTCTTAATAATTCCTAACTGGTTATTAACTGTTGGCAATGAATTTTATTTATTGAAAAGTATTAATGTTACATTTTTCTCTCAGGGTCCTTGTCCCTGACAGACATTTCTGTTGCAGCAAAATGAAAGAGTCTTAGTTGAGATATTGTAGTCCTATCGCTTACCTTGGGCAAGTCACTTACCCCCCTCTGAAAAACAGGGATAATAATGTCTTTTTCCCAAGGTTGTTAGCAGATGAAACAGGATAACGAGCATGACCATGATTATAGCATGCAGTCCAGCCAATGAGCAGGTAGTCAAGAATATTCCTTGTACCTGAATCACCCGCTCAGATAACCTAAAAAACCTAAAAACACAACTTCCCTAAACCTCTTTGCTTTATGCTAATATATAAGACAACTGAATCAAAACAGGTTTCTGGCCTTTAAAAAAAAAAAAAGTAAGGCAACAAGAATGCTTTTCCAATGTAATTTAAAATACCTCTTCCCTTTAATACCATGGCAGTGTAAAACTCATGGACCTTGTTTATGCCTTGGATTTTTTTTTTTAAATATTATTTATTTCTTTGAGAGGCAGAGAGCACGAGCAGGGAAGAGACAGAGAAGCAGACTCCCCGCTGAGCAAGGAGCCCGAAGTGGGATTTGATCCCAGGACCCCGGGATCATGACCTGAGCCGAAGGCAGATGCTTAACTGTCTGAGCCACCCAGGCGCCCCTATGCCTTGGATTTAATCTGTATGAACTGAAGGCTACAAAGGGGTGCGGCGGGTGGGAGGAGGGAGCCGTGTCTAGCCAGCCCCATGCACAGAGACAAACGAATGTCATTCTGGGGTGGTTGCTTCCCCACCTCCAGGCACACTGACCTTCCTCTCCTCTTCTCAATTTGTAAAGCAGGAAACGGCTGTCAGACAGAGTATGTGATAGAGCAGACCTGCAACAGGCAGCCATCTCCCTCTTTAACTGACAGGGTAGGGGCTCAGTAGGTACCTACTTAGCACACGTTTCCTGAGTGCCTGTAGGAAAAGACCAAGATAAAAAAAAGATCTTGGACCACACCAAATCTAGGTCTAGGGCACTGCCCCAATGGCCAAGGTGCCATCTTCTCCCCTATGTTCTTACCAATTCTGCGCCCAAGGATTCAGGCAGTTTATTTTATCAGCCATGACCTTTAACTCCTTCTTCACTCCAACCCCCATACAGGGAAATACTTAGGAGAAATGCCAGCCTTATAAGGTTTTGACAATCCTTGGCTAAACAAAGGAGCATGACTTCCCACGAGCTGGGAATTGGTTAAATAAATGATGGTACATCCATTCATACGATGGAATTCTGTGCAGCGATTTAAAAAGGAGGCAGACCTCTTTGGACTAATATGAAAACAATTCACTGAAAAAAGCAAAGTGAAGAATAGCATGAGTGGTCTACTTCTATTTATACTTCTCTTTATTTGATTTCATTATATTTCTAATGTAATTCTATCGCATTAAAGGATAAGTCGGTGGTTGTCTACACATAGAATATCTCTGGAAGAACACAGAAGAAACTGGTTTCAATCCCTGGCAGAGGGGAGAGGAAGTGAGGGTCAGAGAAGGGGGGAAGCATGACTTATTCTGTATGCTCTTTTGAACTCTTTGCATCTTTTAAAAAAAAAAAAAATTATTTTTTTTAACAATCACAGTTAAAAAAAAAAGCAATGGGATAAAAAGTAGACACTGCTGGATCATGTGTTATAAAAGATAAGTGATGCAAACCCCAGGAGATCAGGAAACACTGCCTCACTTAGGGCAAAAGAGAGGAGAAAGCCAATGATCTGAGACCAGGTGACCTGCGTTATAGTTTTATTTATTTACCTATTTAGAGAGCATGTGTGAGCCGGGGCAGGGCAGCCAGTGGTGCAGAGGGAGAGAGAGAATCCTAAGGACGCTCCACACCCTGCGCGGAGCCCATCAAGGGGCCCGATCTCGTCACCCTAAGATCATGAGCTGAGCCAAAATCAAGAGTCACTTTGTATCGATGTCATCTGGGCAGGTCAATCTGATGACAGCCGAGAACGGCTAGACAGCTTTCTAGCAGCCCTCTGGGTTGCTAGGCACACTACCTACAAGTCAAAGCCATTGTAAGGGACCTCTTCCCAACTTTCCAAGAGAAGGGAGCTTCCAGGATGCGCTACTCTGATGTTTTTGAAGGACACAGAAAAAACCAGGGGCGACGTCTGTGGAGACAACAGACCAGGAAAAGCACACCTGCAGTTCTGTGGGCTTCGTATGGTTTGGCAAGCACAGGCAGTCATGCTAATGCGCATGCTCCCCTTTTCTGAAATGTCCGATTCACCACCCCCAAGAAGGCCTCTTATCATGAAATGAATTATTTGATGCATTCCCCGCACCAGTCACGAACATGATGAATTCTCTTATACATCGAATACTACAGAAGCCCAGACAAAAAACGTTCCTGTTGGCTATGGAAATTTGCACACCATTTTGGTAAGTAGCACTCCAGCCATAAAAGACAGGAAGTGGGCTAGGGGTGAAAGGGTGGGCAGGATTTGAGAGGTCACCGGTTTGAATATGGTCATCCCTGCTCTTACTAAAGGTCAACTTGCATACACATGGTCATTGCTTCACTGAAAGCCAGAAAGTAATTCTGACGGTCTCAAATACAGACTTTTATGTCAAAATTTCTTATTTAATAAAAAATGGAAATCTTCTGCAATGTAATGAGATTGGGTCATTAAGTAGTGTTATATCTAAGCAGTGCAGACAGACCAGCCAAACAATCCTATTATTAAAAGCCTCTAGAGTGTTCAACAACCTCCCGAGATAAGAAAGCTTGGGGTGGCGAGACAGCCCTCATGATAGACAAGAAGTCCTCGTTCTGTCTAGCCGGGGCTTCGCATGCCTTTATGCTTTGCAGAGATTACTCTTTCCTCAAGGAATGCCATTCTCTACTTGATTCACTGCCTGGCTCACTCATCCCTCAAGGTCAAGCACAAAAGTCACTTTGTATGTGATGTTTCACCAACTCCACCCATCTTGGCCACCATTCACGTGCGTGTGCATGTATGCACCGAAAATTTTTCATACTTATTTTTTTGATTGCAAAAATCAATCTACTGTAATGTTTAGAAACATACAAAGTGAAAAAGGAAGTTCTCCCTTCGGATGCCTAATCCCATCATTCCCCGCTTCACTCCACACTCCCGGCATTCCCAGCTTTAGCATCGTGCCTGGCACATAGAAGATCCTTGATAAGTTATTGATGAGTAATTCAATAATGATTAATGAATATGTTAATAATGACTGTAGTGACAATAAATTTTCAGCACTTATTGAGCACTAACTACAAACCAGGCAGTGTGCTAAATATTTTACAAAAAAGGATGAATGGGCCAAAATATCATTCCGTTATTTCTCTGTGCAGATTTTAGTATTTCACTCATAAATATACTTAACGTTATGATGAAATGAATTGGAAAAATATTATCACTTGTTAAATGAAAGCAAATTATAAAATAATATGCACAGCCAATATCCCACTTTTTGTAATACATTTTAAATACATATTCACATAGATGTTTGTGTGTGCAGAGAAAAAAAAAAAAACAGGAAGGGAATACATTAACACTCTTATCTCAAGGTAGTGCTATTGTGGATGATTCTTATTTTTTTCCTTTTTGTTTCTAAATTTATATCATATGCATGTTTTGCTTCACATAACAAGAAAAAAGTTATTTTAAAAGAATAATACTGTTAAATCATTCCTTTTCAACAGCCTTCTTCAGGATTAAAAAAAAAATGTGAAAAATTCTTAGCTTAAGTAAAAAAAACGGATTTCTTTTTTTAGGGAAGATAGCAAATCACTAGTGTTCTTAATGGAGAAAGGGCAGTGTTCAAAGAAGAATTAAACAAATTGTTCCAGTTGGAGGAAAAATTCAATTTACTGCATGCAGACTGTGTTTCTTGACTGAAAAACAAGTTAATCCCTCTCATTCAGAATCAGGATGCATATTCACTAGCTATATTTCATCTCACATCTGCAAATTTAATTTCTCCTTTCTTGGTTGTCAGAAGATGAGAAAATAAATTTTAGTCCAGCAACGAATCCTACTTGGCAAGCTCAAAATAACTTAATTATTAAAAAGCAGCACCAAAGACCAGTCAGCAACCTTCCCAAGGACTGTTAACACAACTTGAAAAAAAATTGGGTCCGTTTGTCTAACAGAAGAGTGGGAGATACATGGATAAGGAAATACAGTGTTTTGGAATTCTCTGCAAACCACTGACCCTGCACGTTACCTGTCCTTTTGAATTTTAGTCATAATTATGAAAGATAGCTTCCCATCAGCAAAAACTATAAAAAAATGTCATTGCATCACCTAGCAGAGATTATCCACTTTAGAAATAAGATGGGTGTTAGCCAGAATATTTGGATGTAGTTCCCAAGAACTAAGAAATAAAGATCTCCTTTCGTGACCCCCCTATGGCTGAGAAGGAAATGTTCCAACAGAAGCCTACTAGATGCTTAACAAAAATTCTTAAAAAAAAAAAAAGTCTTCTGGGGGAAGGAAAAAAAGAAAATTCCTTTTCTTCCTGGCAGTGTACATGGGAGCACCCTTCTCTTGGGGGTCCCTGTTAGACACATACAACTTAGAGATATCTGTGTCTTAATTGAAGTTGAGGAATGGTCTCCAAATATGCCCAGATCCAAATCAAGATATTCAAAGACTGCGCTTCCAACATTTGACAAGGGCTCCAGGTTCCAAGTCTCCCTGTGGGCTGCAGGGGTTCCTCCAGAGCCACTGAGCCCCCCTCACCGTGAAATAGAACTGCTCCGTCTCTTGCTGGTTGGCTCTCCTCTTAGCGATGCTGGGCTTGCTCATGAAGGTTTCTGAGACTGTGGACTTGACGGATTCCATAGAGTTGCTGTACTGGAAGCAGTCAGACACATCAAAATCCTCAACAGTCACAATGTCCTGGATGGTCTGCAGAGTGGCTTCCATCGTCTTCTTTACCTGCCACGACAAGAGCCAATATAACGCGTGAGGGGCAGGCTGCAGAGGGGCAGGTGATGGAGAAGCTGGGAGGAGTGGGAGAGGAGTGGCTGCCAGGGACCGGGGGCTGCTGTCAGAAGAGGCAGCTCTGCTCCCCATCGGACGGTGCTGAGTGACTGACGTGGCCATCACATGGACTCTGTTTTACAGTGCTCCTCTCTCCAGGGAGGACCTCAAAACCACCCCCCTCTTCATGCTAGGTATTTGACCCAGCTCTTTTTTTTTTTTTTTAAAGATTTATTTATTTATTTGAGAGAGCGAGAATGAGAGAGAGTACATGAGAGGGGGGAGGGTCAGAGGGAGAAGCAGACTCCCTGCCGAGCAGGGAGCCCGATGCGGGACTCGATCCCGGGACTCCAGGATCATGACCTGAGCCGAAGGCAGTTGCTTAACCAACTGAGCCACCCAGGCGCCCTGACCCAGCTCTTATATTTAGTGTTGACTTTTTAAGTTTAGTATTAGCTCTGGGCTATAAGGGAAGTGCTAATGGAGAGAATAAAACAAATCCAAACCAACCTCATGATGTAAAGAGCTAGTTAAAATGTGAGAGGGGCCTGCCATGCCCCGCGCTCTGTTTCATGACCTTCAGCAAATCAGTGGATTTGCTCCTCCATTCGCAAACGAAGGGGCCCCACCCCCAGTCCTTCCTGATCTTCCCGGGAAAAGTAAGACTGACTGAGATGCCAAGGAAGAAATCCCGTGAGCACAAAAGAAAGAAGCTGGATGATTAATCGTGCTGCCCTTTTGAACTAGTTGTTAAAAGCAAGGACACTGGGCCCAGAAGAAAGCCCCCCTTTTCTAAGAGGATGGAGATGTTTTAAGTGTCAAAGTCAAAGGCCTCTGTTTGTCTGAAAATGCTGGAAAAAGCCAGGCATGAGGGGGTGGCTCCAGAGACACAATATTGTTCACACAGCTGCCAAGTGCCATTTTGATTAAATGTGTGTAGAGGGGCAAGAAAAAAAGCATTTGCAAAAGCTCAAAATAGAGCTCAACCTTTGGCAATGCAAGAGCAACTTCCTGGAGTTCAAGGGCAGGATGTAGCAGGGGGGAAAATCCAAGGCTACGTTTGGCTAGGAAATGTTTGTGGCAGCCCGGACGTTCTCTGCATGCTCCTTCCACCTGCTCCCAGAGGGGCAGCAAGAAAGAGGTTCAACAGGGAAACGCGGAGGGGGCCTCCAAGTCTCCTAAGCAGGAAACTCACCTCCTCGTTCTCGATCTTCAGAGTGGAGAGGCGAGACTGCAGTTGCTGGCATCTCTGCACCAGCTCGCTCTGCACAGGCTGCTGGGCACAGAGCTGGGAAGCCTGCCGAAAGAAAGCAACACCGGGTCAGGAAGAGGACATGGTTCTTCTGGTGGTTCCAGAGTCCCACTACTACTAATAAAAGTCCTCATGTTCAAGCTGTAAGCCTCACAGTTTCCATGTGCAAACAAAAATCCAAAGGCAGCGTGTGTGAACCTCTTCCGGGACCAAACAGCACAAGGAGGGAATGAGAAGTGGGACCTGTTTGGAAAGACCAGATCCCTCCGTGTGGGGCCCATCCCCAGGCTGGCGCCCGGCAGGCTCTGCGGCTCCACAGAAGCCAGCGTTAGGCCAGAGCAGGGTGCCTCGGGCAGCCCCAGCTCCACCTACACAATGCTTTGGCAGAGAGGATTTCCTGCTAGAAGTCCGAGTGGCCACCTCTCCGGCCCCTCCTTCACCCTACTCCGTGCACCAGAGTGAAAGCAGGAGAGAAGTGGGTCAGGAGGCTAGCTTGCCGCGCCGGCAGCCAGCGTGTTTATAAATCTGGGCCACGCACGAGAAGTCTGACTCAACGAGAGAAAGTATAAAGCCAGGAACAAGTCCACGGGCTGTGCTGGAGGGCTCCAGAGGGCATAGAATCTGGTGGAACTTGGCACTTTCAAAGAGCCATCGTTTTGCCCCAGGTTTGCACCAGATCTGTGTGGGCAAGGAGTCTGCCCTGCCCCTAAGGACTGCCGTCGATAAGCTTTTCCCTCTGGGAAAAGATGCCTGAGCCAGTCTCCCGACAGGGGCATGGCTATGGAATGGGCAGGAGGTGACCCACAGTCCCCAGGCTGGCAGATGAGGAGGGAGGGCCCACGTGGAGGCAGCTCCTGTCACCTTGCCACCATGTGTCCCTCAGCCTCCTGTCTGCAGAGAGACATCTGGACAGAACTGGCCTCCTTCTTCCTCAGCAATGAGTGGGCACATTCACATGCCCACAGACCATTCTCTTGCTTGGAAGACAAAACCTCTCTTCAAATGGAGGGGGCTGGGACTTGACCTTTTCCTCCATTGGCTTTCAAGCTCCCAACCAACTTGACCTCCTCCCCCAGCTGAGGGGCTGGCCTGAGCCAGCTCTCAGATCTGAAGAGAGCTGACTTCACTCTGGCTCTTGGATAAGCAGACACAATGGAGAAAGCTCAGTGGCCAGGATGGGTGAGAGCCAAGAGTGAAACTCTCTGGCTGCCTGATGTCACTGGTCAGGCATCCAGAGCTCCACAAGCCTCTGGGGGCACCAAGGGTAGAGCCAAGCACCTCCTCCTAGTACATCTGAGAGTGCTTGGCATCAACTCATGTGCTGAGCGCCCCAGAACACCAGTGAGTGTGGGGCCTTGGCCAATTTCAGGGCTTCCGGTCAAAATGCCACCCGAGCCTTGGCCCTAGTTCAAGGACTTCCAGGCAGCCCTCTCTTGTTGCCTCCACAGTCTATAGACAGCCCACACTGGTGGGGACAGACTGGCTGCGGGGACCAAGAAAAACTCGCCTTCTCATCTCTTTTCATTTTCTACTCCTAGGAAGGCTGGGCTGGAATGCAGAACCTTTGCATGGGGAGCATGCAAGATCTAGGGCTGACCCTGGCCCTGCCTGGCTCAGCCACTGATCAGCTGTATCACACAAAGGGAGGGCGGAGGTAGAAGAGTGAACTATTGATTTTAAAGTAACCAAGACCTAGCAGGGAGGACTCACAGAGGGAAAATGACCTCCACGCCTGTGCCTTTAAGAAGCAGCAGGGCTGTTGATGCATGCTTTGGCAGAGGTCCTCTACCGGGGTGCAAGGTCATGCATTTCAGCTGTGCTCCGCAGTATGAAACTGAGGCACTGACGGGGCCACGAGAGGCCCGAGCACCCGGCATTTGGGTTCTCCCTTTATGGAGACAAGCTGCTTGGCTCCGAAGGCAACTCAGTCAACACCAGAAAACGTATCACTCCACTTAGCTGGTGCCCAAGTTGCACCGATTCTTGGGAAGGAATATCAGTGGCAGCTGGAGAAGGGGACTGGAAGAAAAGTTGGACCAGAAGCCAGGGCAGGTGAGGAATGGGGCTTCCTTGGGGCCTCGGTGACACCCCCCCCCTACTCTGACTGCACACACTGCCATTTCACTTCCCCATCTGTTCAGACGCTGACATTTCCTAAGTCACAGAAATGGAAACAAACTGTACATGGTTTGGTTTTCCCTGAGGAGAAGAAAGAAATCATCTCCACATTTTGTCTTTAGGATAGAAATGTCCCCTTTTCCACTGTGGACTATCGATGACAGCAAATCCTCTAGTTACACTGCCAACACTTGTCATTCTGGGACAGGGTTTTCTAAAAAGCATCTGGAGACTAATCCTATTGGAAACACCATTCCCTTGTTGAGAGGACATGGTTGTTTTTCAGTCACCTCGCATCCCTTCCTCCTCCTCCTGACAACTTTAGCCTGACTATCCTCTGGGGGAACTTCCCACCCCACAACTCAGGTCATATATTTTGGATGAGGCTCTCCCCAACTCCGGGATGGAGCATGTGACTTAGGCATAAGCCAATCAGCCAACTACAGACACCCAGCCATGATCACTGGCTCAGGGATAAACTCATCAGCCGAACAGAAAGAAGAAGACACAATGAGAATTTTGTGGGGGCTTCTAGGAGGGCAGCAGGTACTCCCTCCACTGGATTTGGACCTACAAGAAGATCAGGCTGGAAATACAGTCATTTTGCCCTGATGGGATGAGAGCCTACCTAGAATAGAGCCCAAGATACAAGATGTGAAGCAGAGAGAGAGAAACAACAACAAAAATCTGAGTCTTTTAAATTCCCACTCCTAAATCCAACCACGCCTGAAAATCCATCTATTTCTATTATGTAAGCCTATACATCCTCCTTCCGAGTTAGCCCAGAGGTTAAAGGGTAGCTCCTACTGACAGGAATAAGGTTCACTCTAATATGCATGCACAACCACCCCAAGTGGAACCAAAAGATTCAGAGTAATGAAAACCAAAGAGCTGCTTGTTTCTCTCACTTTGTTTAGGCCCTTCTCGTTTCAGTCTTGGAGGGGAAAAGTTCAAAAAAGGGCCCCATGTTCCTGTTCCCCAGCCTGGGCAGACAGCATCAGGCCTCAGGGATGACATCTTAGCTCCTTCTTGTCTGTCTTACCCATTCTTTTTTGCTCAATACCCAAGCAAAGCTACCCCTTTTATTGCGATCTTCTAATCTCAAGAGAATAAGATCCTTTAGATCTCTGCCAAGTGACAAAAGATCACATCATTATTGCCCCACTTAGCCCTCCCTCCCCAACAAAAGCCTTGAGTATCTGGGCCCATTTCAGCTCTTCTTCCAGACTCACCATTTGGAGGCCTCCTCCAAATCTTTCCCTCTTGCCATACTGAACTGTTAGTTTTTATACACCTGCTGTTTTTCACCTCCTCTGATCTTGCTGGACCCTCTGGGTGCCCCTCCCTACACATATTTCCACCTCTCTCTCAACCCACCAGACTGGAAGCTCCCTGAGGGCCCTAACCCCCAGTGTCTATGGTGGAGCCCAGCAGACACTCAGTCTCTATTTGCCGAATGAGTGGAATGCTCCTCACCCTCCTGACGGGAAGCCAGCCCCGGGCCTTGCTCTCCCCAGAATAATGTGGCCTTAGTGTAGTGAATCCAGGCACAAGTGAGCTCGAGCCCCTTAGGGAATGTGGTGATGGGAAGAAGGCCTCACCATGTCCCCCATGTGGGGCTGGAACTCAAACTTCATGGGTGGGCAGAAGACATTGTTGTACATCTCCATGAGGCGCTGCTTGTCACTGGTGGCATCCAGGTTCTCCACAGCATTCTCGATGGCATCCAGACCCTCGTGCTTTGACTGCTCCAGATTCAACTCAGCGGAGAGGAAGGTGCGTAGCGCCCGGTTCAGGCTAGCGTGGTAGCCTAAGTCACAACACTGCTGTGGGACGGAAAAGCCACATGAGCAAACCACAGACAGTCCCAAGGCTTGGCAGAAAGGGAGGTGGCCCCCGGGGCGGCTCTGACCATATCACCGGGACTGGTCGTGAAGCTAGAAGGCTGACATTCTGACTCCCAAGATTCAGGTGAGATTTCTGGTTTCCACTCCCAATTCAATGGAAGACACACCTCAGAGGACTACAGGCTGACTGGGAGGAAGAGGACTCAACGGGACAGAAGGAAAATTATTTCGCCATGCACTGCACAGGGCTATTTAGGAAACAGGAAGAGGGCTGAGGGTTGAAGGGAATCCCCTTCCACTTTAGGGTTTCTCTGCGGATGCCATGATAACAAAATTCGACAATGAAAATATGGCCTGCCACTCCCTGAGGGTCACTGTGGTCAAGTCACTACATGCGAACCAAGCCAGGCCATTTCAGCATTTAAGGTTCACAACTCACACCAGTGTCGCAAGAGCAGTTCATTTACACCAACACTGAACTCCAGCGGGAGAAGAAGAGAGTGGGGAGCAGACCCTATCATCGGTCGTCACCCCCACCAGCTGCTGACGTTGTAGGACAGGCCTTAGCAGCAGACTCGGATTTCTGCACTAAAGCTCCCGCCCGACAAAAATAGCATTTATAAGACCAAAAATTTCTAAGTGTCAGTCTTACTGGAAAAATGCAGATCATGTAAAGGATTCCGATTTTCTAAAGCAAAATTGAAAAAAAAAAAAAAGTAGAGAGGCAACAGTATAAAAAAAGCACTGGACAGGAAGTCAAGCAGCCTTGGAAAAGCCAGTCCCCAACCCTGAAGCTGTACCCTCGGCTGTAAAATGAACAGATTTGGCCAAGTCAGTGGGTTTTTTTGTTTTTTTGTTTTTTTAAAGATTTTTATTTATTTATTTGACAGAGAGAATGAGAGAGAGAGCAGATGAGAGGGGGGAGGGTCAGAGGGAGAAGCAGACTCCCCGATGAGCAGGGAGCCCGATGTGGGACTCAATCCAGGGACTCCAGGATCATGACCTGAGCCGAAGGCAGTCGCCCAACCAGCTGAGCCACCCAGGCGCCCCAAGTCAGTGGTTTTTAAGCTGCGGATCAGAGCTGTGAGGTTCTATGCCGCTGCTCAGGCTGCCCTTGAGAAGGGGGTAAAAGGGCAGCAACCAGTAGGACTTGGAGCCTCTTATCTCTGGTTCAACCAAACCAGCCCTGCTCTTTTATCTACTTAATAGATTGGGATCCTTTTTTTTTTTTTTAAGACTTCATTTATTTATTTTTGAGACAGAATGAGAAAGAGGGGGAAAGAAAGAGAGAGAGAGAGAGAGAGTGCGTGAGTGGGGGGAGGGGCAGAGGGAGAAGCAGACTCCCTACTGAGCAGGGAGCCCAACTCAGGACTGGATCCCAGGACCCCAGGATCATGACCTGAGCCGAAGGCAGACACTTAACAGACTGAGCCACTCAGGCGCCCAATAGATTGGGATTCTATGCAAGGTCTGATTTGAAGAAAGAATTCTGCTCGAGAAAAAGTCTGAAAATACTTGGACTAATTATATTGTCTAAGGCCCTCTTCAGCAGTGGCATTCTGTAACTCTACAACAATATTCCCCATCCCTCCCAAAGGACCCCGGGATCCAAATTCCTTGGCCATCCATTATCCCCTCTATTGCTAAAGCAGCTCTGAGGTCCAGAACCTAAGAAGAAACGTCCGAGAAGAATCCATGGATAGAGTCAGACCATGTGCCTGACTGCAGTTTCATTCCATAGGCAGGCATCAAACGGACGTCCCCCAGCCTTTCCCCTCATCCTGTTCACCCCGGGAGCAGCCACGACTGGGGGAGAAAAAGCACGTGATGTGCCTTCTCCTTCTAGCATCTGACAAGAAGCTCAGCGACAGAGCGCCCGTCGGGCTGGGCTCTGGGTCAGTGCCAACAGCGCAGCAGGTGCCTGGAGGCAGGGGAAGAACAGCAGTTACAGCTTGACTAGAGGCGGAGGATGGAAAGACATTCAATTCAGTTGGGAGGGAAGCGCAAATGGAAGCAAGACAAAAGCAGCTGATTGGGAGACTTCGCGTGCAGGGGCCCTTCCTCCTCTGAAAGACGCTGCTGGTCTAGCCAGGCTGCCCTTGAATTTGGAAACCTTCCTGACTAGCTCTGTGCAGACGCTGATGATGAACTGGATGCCTGTGAGTCTGTGAACACAAGGGCCGAGCAAGTGGGGAGCTTTTTAGTGCAGAAGAGAATTAGGGGGAGGCGGGGCGCCCTTCATCACCTTTACATTTTTGGTGACTCCATTCTCTCTACCTCTACCCTGATTCATACCCTTATCCTACATCAGTGCTGTCTGCTTCACTGTCTTCAAAGATAGCTTTTATTAGGCCACTCCTACTGAAGAACCTACAGAAGCCTTTAGTCTTTTCTAAAGTGAAGTCCACCTTCTGCAGTTTGGGTATTTAAAAATACCTCTATTTTACTAAGTATGCTTACCGTATGCCTGACGCATGCTAAGTGCTTTATTGAATCCTCATAAGAATCCCAGTGAGGCTGGTATTATCTTCATTTCCCAGACTAGAATGGTGAGGCTCTGGGAAGTTAAGCAAGGTCACCAGCCAGAACAAATTCTAATCTGTCTTGCAGTCTGACCATCAACATCATCTCCCTGTGTTCCCTTCCTCAGACTCTTCTGCTCTAACCAAGGACTTGCTCCTGCTTACGGCAGAGTATGGGAGAACAGCAAGCCTCACATCAGCTGCACTACTGTGAATGAGCAATTTAACCTCTCAGCCTCCAATGGGGACAACACCAGCCTCATCGGTTGTCACGAGGCTGATAACAGGCAATGTATTTATCGACATCTGGCACCGTGCGGACAGTTCCACCTCAATCACCAAGATCCCCAGATCCACGGACTTCTGCCCTTTTCCCGGCATTCTCCCTTCTTGACATATTTCCCACTCCTCTCACTTGTTGGAAATGGACCCCATCTTCAAAATCCAGATCAAATTCCCAGCCTCTGGGAAGCCAGCCACCCCGCAACCCTGGCATCTACTGACCTTGGCCTCTACTCAGGACCACACCACACCAGCCCTCACATGACACAGGACACACTCCGTCACTCTGAGACTTGCCATTTCCTATCACCCCAACCAGAAGACAAGTGTCAAAGCGGACCTGGCCAGTGTCATTGCTTCTTTGTATCCCCCACCATGAAGCCTTGCTCAAAATAGGCATTTTATACACACCAGTGGATGGACTGATTGATGCCCAGAGTACAGATTTTAACCTCTCAGGAATCATCCACTTAGACTGAATACCGATCTAAGTCAAATGGGTAGATGTGGCCACCGAAGCCCCTCGTTTCACTCACTCTGTACAGCCTATGGAAGGCCAGGAGCTTTCTCCGGCTGCCTGCTGCCTCATTTATGTTAACTCTTCCGTAGCCCCTCTGTGCCACCGACCCACAGCGTGCCCTCTGGCTCCTCTGTGCCTCCAGCCAACCAGGGAGACTCGGGCTAGGTTGTCCAAAGCCGTAGCTATGTACAGATCTCTGCGAGCACGACGGCCAGAAACTGAGGCCTTAGCAAAGAGGCAATTGCTGGCAAGGGTTAGGGAGATGAGATTTGACTATTTCATCTCTGTTCCCAGGAGAATCCCAGTGAGGAGAGGCAGTGCATTATGCTTCCTCACAATGGGGACAACGTATGCTTTCGGTGGCTTCTGAGGAGTTCCGTGGCCATGCCGAGCTCCCCTGGCCACTTCTGGGTTATATAAATGTTTGATGAAAACTCTCTCAGGGGAAATCAAATTTTTATAAGAATTTAATGATAGCCCATCCAGATGTGTGATGACTTGACTTGACAGCTCATTAACCCTTTACTAGTTCACAGTCCTCACCCAGAGACTCTAGAGAAGGCCCAGAAAAGAAACATGGGTGTTTCATAACATCCACTTCTAGTTCACACAGAAGAGACAAATAAATGCCCTTTAAAAAATTTCATATGAAGGGGCGCCTGGGTGGCTCAGTGGTTAAGCGTCTGCCTTCGGCTCAGGTCACGATCCCAGGGTCCTGGGATCGAGCCCCGCATCTGGCTCCCTGCTCGGCGGGAAGCCTGCTTCTCCCTCTCCCACTCCCCCTGCTTGTGTTCCCTCTCTAGCTGTCTCTAGCTGTCAAATAAATAAATAAAATCTTATAAAAAAATTTCCTATGAAGAAAGCTGCGCTCCTTCGTGTCCAACTTGGGTGCACACGGTGTCATGGAGTCTCTATCCATGTACGGAGTCCTCACAAGCCCCCAGCTATGCATGCGGACAATGCCCTGTTCTTCATTCATCCATCTGCTCCTGGGTTGGGAAAGCCACAGGAGGACGGGGGAGGAAAGCCACATTCCAATGAGCCTACAGTTCTTAGACTCCGTCAAGTCAGCTCAGAGTGTGTTTTTGGCCTGAAGTCAAGGTTTCCCTGGTGCATGTCAGATGCCTCATGTGGGTTTCTACAGTCCAGGTTTAAATCTTCTTCTATCATAAAAGGAAGTCAAAGGCTACTCCCATCTCAGTGTACAGGCATCGACAAAAATAACTTCCTTTCACTTGTCCTCAGTGCCCTCAGCACACACTGCACTCTCATACCACGAGGAAGGAGGCAGCACGGTGCCCGTAACACAGATAGCGACAGACTGTGCAAGATTCATCCCTCGTCTTAAAGCAAGTTCTGGATCCTGTCAAGATCAGAACGCCAAGGTACCCAGGCTCCCCATTCACTCCTGCCCTAACTGTTGGTGTGTCGCCCAGGTGTCCTTTGGGCCATTTTTATTGCCTTGATCATCCAGGAAACTACTGATACATGCACTAGCTGGGTCAACGCTCAGAAACATCACATCGGGCAAAGGCCGGGTACGAAAACTACGTACTGTAAAATCCCAACTTTGTGAAATCCTACAACAGGCAAAACTAATTTATGGTGAAAGAAATCACAACAGTGGTTGCCTTGGGGTGAGGGACTGACTGGGAAGAGAAAAGAGGAACTTTTGGAGGCAATGGAAATATTCTCTATCTTGACAGAGGTGTAATCGGTTATAAGGGTGTTTGAATTTATCATAACTCTTGAAACTGTAACACTTAAGTTCAGGCAGTATATATACCTCTGGGCAGTATTAAAAGGCACAACAAGGAAAAAAAAAATCTTGCCTTAGGAAATCACCTTCCTCCTCCTCCTTCTATTCCTTACTTCCTTCAATGAATATACTATGTGCTCAGCTATGTATTAAGCACTGTGTGTATGTTTAAAAAAAAAAAAGAATACCTTAATATATAAAGTTTTTTTTATATATTTAAGTAATCTCTACACCCAACACGGGGCTCGAACTCACAACCCCGAGATTAAGAGTTGCATGCTCTTCCGACTGAGCCAGCCAGGTGCCTCATTTTCTATATTAAGATAAAAAGAAGACTTGGTTCCTGCCTTCATGGAATGTACAGACACTAAGAGACATTTCTCTGTTCTTAGTGCAGTGACTCAAACTTTTTTTGACTTCCAACTCACAGGAAGAAACTCATCTTGTCACACACACATGCACACACCTAACAGTTTCACAAAATAAAACTTAACCTTACTAAGTATGATGTACGGAGATATTTCATTTTCCTTCCTATTCTATTCTGTTCTAGTTCATTCATTGAAAAAAAATAAGTCAAACCCATAAAAGTGATTTCATGACTTCCCCAATGGATCATGACTTATGGTTTGAAGAACGCTGTCCTAGGATCCCCTGGGCTTCCCTTAGCTTTGCAGTTAGCCAGTTACATAGAAATTATCTCTTTGTAGGTCTATGAAAACTTCTAGGGCAAAAATTATTTTATACGTTTTATACCCTTGATGCTAAGCACACAGCCTCATTCCAAATAAATATTTACTTAGCTGCATAATGTTATCAGCTTTAAAAAGAAAAAGAGTAATAAATCTGTCCTCACCTTAAGAAAAACAAAAACAAAACGAACAACAAGCAAAACAAGAGCAACTTTACTATCTGAGTGGCCTGGAAGGCCACCAACCCGGACTCGCTCACAGTAACCTACACCCACATCCTGGCTGGGCGCTAAGGAGGCCGATAGGCTACTTTGTCACCAGACTTCACACCGCATCCCATGAAGATGGGTTCTACACACCTTTCCTCTTCCCCTTCTTCTTTTTAAGTGAGAATAAGGTGCAAAATCGCTTGCTTCTTGGACTGATTTTAAAACACCTATGCACATCTGATGGAGGGTCTATGGATTGCAAAGGTTATGACTGACACAGCAGTGCCCCTCACCCCTGAGGTGAGCATTTTGGCAAAAGGGGCGGGAAAGTTGCCTTGGGGGCAAAAGCAAATGGGAAAGGACAAACCGGAGGAAGAGGTGTGATGGACTGCAGAGTCTTTTTTTTTTTTTAAACTAAATGTGAGATACATAGCAGAAAAAGAACTGATTCTCTTCCTTGCTGAGAACAGGTGTCTCTCCCAACAGTGAAGAGTCATTCCCCTCACGAGGAGAAAGGATCCTGTTTAAGGCTCTGACCTCCACTGAAGGACAGTGTTGAGATTGGCATCAACACACAAAGAGAAGAAAGCAGAGCCTGAAACAGGCCTCAGGGCTCCCCTTACCCGGTCAGACCATGACACCCAGGGCATGAAGAGGCTGAAATCGACTGAATCTAAAATCCCTGGAACTAGTTTAGAAAAGTTCCCCAAGCATGTGAAGCCAGATTTCAGTACCAAGATCAAGTCCAATTCCTCTGTCTGCAGAGGTGGGGGAGAGGGTTGCACAGCAGAGTTCCAAAACAGGTCAGTGCCGAGCCCCAGATGACCTGAATCTTAGACCAGACCCCAAATGCTATTGTGAAATGTGGCAGGTTCATTCACTGAGAAACCAAGTCAGGCAAGCGTGCCAGGTCTGGCCAGAAGCTCGTAAAGGCCACTGGCTACCTGTGAACAGCTATAGGCAAATATCAGGCCTCAGAGAAGAGACTACCCCAGGTACACCTGAGTCAGCTGGCTCCCGGCCCCCCACTCAAGACCGGAGGGAAGGGTGGACCCATGCAGCTACGGTCAGGGCTGGCTCAGAAATTGGGCCAAGTGGGAGTCTGCAGGTGGGAGAGACTACAAGACTCAACTATAAAGTTTGAAGACAAGCTGCAGAAGAAACAAGGCCAAGGCTGACCCATTAAGGCCAAAGACAAAAAGCATATCCCTTGTGCTTAATCCATGCAAAACACATGTGCCTACTCATCTGCTTCTTTCATCATCTTTGTGTCACAGATCAGAAAGCATGGGCCATATGTCAAGGGCATCTAGCCACCTTACTGACCAGGACCCTCAAATGCAGTGTAATTGAGGGCAGGTAATCTTCTTGAGCCCTAGATTCCTAATCTTCAAATTGGAGATAGTAACTCTGATCGAGAGGGTGATAGGATAGTCAAATGAAGCAATACCAAGAGACGTTTAAGTACTATCTAAATATAAGGTACACATTCTAACTCTTAGCTCTTGCCACTCACTTCTATGTGCAAATAGCTGATTCAAGGGAATATTTCCTGGGAGACAGAAGTGCATGGCAATTATGAGCATGGGCTTAAGTAATCAGACCTCGGGACAAATCTTGCCTCGTCTGTCACTTATTAGCTGACTCTGGGTAAGTCATCTAAACTATGAATTTTAAACTGTAAAAATGGAGATAAGGAGTGTCTTCCTCCCAGGACCGTAGTAAGAACTGAGTAAGATGAAGCATAAAGGGCTTCACCTCCTATCTGGTACATGGCAAGCCCCCAATGGACCACGGCTACTATCTTCATAATTCTTCTCAAAATGCTCCAAGACGCCTGAGCAACAGAACTGGGGAACACCTGACCAGTTCTCCAAAACCAGGAGAAAGGTGCCCTTGAGCCCCCAGCTCTAAGCACTTACATCAATAAGGTCGGACAGGTCGTGGATGTAGTACTTGAAGACAGATGCATTGGTTGCCTCCAGAGCCAGTAAGTACTCATTCCGGGCTTTAATGGCCTTCAACTTATTCTCTGTGTACTTGGCTTGGCGCTGAAAAGGGAACAGAAGTTCAATTCTACTTTTTTTTTTAAAAGGGGAGATTGTGCTCTAAAAGATGAAAGTACAGTACATTCGAGAACCACAATTGTGCTGCTACTCCCTGTGCGCGTCTGCCTTAAATTGGGTTCTAATTCTGTTTAATGAGATTCAAGGGCATAATGTAGATCAATCCAGGAAAGGTTAATGAGGTTCCCTACTTCCGATGCATGTCCCACTTTGGTTCTACCCACAAACACTGTTCTCCATCCTTGTACCGCCACCCGAAAGAAGGTGTCATTACATCTGTCCCTGAATACGGGACATCTGATGCCAAGCCCTAGGTCTGCAGTCCCTCTCCCAGGCTTGGGAAAGGTTTCTGTTGTTTCTGATGAATCTGCTACAGGTGAAAAACTTGGAGCCCACGTTCTTCCAGTACCTAGAATTTCTTCCAGGGCAGACAGCAAAGACTCACTTCTGGCCGTTAGGCACTAAAGGAATGAGTCTCTTTGTTCTGCTCTCCATAGCACCTACTGGAAAACTCCTATCAATCCTGACTTCCACAGTGCTCCTCCCCAGCCCCTCAAGATGCTGAAGCACCCATACCTTCTCCTTCATCTTCTCAATCTTCTTCACTGAGCTCCTCCGGACATGCTTCTCTTCAATGCGGACATTGGACGAGGAGTCAGGGGAGCGTGGGGTCTGCCGGTCTTCCTGCTTTACCGATTTTCCAAATTGCTTCTCCTCCTGCTTCTCTGCCTCCTTTAGCTTGCTCTGAGCACTGATGCTGTCGGCATTGTACATGTGATAGGTCTTCATGACCTGCAAGACACCCCCCGCCCCCGCCCCCAGAGGTCAAGCCAATAGGGTCAATTCTCTGCTTTACAGACTACCAGATTCAGCTGGACCTGTCCCACGTGAAGCACTATCTTCATGCCCTTAAGGGAAAGCTTCTTAAGTGTTTGGTTCAGCCAACACTGCATATTAAAGACCACCCCAAAGCACAGGAAAGCAGCATTTGAACGGAGCCAATATGACTTATTCTTAAAATGACTTCACGTCTTCCATCATGCATTATTTACTTCTATTTATCAACACTTGTAAGCATGACTCTTTTATACCGGCTGAGTAATTTCTATCACTCACCCAGAGTACACAAGGTTAGGAACCCTGAGGAGGCCAGCACAGCCTGTGGAGTAGTTGATACATTTTGGACCTTTCAGATACAAAACGGGGAAGAAGAAAGCCTCCAAAAGCTCCTTCTACTGCCCTAGCATTCTAGGGGTCCGTCTGGCCCATTTCACATGGATCGAACACCCTCTCTCCTGGGAACTAACTAGAACAGCAGTGGCAGTAACAACAGTAGCTGTTTCTTGAGCATGTAGTATATGCTTGGCTTTGTGCCAAGTGCTACCCAGGCAATTTCTCATTTCATCCTTACAGCAGCCCTGGGATCTAGAAAACGACCTGATGAAGACTGTTAGCCCACACAACAATTCACGTTAAGAGCCTAAGAAGGAATAAAACCCACATCAGGTGAAACTAGAGTTGCCATGGGAAGGAAGTAGTGTTAAAGGAGAAAAAGACAATTCTCAAATTTCCCACCAAAGCCACTGTCTGAGAGTCCAATCTCTTTTCTTAACGAGGAGGCCGGGCAGCCTAGAACTTGTGTGTGTTTCCTCCCAAACACACTTCCAACCACAAGGTGCCTGCTCTTCCCTCCATTTCCACACAGGGAGCCTCTAGCTTCTGTCTGGGAATTAAAAATGCTGATTACAACTAAGCGAGCTGAAGTTCAAGAGTGCTTACATTTTAATGTCGTGCAATATCTTTGAGAGGGAGAGAGTGTGGGAGTTGGGTGCATGTGTGTGGGGGCAGGGTGCAGACTGAACAACAGAGGGAAGTAAGGGCATAATATTGATAACAATCTCCACCACTTACTTAGTACGTGCTGTGTGTCAGAGGTTTTATGCGGGTCGCCTCAATGAATCCTCACAACTCCTCTATAGAAGACATGTGATTATCTCCACTTTTAAAGATGGGGAAACTGAGGCTCAACGAGATTAAACTATCCTACCCAACATCACATAGCTAGTACATGGCAGAATCAGGATTCAAACCTAGGTTTGTCAGACCACAAAGTCCACATTCTGAGCCACTAAGCACCAGTTCTTCCTCTGAATAGGACCAGAGCTGGGTTAGTTGGGAGGAAAGGTTAGGTTTAGTCAAGACCGGTTTGAAAAGAGGAACTAGTTTTATTAATGGCTTTGTGGTCCTAACCAGGGGGCTAATCTGGAGACATTTTTGACTGTCACAACTTGGAAGCTTGCTTCTGGCATCGAGTGGGTAGAAGCCAGGGAGGCTGCTAACCACCCTGTGCACAAGACAGCCCCCACCACAAAGCTGTCTACCCAAAATGTCCATGGTGCTGAAGTTGAGAAATCCTGGAAGGACCTTATGGGTGTACTCATCCCTTAGGATCAGCGAGAGGTGGTGGAAAGAATAAAGAATATTGGGACATCGACAAAATCAAAGTTCATTAGAGTTTAAATATCTTATTTTGGATACAGAACGCTTTAAATCAGCTTCACCTTATTTTCAACCTGACATCATTTCCCATAAGTATATGATCAACTCTGTACATTCTCTACACTGGAGAAATGATATTTAATAACTGGTAGCATTAAAAACCTTTCTAAGTAATTAGAAAGGGTCCTCCAGATTCCAGGGTGACTCAGAAGTGAGGAAGAGGCATCTGTTTTCCAGGCTGAAGAAGGGTATTTGGGAGACTACTTTTTCTTTCTTTTCACCTGAATATGGATTCAAAAGCTTGAACGAAGAGTTATAAAAATGATGATTATTAAGAAAGTGATTTTCCATTTCATGAAGATGCATAATAGATAAAGAAACACTATGAATGAATATGAGACAAAAAAGGACTCAAAGGAATAATGCAAAGAAGACAACAACGAAGTAATAAAAATTAGTGATTTATATTGCTCCTTTCCACTAAAGAACTCTCTTTAAAAGAGTAAAACACTACCTTGTCTAAGAAACTATGAATTCCTAAGGGTAAGCACCACTTCTTCTTTTGTGTTTTCTTCCCTTCTCAACAGTTGGGAAATGTGTCATGTCCACAGTTGGTAATTCTACAATCAATGTGGTTGCCCACATGACTTAGTGACAACAAATCTCTCCTCTGTGGAAATACGGAAGAAGTATCGCTAGTATCCTTCAGCTCAAGGAAAAACTGAGGTATCCAGATGCCAAAACTTAAATAAGTGATGCCAAAACAACTGGAAAAATAGGAAAGTCAAGATAGAACTTGCAGATATATATATATATATATATATATATATATAGTGAGGGAAATATAAACTAGGGGAAAAACTCAGGAGTCTAAATTCTCAGTTCTACAAAGAGAATTCACTTTACTTCAAAAAAGGAAATCTTAATTCATGCCATTAGCTCTGCTCTCTCCCCAAGCCACACTAAAATAATAGAAAAGAGTTTTTCTTATTATTATTATTTCTTAGATATAAACTGAAGAAAAACAGAATGAAAGTAGCACATAAAAAGCAGGGAGGCAAGTAGTGAATTATATACTAAACCCTAAACCAAAAGAAGGCAGAGCCAAGAAGCAACCAGACTTACATCACAGAAGCCCTAAAAGGAACTGGTGGCAGTGGGATGAAGGTGGAGCTAAAACAAGAGAAACTACTGAAAGCCTAAGAATTGTTGGACGACCAGATCCCATCCCCGCCCCCTCCACAGTGGAGGACTAGAGGCATAGTCTCTTCTAGAGGACCTATGGATTGGGGACAGTGGGGCTCAGCTGAGGATAGGGGTACCGAACTTAAAATAGGAAGATCAACAGAAAGTTCTATACTGAATGTTGTGATGGCCCTGGCCTCTTCACAACTCAGGCCCCAGACATAGGCAGGAGGTCAGAAGAGCCTTGCCTGCAGAATCTGACTAGCCAAGATAAAAGACCTAGAAGTACTGGTATCAGGGCTTCCCCAAGGAAACACCAGTCAGACCACCCTACAGTCAAGACCACAGTTGGCACAGAACTTCCAACCAGCTTTTCAATGCCTCACTTTAAAATATGAAAAGGCAGCTAAAGATTACCAAACATTTAAGGAAAATATCTGATATGAAAGGCCAAGACCAAAACAAGCAATTTAGACGGAATAGAAAGTGTACAGAAAGAAGAAAACTTCAAAAGCAATCAATAATATCCCTAGAGAGATCAATGAAAAATGCAAAGACATTGAATCATGAAACAAGAACAGAAAACAACGAAAAAGGAACATTTAGAGAACAATAAAAGAGCTCTTGGCAATTAAGATTCCATTCAAATCTCTCTCTAAGGAGCCTGACTTCATGCCCTTCCTCTGGGAAGACATGTAAATGTTATCACCTCATACTTTACTTGCTGTTCTACTTTTCTGTCTCTTCTATTAAAACTAAATGCCTTGAGTTCAGAGACACGTCTTACTTGTCTTTGTAGCCCTGGTGCCTAGGGCCGGAGACAAACAGGCAGGCAAAGCGGGGTGACTACACACTGACGCTGTCTCGAGGGAGCAGGTACTAAATACCAGCCTACAGTAGCTCCATCAGCAGACAGCTGCTGTGCCCAATCAAGGAGCCATATATCCAGGGGGAGCACGGGACCATAAACCCACACCCCAGCATTGCAACACCTCTTCTTTCTTTCTCAATTCTAGGGCTTACTTGACTGTTCCTACTTAGCCAATCCATGTGGCTTCTGGGCCCCCACAGACTCTCCTTCCTGTAGGTACTTGCTGGGCTTTCTCAGATACAAACTCTGAGTGCAACCGAGGCAGAGAATGCCAGAGTTCTTTGGGAAGCAGCGTGCCCCAACTTCAAAGGCATTCCTGGATCACCAGCTGGAAAATGAAAACCACTTACGCCATGGCCTACCAACTAGCCAGCTCATTATGGGGGAAAAACACATGGAGGAGAATGCTCATGAGGGTTGCTCTCTGAATGGCAGCTGGGGGAAGCAGCCCCTGGCACAGAATGCCAAATCAGGAAAATCAAAGGTCCTTCAGGCAGAAAAGAGGAAGGTACAGAGGGGCAGCTAGCCACATATGGTGTGAGTCTGGGCCTCTTGCCCGAAGGCATCTTCATTCGGGAACATGGAGGCTCTGCCCCTTGGATCATCAAGATTCAAAAGTACTTACATTATCAACCCTTGGGTAATCAGTCTCCCAAAAAGAAATATTTTGAGCATTAGGGGAGACACAAGCTAAGGAGAACACTGAACATGGTGGGTTCCTTATATCCTTGGCTTCCTTTATTCCATCCCACAGATAACTTCTATTGTCCACAGGGTCACTGAAGCAAGAGGCCCTTTTGCCTTCCCAGAAAGCAATAAGGTGAAAGCTCCTTATAAAAAGATCTCCCTTGTTCTCTCTTAACTTCTCTGAGAGAGAGGAGGAGAGAGGACATTCAGCAAGTAGCTTCCCAAAGCCAGCATATAATAGTGCCAGGTTCCTGCTTGCTGAAACCACTGTCCAGTGTAGAATGACCAGTTGTCCTGGCTTACCAAAGGACTTTCCTAGGTGTAGCACTCAAAGTCTCATGCGCCCCCAAAACCCTTCAGTTCTAGGCAAACTGGGATAGTCAGCCACCCCCATGCCATGGTGCCTTACTGAGACCAGTCCTACACTCATCTCACCCTACAGAAGAAACAAGTCAATTCTATCCTCTGAACTTTCTAATGGCCTATAGAATCTGCAAACTCACTTGACCCTTAACTACTGTCGGATATTTTAGGAAGTGTGACTGGAGATACCAGTACATGAAGTTGTGGGGAGACCTGGGTCAAATTAAATTTGTATTTTGGCCTTGGACAAATTAAAAGAGTGTGTATCCAGGGATAAAAGATACAGCAACAGGAATATACTCAGTGGTATTGTAGTAGCATTGTATGGTGACGAATGGTAGGTGGGCTCGTGAGCACAGCATAATGTAGAGACTTGTTGAATCACTATGTTGTGTGCCTGAAACCATCATAACACTGTGTGTCAACGACACAACAATAAAATAGAACAAAAATAAAAATAAAAAGAGGGTCTACCCATTCACCTCCTGGCAGGGGACTCCATGCCCAGCCAATTCTCAGTTTGTATACGCCAGCAGGAAGATTTCATGCTCTGCGTCAGCAGGAAAGCACTGGCCGATGTTGGACTGCCTGAAGACTGCAGTCCAACTCGCCAGTTCAGCCCTCTTCAAACCAGAGCAGCAAGTTCCACAGTTTTCTTCCTCACTCCCGCACAAGCTATACCCTCTCACTTACTGATTTTTTTAAAAATCATAGCATAATAGGAGATCTCGGGCTCTGAGCAAAGCTAACAGATCCCTAGGAGCTGTTCTTTTGTCACTACCTCAAGTCCCACAGCAAAAGTGGCAAACTGGGTTTGAGCTGGTTTGGGGTTTGCTGGTTATCCCTTCTACTCCTCCCCAGAAAGAGCAAATAGCAGAGGCCCGCGATGCTTACGGGGAAAATAAAAGGATTCATATAATGGCTTCATGTGTCATAGTCTATCTTGGTGAATTTTTTGCCAGGAAAAGGGAGTAGTAGCTCTTCTTGGTGCCTAGAAGATGCTCTAAAAATAAAGTGCAGACGTAAAGCATAAAAAGACAACAGGGTTCAGGGAAAACGCATCTAGTCTGTAAATGGTTCACATCAACACGCTTCTATTTTTATAAAAAGCCTTAACTGCACTTGAAAGAAATGAAAGTCTGGGAGTTGAACCAAAGAGTACCATCTATCTACTTGGCTTCAGAGCAGAAGAGTCACAGAGCAGAAAGTCCAAACAAACGAGCATCACTGGAGACCAGTCTGACGACTACTCTACCCTATTTACTTGCTTAATAGTTGCCATGACAAAAGAGCCACACCTAGGCTTTTGGATCAAGAACATGGAATTCTCTGATCCCAAATGCCTGTGATGCATGTCACCACTGCCTGTCTTCCTGTGAAGAAAGAAAGAAAGAGAGAGAGAGAGAGAGGGAAGGAAGGAAGAAAAGAAGGAAAGAAGGAAGGAAGGGAGGGAGGGAGGAAGGAAAGAAATGCAGTGAATAAACAAATAAACACAGGAAATCAATTTCACCACCAGAACAGGATGGGAAACCCTAGAGAATGACACAAAGGCCGGGCACAGCCCCGCTGAAGACGGGGGCCCTGAAAGGCTTTAGCTAACAACTGAAATAGTCTCTGTACGGCAGCAGGAATTTCCTCGATGTGCATATGTGTTTTAATTATAATTAACAAAACCTGGCTGGGTAGAAGACCACCACCACCACCTCCTTCCAGTGCATGAAAAAACATGCATCAGCCATGGGCATCACGTGCCTCAAGCACCAGCCATTTCAAAACAGATTGTATTTTCTTCTCCAAACCTGAAGCCTGCCTCTTCACTGAGGTTCGGCCTTTTAAAAACCCAGGGAGAGGGGCGCCTGGGTGGCTCAGTTGGTTAAGCAACTGCCTTTGGCTCAGGTCATGATCCCGGAGTCCCGGGATCGAGTCCTGCGTCAGGCTCCCTGCTCAGCAGGGAGTCTGCTTCTCCCTCTGACCCTCCTCCCTCTCATGCTCTCTGTCTCTCATTCTCTCTCTCGCAAATAAATAAAATCTTAAAAAAAAAAATTTTTAAAAACCCAGGAAGTCGATGCCAAGCTCTCTCTGCCTGAATTGGCCCCTTCGGTCAGGGGCATTTAGGACTTTGTGCTTCCCTCTAGGGTACCCGCTCTTGTCGCAAACCCGTAGATCAATCCAAGAACTGATGTGAAACCTTGAACATTAAGTCCTTCCTGGCAGGCACATATTAATGGTGCAATGCAGATTTGAAAATAAGAGTGTGAAGAAAAGAAATGGGTGGAGTCACCCCCAATGGGGACCATGCACTGTCCTCAACCTCAGCTCAGTTCTGTTGCTGATGTGACTACGGCCACAAGCTGCCAAATGCTGCTTCCCTCTGCTTGTTAAAGGGCCAGGCACCCATCTGATTTACCGAGTAGAGCTCATTCAGGACCTTCATCAAATCATCTTGGAGCTGCTGGCCGACTTCTTTACTCTGCAAGGAAAGAAGAATGGAGGTTAATCGGGAAACAGAAGGGGGGAGGAGGGGGCGACGAAGGCAAGAGTAGCATTGGCTCTATAACTAACAGACTCAATTAAGGCCCATTATTTAATCCAGCAAATCAGATAAGCACTCCGATCAGACCCAATTATGGTCAGATTACTCAAAGAGTTTTAATAAAATGAAATGTGCCCCTTCTATAGCCTAGCTCAGGCAATCGGGTGGAGGGCAAACGGGTGTAGGCTTTGATTTTTCCACTGGTCCCCGAAGAGCAGGCTGGAAAGCCACATCCTACCTAGCAACTGTTGTTAGGCGGACTAGTAGGCTTTCTTGGACACTTGCACTTGAGCCTTCTTGAGAATTGTGGAGGAAAGTCAGACGTGGATTAGGATGCCATAGAAAGAAGAACATAAACATCCAAGGACTTCAAAGTACCACACCAAATAGGAACCTCCAAGCAGAAAGGAGGTATATAGGTCTTACTTGATTTCTTTCTGCCCCAAACTCCCAGGGCAGTGGTACCCCACTAATGACTGGTTTGGAGATTAGCTAATGTTACCGGCTTCGGATAATACGTGTGAAGGGGTCTCCAACCTGTTAATCCTAAGCAGTAGTGGCTCTCGGGTTCTTTACTGCTACTACCCAGGGCTGGCATCTAACTACACAGACGGAATAGTAGAAATAAAGAAGAATGAAGAAGCAGGAAGGAGCAAAGAGTTGCACCTTCTATACTGAGTGTTTTATGCCAAGCCCAAGAGAGCAGGGGATAAAACCGACTGGCATCACTGGGTCATCGAGAGGGGAAGCCCTCGTTTTATCTTCCGCTAGCTCCTTCTAGTTCTTTCCTACCTGTCAGATACCAACAATGCCCGTCTACCAGAAGGTGGAATACTACCCCGGCACAGCTCTGCTCCCAGGGGAAGAAGCAAAGAGGTCTCACATGTCAGAAACATAATCATTTACGATCCTGCTTTATTCAAGATGTATGACTTTGAAACTATTTTTTTTCTGATTACAAAAGGAATATACGTTTATTGTAATTAATAAGAAACCAGAAAAAGA
This sequence comes from Mirounga leonina, assembly GCF_011800145.1. Lineage (NCBI taxonomy): Eukaryota > Metazoa > Chordata > Mammalia > Carnivora > Phocidae > Mirounga > Mirounga leonina. The sequence continues at coordinate 24,088,109 of NW_023270389.1, forward strand.
AAAACAAACAAACCAAAAAAGAAAAAACCCAAGAAAACTGTAGAAAACATCCCAAAAGAAAAAGTAACTTTTAATTCCTACCACTAAGAAATCACCACTCGACACTTTGTCTCGTATGTGATATGATTTTCCCATGTGATTTTCATGAAATTGGGGTTGCATTATACACACTGTAACTTATTCACTTAAACAAATGTTTGTGAACAGTTCCCTCCATATTATTCTTCTAGAACATTATGAAAGATGATATTGCTGGAGCTCCTATTCTTGCACATCCACTTTGTTTACAAATTTTTATGATAAAACATGCTGTATTAAATTACTTGGTGTTTCACCTATGCACACACCTTTCACCATTTTCTCCTAGAAGTCACATTGCTGAGTCAAAGACTATTCATTTACGCCATTAAATTGCCCTTGAGAAAAACTGTACCAATGAAAAATACCACCAGAAGCCTAGAAGCATGTTGAGTCACTTTTTCTCTTGATGATTCAGCATGATACCCTCTGCAGCCCACTGGCTGTAGTGAGCCTGAACTTCTTCTTGTTTTACATGTTCCTCAGGCATTTTCCTTCTCTTAAATGCTTTGCCTTTTTCTCTTAAGGAATTAATTATGGAACACAACATCTGTGTGACCTTTGTTGTGCGGAGACAGGACTTTTTACACCTGGTAGTGTGGAAGTGGGTGGGAGGAGCCCTGAAGGGGCAATCACACAAGTCTCCTATCCCTGGCTCCTCCACCATCAAGAAGATTAACTTTGAACAGCTCGATTCTTCTCTCTGGGCCTCTGTTTTCTTTTCCATAAAATGAAAGGCTAACACATTCCTCAGGCCCCTCCTAACCTCTGGCATTCTATGATTCTTCATGATATTTTGCCTGGCTTCTTGAGTCCATATTAGATGCAACCACCACCCACTTCAGCATACAATTGGTTGGCTTCACTTCCCAAAGTAGCAGATAATGAGTAAGTTCTCCTCGGGGACCGAGATGCCCTACAAAATAGATGGCTTCAGGGTATCTTGCCAGTCTTAAATTTACCGTTCCCAAATGTCTCTCATTCAATGCCCTCAACCACTGGAAGAAGCCACAAGAGGAAATGCCTTTCATCTAGAGTCTCACATACCAGCTTCTCCTTCCCATCATGAGGAGAGCTGAGCTCCACTGAAGCAGCAGAGATCTAAGGAGGTGAAGTGAGGCAAAATGACTCACCAGCCAGCCCCAGAGTCAGCAACAAGGCCAGGAAGTGACCACGAGTATCACTTCCAAGTGCCCTGCCCTCCGGCCTCCAGGTCAACTCCCCTGCCAGCCTCCCATCCTCCCTTCCCACCTCCTTGTGTTTAAATGGCGAAGGTTCCGGGAGAAGGCTCCCATTCCTCTACCCTGTTGCTTCCCCAGGACTTAAATAACTTAGCCGCAGGAGGAGGGGGGAGGGGAAGGGAGGAGGAGAAAAAGCATAACCAATAAAAAAGCAATTAAGCCCAGGCAGATGTTTCCTTTCGTGTACCGATTAGCTGGAAAAGGACCGACTCAACTATTATCCCTGTTTATTTGAACAGGCTGCTGAAGCGATTCTGACTTACGGCTCCCTGTGGCTGAGGCCTGGGCTGGGAACACATGTGAGGCTCTCCCAGCTACAGCGCCCCCACGAAGCCCCCAGCAAACAGGAACAAGGCTGCCACCAGGAGAGAGGCAGGAAATGGCCAGGGCCTCCCTCTCCTCTCATAGATGCTAAAAGGCTACCGTTTCTCTATTTCAGAAACCTTAACTGTGCGTCTCTGGGGGCAAGCGCGGCCCAGCAAGCCAGGAAGGGCTTCCGTGCAGGCCGCTCTGCCTTCCAGAGCTGTCAGAGCTGCGAGGCTATAAGGGGGCCCCACCCAAAAACAAAAGGGACATTTAATCCTGGGAACAACAAAACCTGATGAGGCCGAGTCCCTGACAATGAAGTCTGCAGGGCCTTTCCGTTCCCTGTTAAAAAAAAAAAAAAAGCAGCGGGTTTTCTAGGCAGGGAAGAAAAAGCGAATTTACAGAGCAGGCTTTGTGCACGATCACACAGCCTGCATCTCTTTTCTTTAAAATTTCTTGGAAGAGAATGAGTCATCTAAACATTGCAGGAAACCAAATAGAAGTCGAGGGAAAAAATTACTTTGGGCAAAGTTTTTCTCTTAAATGTTTGCATAGTACTCTTTGCCTGGAAAAAAAAAAAAAAAGATGCCTAAATTTAGAGTAGAGATGTGGCACAGTGAACAATGCCGGGTCCCTGGGACAGGAAGTGCAATGGTGTCTTAGGCAGGGATCTTCTCTTTCGCAGCTCACCACAACCGCGTGGCCACAGTGTGGTGCCCCGGAGTGGGGGGGCCCACGCTGCCGGCCGCCGGGGCGGGGCTGAGCCCCAATCCCAAGGCAGTGAGATCGCTACGGCCCCCGCCAGCCGTGCATTTAGAACAAAATGGGCCGGGAATCCTCCTTTCCCCACGGAGAGCTGCACCGGACGGCAGGAATGGAAGCGCACAGCCTCGTTTCCCGCACCCTGCCAAAGCCTCCTCCCGCTAAGGAAGGCCAGGCACCCAGAGGCCGCGGGGGCTGCGCTGCCGGGTCCGGGCTGGCCCCTCTTCTCTGGATGACTCCCTCTCCTGAGCTCCGACGGCCCGGTCTGTCGGCATTTCCCAAAGAACACAGATGACGCAAGGGTTTTAAAACCAGCCTTTGTCAGGGAGATCACCTTTTAACTTACCCTCGAGTGATTTTGCTCAGCACTGGAGGGGTGGGTGGGCTTCTGTTTACGGGCTCTTTGTACTACGACACCGACACCGACACCGTAGTACTGGACACGCACAAAATGACCCCGTCTGTGTGAAAGGGAGAGGAAGGCCTGCCCCTGCCCTGTGGCGAGAGCTACTCTCAGCGCCGTCCCAAGGCTTAGCGGGTCAACAGGTAGAACGGTGGGTCACTCAGTTCCCTGCCCACGAGCCCGTGCTAGCAGTTTTCCAAAAAAGAATCCAATTTTCAAGGGCACGGATCTCCCTCCACCAGTGCCAGCACCTCCCCCCACCCCAAAGAGACTCCTGAGACCAACTGTTAAAAAAGTCCTGTTGAAAACTGAATTTACGGGCGCCTGGGTGGCTCAGTTGGTTGCGCATCCGCCTTGGGCTCCGGGTCGTGGGCCTGGCGTCCTGGGATCGAGTCCCGCGTGGGGCTCCCTGCGGGGTGGGGAGTCTGTTCTCGCTCCCTCTGCCTGCCGCTCCCCCTGCTTGTGCTCTCTCTCCCTCTCTCTCTCTCTCTCTCAAATAAATAAATAAAATTTTAAAAATAATAAAGTAAAATTGAATTTACATGTACAGGTTTCTGAGGAAAGGGACGCGAAGCCTCTATGAAGCTCTGGCAGCAGGAGAAGTGCCACCAGATATAGAGCGACAGCTGCAGGGACACTCATCCGGCACTTCAAAGAGGCCACGTTCTGCGAGCTGGAGCTTTGCCTGCAGCGCTTTCTGGTGGGGAGGACAGGGGGAAAAGGAGTGGGTGTTTGGCAGTAGGGCCGGTGCTAGCGGATGGCAGACACTGTGTCTGGCCCTTCCCCAACCCACCCCAGCCCATCAAAACAATTGGCACCGTGTGAAGTGGCAGGGGTGCGCGGGTGGTGACCCTGCAGGTCAGAGCTCAGACATGACTTCTAGATGTCCCCTCGGCCACATCACTTGTGTATACACAGAAGGACTCTTCCTAGTCAGCATGCACTCATTAGGATACCATGTGATGGCTCTAGGAAGGCTGTGTTCCACTTACAACTTCATACTCTGGGGAGCCCCAAGCTAGGATAAAATACAAATATACTGAACCGCAAAACTTTTATAGAGAGGTAGGCTGGGAGCTGCCATGAGAGGGACGCCTAAAGTGCTTTTACCTTCTAAAGACAGGGGAGAATGGGATTTCAAAATGTACATTTTTTTAAAATTGCCATCCAGTATATTATGGTGTGTCTACAATAAAACTACTTAATACTCGCAGTGCATCTGCTATTTCCTACTCTTTTCTCTTCTCTTCTATTTTTTTTTAATGTTAGTCATAACTCACTAGGTTCACTTTACAACTCATTAATGAGTCATTATGCACAGGTTTAAAAAGACAGGGTACGCTGAAGTTGTGGAATTAATAAAGAAAATAGTGGGTTAGGGACTGGAGCCCACCAACTAAGACAGATGCTAAATGACTTACCTTCTCAAGGTGGGGGATCAGATGTTTGGAAGCAGGTTCAACTCCTAGATCTTGGCAAGGGGGAAATGCTGGATTTCAAGAAGTGAGCAATAAGGAGTCTGCTGGCAAATATTTACAGAACGCCTAGTATGTGTCAAGCACTTGTGGTTTGACTGGGAATATAGCCGTATACAAAATAGTTTAAAATTTACAAATCACTGAGAAAGATGACTTTAATCTGATGTCCGAACCTATCAGAACACAACTCTTCCAGTCTCAAAGGCCTTACTAGAAAAGGAATGTCCTAAGCTAGCTTTCTATTCGAGATCAATTTTTTTTTTTCTATCTCGGCCAAGAAGATTCCATACTTTAACCTGACCCCAGAGCAAGTTAGATGGTGAACCTAGCATGCCAAAAACAGAAATCCGACTTCAAAAAAATCTAGGTATTCTACAACATATCCTTTTTCTTTGAATTTGCCTTTCTAAGTGAGACTAGATATTTCAGGTTATAATGACGTTGCTTCAGTATAAGCGACTCCCCAAGTAGGCACATGACACTTTTAAAGAATCTCTTGAGCTTGTCAGCACTGTAAAAACTAATCTCACCAGTAGCTCCTTCACTCAGAAGTGAATGGGTGTAGTTAAGCGCTCCTGGTGATAGGAGTCATAACTTAAAAGAAAATGTCTGAAACCGGATGCAGTCTGAGACCCAAATTACCTGTCTCAGAATTCACCTTCTAACACAATTGGTTTCTCAAGTAGATTCTTGTTTAATTATCTGAATTACTTAGCCTAAACAACAAAACAAACAGATTATAACTTTTTTTTTTTAATTTATTATTTGAGAGAGAGAGAGATTGAGAGAACGAGTGAGAGGAGGGGCAGAGGGAGAAGCAGACACCCCGTGGAGCAGGGAGCCCGACATGGGACTTGATCCCAGCAGCCTGACATCACGACCTGAGCCAAAGGCAGACATTTACGGACTGAGCCACCCAGGTGCCCCAGATTATAACTTTTAAAGCCCCTTTCTGTCTCCCACGGTGCCCAGCCCACTGCTTTGTGCACAGGAGCCGTGAAGTAATCAGTTGTTGAATCAACTAGATCAAATTTTAGTTTAGACTTAAACACTGTGCTTTCACCTAACCACAAGAATAAAACAACATAGTTGCCTTCTCTGCATCTAGATTCTTCAAAGTGGAAACTGCATCAGAAGTTGCCCACATAAACTCCCTCAGGTTACAGTTCACAGATGAGCCCCAAATGGTGAAATGACTTTTCCAAGGTCAAACAGCTGAAGAGGCACCCTGCCTAGGACCACCTGCAGTACTGGAGGAGGGTGAAGAGACACGCAGGCTCTGGATGGAGCAGGATTTGAATCCTGCTTCCACTACCTGATCACATGACCTCGGGTAAATTATTCAACTGCTCCATGCCTTAGTTTTCCACATCTGCAAAATAGGGTAATAGTGAGATAATAATCCATGTAAAGTCCTTGAAACAGAATGTGGCACCTAGTACACTCAATAACTGTTAGGTACTATTGTATTAGCATCTGGCCCCTTTAACACCCACTTGAGTGCTCTCTCCACACTGTGCTCCTCCGTCTGCGCCCTCACAACACATTAATGATCATGTTAGGTGGAATGGGAAGGTCCCAGAAGCTGATCGCCGGGCAGGATTGCAGCTAACTCCCTCCGATGGAAGGGCTCTATCAACCCACAGGGAAGCAGAATCTTTGCTTTTCCTTATGCCCCCTGCTGTACAATCTATTCTCCTCCTCAGTTTCAGTAAGAACCAAAGTAATGACTCCATAAGAAATAATGCAGTTTTCCCAAGGGGGGAAAAAAGTAGGTGTTTAGCAGAAAGGAGGAAATTGGGAGTGGAGGGGGGTGGTGTAGAAGGAAAATGAGGATACAATTACTTTCTATCCCTTCAGAAAGATTAAAAAGAAAAAAATCCTTCTCAACTGCACAACTGGGACTGCGTTCAGTTGGGGTCATAAATTAAATGTCCAAAGGTAGGAGCTCCCTACTGCCTGGGTCAAAAAAGTCAAAGACTGTCCGTTACCAAGTTCTGGTTTAATGAAATCCAGGGGCTTTCTCCTCTAGGGCACTTGTTTCTGAAAGCCATTTCCTTGAGGCTTTTCCACAAGTTCCACAATGTATGAATAGCCAGACTTGATAACCACAGTAACGCTAGGGGCCCTGGGAGAAAATCCATTCAATGGCATGACCATGAACTCTGTGGATTCAGCTCCTACCTTCCATGGATGGATGTTCACTCTGCTCTGTTACAAGTAACCAGAACCTCTTGCCATGGAAACACATAATTCAGACAAGACTGAGTCCCACTGGACTGGGGCCGGGCCAGGGATGGGGCCAGGCGCTAGGAAGAAGCCGAAGGCCCTCTCTGCTCTCGCGGGACCTCAGATGGCACAGACTAAAACACAGTCTTGTAACAACCTAAACCTGAATGTTCCTCTCTGGTTGTTTCCATCTCTTAGAAGGACCCAGTCTAATGCTAAGAAAATAAGCTGAAAGCAACATCCTTTAAAAGGAAGGAGGCAACCAAGTCTGAGGCTTCATTTCTTAAATCACCACTGTGATCCTTTTCTTGGCACATTTCCATCTTTAAGTCTTCTGGATAATGATGTTAGCAGGAGTGTAATAACGTCTTCAGGCTCTGATCTCGAGTGCTAAAGCATTTCTTGAGGTCATACTGAAGATCTCCCAGGCAGGACACTAAAGGCATAGAAATGGTGTCTAGGTAACTGTGGTGCCCTGGGTAGACCAGGACACAGGGGACAAAAGACACAAAGGCAAACAGGTAACATGAGAGCACAAATCTCTCAGCAACTGTAAAATGAATGCTGGAGAAAAAACAATCAATTGCTTGGAACTGGGCAAGAACGGGCGGGGGGGGAGGAGAGCCAGAATGATAAGGTGCTTGCAAGCATATGCCCTCCCACAATAAGGAATTCCAGGAGCTGGGGGATGGGAAGAATGCCTGTGTGGCTCCCAGATGGCTGGGGAAAGGCTGGAAGAACACAAGTTAATAGAGCTCATCTGAAAGTTGGCAGCGTGAACACCAAGAGGAGGGCTGCCTGGTAGGAAGTAAAACAGTCAGCAGCACCCATACAGGAAATGCCTGGGGCACCGGGAAAATCGCTGATTAAATACTTTGAGAAAGAGGAACCCAGCAGCAAAGCCAATTCATTGAAGGATCTGTGTAGTTTGAGTACTTTTGGAGTTGCCTTAGAATCCCACTGTCGAGAGAGGAGAAGAGGCTCCTGGAGGTTCAATTGTGGAGAGACCATTTTCTTGACACTCCAGGTGCCAGAGCTGGACCCAAGAGTTGCCTAAAGCCAACCCCAGAAGACAAGTAGAGCTCTTTGTTGGCAGAGGACTAGAATGCACTTCCTTGGGGCTAGAGTGGAGACCTGGGTTAGGACAACTCTCTTCTGATACGGAGGGGAGTATGCAACCTTTTGTCTTTGTCAGCACTTTGTCCACACTGCCACTCCCATCCGACATGGTCCCCATACAGTTAAAAAAAATCTATATCCTTGGAAGAGGGCACCTTCCTTCTTGCCAGTACCTCATTCCCAATGAAAAATCATTTAACTGTGAGAAGGAAAATGTCCAGAGTTTGAAACTGGCAATTTCCAATCTCCAGCTCTGATTTTTCACCTTAGTGCTTCGATTTTTCCTCTTTGATTCAGGCTTTATAAATGCTCCAAGTACACTTGAAAAGAATGTGTATCTGCCTGCAATTAGGCACTGTGCCCATAAATGTCATTTAGGCAGTTTAACTGTTTTTCAACTCTCTGTATCTTTACTGGATTTTTTTTTTGGTCTAATTGTTTAATCATTCATCAAGACAGGAGTATTATTAAATCTCCCATTGGGGTTGATGATTTGTCTGTTCCTTCTTTTAATTCTGTCCGTTTTTGACTTACGTATTTTAATGTTATGTTATTAAGTATATACTACTTCCTGGTAACTAAACTCCAATTATTATAAAATGTCTCCTTTTATCTCTAATAATACTTTTTCAATTAAAATCTACTTGGTCTGATCTTATCAAGCTTTCTTTTCCCATCATTCTGCTTTAAATCTTTCTATATGCTTATATTTAAGGCATGTGTCTTCTCTTACAAGCAACATATACTTTGGTTTTATTTAAAATCTGTTTGACAATCTACCTTTTAATTTTACATGAGTCAATTTATCCTTATAATTACTGATACATTCAAATCCACCAGCCGGCTATATGCCATTTGTTCTATTTGTCTCTATAGCCTCCTTTCCTCTTATTTTTTATCTTCTTTTTCTCTTCCATTTTAAAAAATTCAGTGAAAGTCACTGTTTTAGCATATTTTGTGTGTTTTGTGAAATCCACCACAATTAAGACACAGGACAGTTCCGTCATCGACCAAAAAAATTCTCTCGTGCTGCCTGCCTCCACAGTCAAACTCTTCCACCCCTGACCCCTGGAAGCCACTGCTGCGTTCCATGTCCCAACAGTTTTGCCTTTACCAGAATCGTCCTTATCTTCTTTGGGGCCATTTCTTATTAATTGAGTTTCCTCCTCTCTTAGATTGGTAGAGATGCTATTTCTCTACTGGTAACCCTAACTAAATTACAGTATATATGCTTGACTTGCCAAAGTCTAATATAAATTAATATTCTTACCGCTTTTTGCACAATACTATTAAACCTATTTCCCCATCCCCATCTAGAGATAGACTCTATTGCTGCCATTTTCATTAATTTTATATATGCTTAACAGCTCATATGAAATTATTTTTTTTTTTAACAGTCACTATTCTTTTAGGTGAACACTATTTCTTTTCCCGCGTCTCGAGGCTTCTATCTGGGATCATTTTCTTTCTGCGTAAAGAACAACATTTAGTATTCCTTTTAGTGCAGGGCTGCTGGTGATAAATTCTCATTTTTTCTTGCCTGAAAAAGTCTAGTTCACCTTCATTTTTGAAAGATACTTCTTTCAGCTTTTCATTCCATTGTCTCCTGTCTTCCACTATTTCTGTTGAGAACTCAGCTGTCAACCTTGTTGTTGTTCCTTTGAAGGTAATATATGCCTTTTTTTTTTCTATCTCTAGCTGTCTTAAAGATTTTGATTCTCTCTGTCATGGTTTTCAGCAATTTTACTATAATGTGCCCACATGTCATTTTCTTTGTTTATCCTACATGGGGTTCATAATGCTTCTTCAACCTGCAACTTGAGGTCTTTCTCTAGTTTGGACAATTTGCCACCATTATCTCTTCAAATATTGTTTCTACCCATTCTCTCTGTTCTCCTCTTCTGGAACTTCACGTGTATGTATGTTAGGCCTGTTCACCATATCCCAAAAGTCTTCTATGCTCGTTTTTGTATTTTCCATCCTTTTACCTCTCTAAGCTTCAGTAGATCTATTTTTTCTGACCTACCTTTCAGTCATTAATTCTGTATTCTTTGTCTAATTCTCTATTCTTTGTCTAATCTGTTCAATCCATGCACTGAGTTCTTTATTTTAGTTACTATATATTTTCAGTACTAAAATTTCTGCTTCAGTCTTCCTTTCTTTAAATAGAGATAAAATTCACATACCATAGAATTCACCATTTTAAAGTACACAATTAAAAAATAAATAAAGTGTACAATTCAGTGGTTTTTAGTATATTCAGAAGGTTGTGCAATAATCACCACTAATTCCAGAACATTTCATCACCCCAAAAAGAAACCTCATTAGTATTAACTCCCAACACCACCACCCTTTCCCCTCAGCTCCTGGTAACCACTAATCTACTTTCTGTCTCTATGGGTTTGCCCATTTTGGATATTTCCTATCAAATGGAATCATACAATATGTGGCTGACTTCTTTCACCTAGCATACTGTTTTCAAGGTCCATCCATGCTGTATCAGTATTTATTTCCTTTTTGTGGCTGAGAAATATTCCATTGAATGGATATGCCACATTTTTTTAATCCATTAATCTGCTGGTGAATATCTGGATTGTTTTCATTTTGGGGTGATTATGAATAATGCCACTATAAACATTCATGTACAAGTTTTTCAGTGAGCCTGTTTTCAATTCTCTTGGGTATATATGTAGGAAAATAGAATTGCTGGGTCATAGGGTAACTCCACGTTATGTTTTTGCATAAGTTTTGCTTACATTTTTGAGGAACTGCCAAATTATTTTTCACAGCATCTGCACTATTTAACAATCCCACTAGCAATGTATGAGGGTTCCAACAACTCTACATCCTTGCCAACACTTGTTCTTTTCTTATTCTTCTTTAATTATAGCCATCCCAGTGGGTATGGTTTGCAGTTCCCTAATGACTAACAATGTTGAGCATCTTCATCTGTTTACTGGCCATTTGTATACCTTCCTTGCAAGCCTTTCACCTTTTGCAAAATTGGGTTGTTTGTCTTCTTGTTGTTGAGTTCTAAGAGTTCCTCATATATTCTGAATACTAGATCCTTATCAGATACATGATTTGAAAATATTTTCTCTGAGTCTATAGGTTGTCTTTTTAATCTTTTTGGCTGTGTCTTTTGAAGCACGGAAGTTTAAAATTTTGATGAAGTTCAACTCATGTATTTTTTTCTTTTATTGCTTGTGTTTGGTGTCATATTTAAGAAAAGTTACCTAACCACCAAGGTCACAAAAGATTTATGCCTGTTTTCTGCTTCATATCTAAGAAATGGTACCTAATCCAAGGTCAAAGATTTATGCCTGTTTTCTTCTAAGAGTTTAAGCTCTTACAGTTACATCTTTGATCCATTTTCAGTTGATTCTAAAAATTTCCAGGTTTTGGTTATTATTTGATTTCATAAATGTATTAAACATAGTTAACTTAAAGTCTGTCTGAAAACCACTGCATGGATCTCCTGTGGGTATATTGTTTTTCTTAGAAGCTACACACAAAACAATGAGTGGCAACTGTTAGGCCCAGGATGATAGTATCTTCCATTAGGGAGGATTTAAATTTGCTTCTAGCCACTACTATCCTAGATCACCTTAATCCAATTAGAGATTAAGACAATTTGAAGCTAGGCTTCAGTCCTGTGAGACTGCTAAAGTCTATTTCTGGTTCACCCTTACTTCTAAGCTGTAGACCTGTGGGGTCCTAAAGCCTGGAGAAGTTTACCAGGGCTCCCCCTCCTTGGCCTTGTATTCCAGTGTTTGTCCTGTTAGCCCTACAAGGCTGTTAAAAGCTCTGCTAGGCTTCTTGGCCCTCAGGGATCTTTTCTAGAACAGTAGATGCCTCCTGGGGAAAAACAGCTCCAAAGGAGCATAAGGTTGGTCTGATTTACCTAAACTGCCATTTCTAGAAGTACAACCCAAAGTCTAAACTTTGAAGACAGGGATTATTTTATGTTTATATGTAGCCCTCACCAGGACCAGTGCAATACTGGATACCTAACAAGTACTGAAATATGTTTTGTATGAAAGAATGAATGGATATTGGCTTACATGAAGGCTTACCACATTTATGTTTTAAAGATTTTTTTTTTTTTTTTGACAGAGAGAGACACAGCGAGAGAGGGAACACAAGCAGGGGGAGTGGGAGAGGGAGAAGCAGGCTTCCCGCAGAGCAGGGAGCCCGATGCGGGATTCGATCCCAGGACCCCGGGACCATGACCTGAGCCGAAGGCAGTCACTTAACCAATTGAGCCACCCAGGCGCCCACACATTTATGTTTTAAAATTATTCATTTCCCAGGACATGGTGACCAAAATATTCTGGTAAAACAAAAGAGAAGTAAACCTGAGGCTTTAAATATGGTTCCTCATTACTTCCTTAGGGGCTTTTCAAAAACCACAGTCCGTCAAAGGGCAGGAGGGGGCTGAATCTACCTCACATGAAGGGAATCTAAAAAAAATTAGCTGTAGTGATTCAGAACCCAGATTCAAATCTCAGGCATTCTCTGATGACCCAGAGTCCACAAAATGGAGGAACTTCACATGAAGTTCTAAAAATGAGCACACGTAATGGGCCATTTGGGGGTCCCGGGAAGGTTTGGCCATCTAGTTCCTGGGACATACGTGACAATGTCACCTTCACCAGCTATCCCAAATTCCTTAACACCACACTGGCCTCTTCTATGTGACCCCAGCATAAAAATAGAAAGAAGTAATCATTGATTTCCAATTCTCTCTCCAGTAAGTGGCCATAAGCTGCTGATTCTTCCTTCATGACACATCTGACATGTGTCTCCTTTACATCCCTCTTGGCACCCCTTCCCCTGCCCCCGGATTAGAGGCCCGGTCTTTCTGAACAGCAGCTCTATTACATCATTTTCCTATGAATAAACCTTCCACCTTACCCAAATGCTCTCCAGAATAAAGTTCAAACTCCTCTGTTGGAGGAGGGCTCTTTTCAGCTTTGTTTCGACTACTTTCCTCACAAATACTCTGATTTAGCCAAACTACTGTACTGGCCACCCTCTGAAGAGTTCTCCTCATTCCTGTGCTCTCTTTTGTCCTGAAGCCAGTTCCTTCCACATGGAAAATCCTTCCACCCTGCTCTCCCCGCCCCACCCCCGACAATCGTAAACACCTTCTTTTTCCATCTCGAATTACAAAATCCTTTTCATTCACTAAACACCCAGCTCAAATGTCACCTCTCTGCTTTCTGCATGAAAAGCATTTAGGACCATGCCTGGCACGGGGTAAATCTTCAACACAACTTTTTTTAAAAGGGCGCCTGGGTGGCTCAGTCGGTTAAGCGTCTGCCTTCAGCTCAGGTCATGATCCCAGGGTCCTGGGATCGAGCCCCACATCGGGTTCCCTGCTCGGCAGGGAGCCTGCTTCTCCCTCTCCCTGCCGCTCCTCCTGCTTGTGCTCACTCTCACTCTCTGTCAAATAAAAACATAAAATCTTAATAAAAAAAAAAAAGCGAGTGTGTGGTTGCGGGGGAGGAGCAATATAATTTTCAATCAATGATCATATGGAAATTACGTACCTATTTTTTTAATTAAATTGTGCCCTACACCTTGCACTATATATAAAAACTGGTTTCGGGGCGCATGGGTGGCTCAGTTGGTTAAGCAACTGCCTTCGGCTCAGGTCATGATCCCGGGGTCCTGGGATTGAGCCCCACATCGGGCTCCTGGCTCAGCTGGGAGCCTGCTTCTCCTTCTCCCTCTGCCTCTCTCCGTTCTCATGCTCTCTCTCTCTCTGTATCTCCGTGTCTCAAATGAATAGATAAAAAAAAAAAATCTTAAAAAAAAAAGAGAGAGAGGGGCGCCTGGGTGGCTCAGTTGGTTAAGTGACTGCCTTCGGCTCAGGTCATGATCCTGGAGTCCCGGGATCGAGTCCCGCATCGGGCTCCCTGCTCGGCTGGGGGTCTGCTTCCCCCTCTGCCCTCTTCCCTCTCATGCTCTCTGTCTCTCATTCTCTCTCTCTCAAATAAATAAATAAAATCTTTAAAAAAAAAAAAACTGGTTTCACGGGGATGGCTTTAGACCATGATGTGAAAGACAAAACTATGATTTTTGGAAGATAATACAATGGAATAATATCTTCAAGACCTTAGGGTAGAAAAGGCTTCCTTCAACATGGTAGAAAAGCACTGATCATAAAAGAAAATAGGTGCAACCACACTAAAATTAAGAACTTTTACTAACCAATAGGAAATATTAAAAAAAAAATAGATAAGTCACAGTGTAGGAGAATATATGTTTAACACATATAATCAGTAAAATGACTAATATTCAGGATAGGTACTTCACTAAAGAATATATCTAACATGGTCAGGAAAAATAAGAAAAGGCCCTCAAACTCAGTAATCAGAAAAATACAAACTAAAACCAATATGACAATAGCTAACATTACAACGGTTAAAAATAAAACTACAACTAAAATTAAAAATCTGACCAGACTAAATGTTGGCAAGGATGTAGAAAAATGAAACTCTCATACATTGTTAGTGGGGGTGAAAATGACTAATAACATTTTGGAAAACAGTTTAGCATTATATAGTAAAGAAGGAGATATGTTTATTTTTTCACCCAGCAATTCCACTACTAGGCATATACCCTAGAAATCTGGCCATGTGGACACGGGTGTGCACATATAAGAATGTTCACAGTGGCATCGTTTGCATTAATCCCACAGCAAAGCAACCCAAGCCTTATTGATAACAAAATGTACATTGATAAGTAAATTGTGGTGCATTCATAAGTGGGCCCCTACAGCAATGAAAAGCAACAAGGTAAAGCGTGGGTGGAACTCACAAACCGTAGCAAACAAAAGAAGCAAGATGCAAAATTAAACTACGCTGTTTAGGGGTGAATAACTAGAAAATGCAATTTAAGAAAAGCAAGGGAGGGGCGCCTGGGTGGCTCAGTCGGTTCAGCGGCCGACTCTTGATTTCTGCTCAGGTCATGATCTCGGGGTTCCAAGATCAAGCCCTGCGGCAGGCTCCGCGCTCAGTGGGGAGTCTGCTTAATGATTCTCCCTCTCCCTCTCTCTTGCCCCAACCCCTGTTCACACTTGCTCTCTCCCTCTCTCTCTAAAATAAATAAATCTTTAAAAAAAAGGGGGGGGGCAAGTGAATACAGTGAAGGAAACAGTTGTGACTGCAGGGAGTATAGGATAGCAGGGTGCTGATAAGGTGCTCTGTACCTTCCTGTGTGGCTAGTTACTTGTGTGCTTACTTTTTTAAAATTTTTTATTTATTATTTTTTTAAGATTTTATTTATTCATTTATTTGAGAGAGAGAGAGCACATGAGAGGGGGGAGGGTCAGAGGGAGAAGCAGACTCCCCACCGAGCAGGGAGCCCGATGTGGGACTCGATCCCAGGACTCCAGGATCATGACCTGAGCCGAAGGCAGTTGCTTAACCAACTGAGCCATCCAGGCACCCCTGTGTGCTTACTTTATAGTTACTCATTTATGATACATATATATTTTACACACTGTTCAAGTTTTAAAAACTGAAAGAAAGAAGAGCTCCGTGATTGATCAGTGCTATCTATCATAAATGCAGGAGGAGGGTTTTTGCTAGTTGCCACTGGTTCACAGGTCCTCCTTGAGCAGCCGAGCTGGACATGAGCTCTTCCTCTAGGGCCTGTACTGTATTCTCTAGCAACTATCATTGTGGAACACTATCTATTATTTATGGGGCACGTATCATGGCTACATTACCTTGATCAGAGTTATTTATGCAAATGTCTTCTCCCCTTTCAACTACAGCATAAGTTTCTGAAGGATCTGGACTGCATCTTGCAACTAGTAATTAATAAAAATAGTAATTGTAGCTCACATTTAGCTAGTGCTTATTGTGCACTTACCATTTACAAGCATACCCTTATTTAATCCTTGTAAAAACTCGAGTTATTAGGGGCGCCTGGGTGGCTCAGTTGGTTAAGCGACTGCCTTCGGCTCAGGTCATGATCCTGGAGTCCCGGGATCGAGTCCCGCATCGGGCTCCCTGCTCGGCGGGGAGTCTGCTTCTCCCTCTGACCCTCCTACCTCTCATGCTCTCTGTCTCTCATTCTCTCTCTCTCAAATAAATAAATAAAAATCTTTAAAAAAAAAACAAAAAAACCTCGAGTTATTATTATCTCCATTTTGTGGATGCTCAAGCTTAGAGAGGTTAAGCAATTTTGTCCATAGGAACAGCTATTAAATGCAGAAGTTAGGGGCGCCCAGGTGGTGTAGTTGGTTAAGTGTCAGCCTCTTGGTTTCGGCTCGGGTTGTTATCTCAGGGTTGTGAGATCAAGCCCCACGTCGGGCTCCCAGCTCAGTGCAGACTCTGCTTGAGATTCTCTCTGCCCTTCCCACTCATGTTCTCTCTCTCACATAAATTAAATAAATCTTAAAAAAAAATACAAGAGTTAGAATTTGAACTCACAAACTCCTATTCAATGCTATTTTGTCGTATTTGTATTCTCCTCATCTAGTACAAGGCCTTCCATGCAGTAAGCCCCCAATAATTATTTATTGGGTGAAAATGAGAGAATGAAAGGCCTTAAACTTTCATAGCAAGAAAGAGAGGCATAGGTCAAAAGAAGAGTCTTGACGAATCAGTTTTTAAATCTTCAGGTATATACTGCCGAAAAGGTCGTGATTCCATCTATTAAAAAGAGAATCGTGTAGGTAGAGCTGTATAAATGAGCTGCTAGGATATTCCTGCTAGAGGGAGTGAATCCAAAAAGCTTTTAAATCCACTTTGCTGTATCTGGATGGCTGGCAGTTCAAAGGGCAAATGGCAAACGCACGTCTCCTCAAGTACCCCGGCCACAGGCCAGAGGGAGCTGAGCCAGGGCTCACCCAGCGTGCTCTCCCACTGACATGGCAGCCAGGGCGGAAGCCTTCAACGGTCTATCTGTTCTTCCCTTTGGTCTTGGGGCTTCAGGATGAATGGGAAGAGGACGGTGGTAAATGACAAGGGTGAACACTGTCTTGGGGGCACTGCCCTACAGAGTTCAGGCACCCATATTCTCGATGAGCCCCCAGTTAGGGAGTGGAAAGAGGCATGAAACAAAGGGTGCTTTCAGGAGTTCCTTTACTGCCCAGTGGAGAAGTGAGAAGCAGAGGGAAGGGCAAGGAAGGCACTTTTTGATCCAAACCCAAAACAAGGACCACGATCAAAGAATCGCTTGCTGTAAGTTACAGAAAAAAGAAAGCAACAGTGGGCCTTCCTGCGTTCCTGCCTTTCCAGGCTGGGCTGCCCTCTCCACTTGGGGATGGAGAGTGTGGCTGTAGGCTGGCCTCTCCCCCTGAGCATCCCCAGCCCCCAACTCCTGGGGACAATTGAGCTGTGTCTCTGGCATGTGTGGAACTGCAGGTCATGGCCATATTTACCGAGAACATTCATTCTCCACAGGCGCTACAGGGCTTCTCAAAACGCCCTCTGTGTCACTGTGCCTTTCTCTCCACCACATACCCCCCCCCAAACACACACTAATTTAATCAAGATGTCCTAGCTCGTAGATGGGATGGACTCATCAGTTCCGCATTCTTCATGGCATTAGAACTTTGAAGCAAAATATGTAGGGCCGAAGACAGCAGGTTGAGGAGATGGGGTCAGGGTCTCCAAGCCAGAACATGCCAACTTTTTGTGTAAGCCCAACACATAAAGAGTACACTAAGTTTGTGACATAGTCTTATAATTTTTATTTAACTCTAAATATTCTGAAGAGGTTGAGAAATGTTTTCTTAGGCAAGTCCACAGATATTCAGCAGCAAAAGTGGGGAAAAGCAAAGAAAAAAAAGAATTTATTCATTGGGGCTATTTCTAGAATGCAGAACTAGAAGAGAGCTTGCTGTCACAATTAGGTCCGCTCTTTCTCTCCAATCTCCCTTCCACTCACCCTAATTTTGCAAAATCTGAAAACTGTCCTATCTAAGAACCAGATTTTAATTCAGATTTGCTTCTCTAACCACAGCCAACCTCCAGAGAGTCTCAAAATTGTGATAGGGAATTAAAGCAGTAAGAAAAATAAACAAAGAAGCCATCTGGAGCCCTGGGTGTTTGTGTGCCCCCCCCACCCCCCCACCCCACCCCCGGCTACCTGATTCCCAGTCTCATGTTCTTTCCCTGTGCTGTGGTGTCTCCCAAAGAGAGCCTCACTGCTCATTGCCACTTGCTGAGCTGTTGTGAATGCCCAGCTGAACCTCTGAAGCCTGAGTCTTGTAGACCAGAAGGAGTCAAATCTGTTCAAGGAAGGTAGGAGGCAGGGCATCTCAGACAACCTATCTGAGGAACTGATTAGGATACGTGTTGAAATTCCTCTCGTCAACCACAGATCCATTTTGCCACGACCTCCCGCCTGGGACATCTAACCCATTCCCTCCATTATCTGCTTGCCAGTTTAATCAGTTCACATCACCATGGACAGAAATGCAGTCAAAGGGCTATTGTTCCACGACCCATGAGGGGGTTTGCAGAAACCTAGCAAGCAGGACTCCAGACTATAAGAGGGGTGTATCCTTCATAGCTTTTGGAGCAAAAAGAAACTTGAGCTCAATACAGTCTCTTTCTGCCTGGCTCAAGTAGGCAACTGGCCTGGGGTCAGGACAACCCTGAATGCTTAGGCTAATCCCAGAGTTCTCGTGTAATTCTACAAACCCAAGTAAGCTCCTAGTCAAAAAACTGAAAAGGTTTTCAGCTCCCTTGCAAAGCTGTACTCACAAAGTTCACTTAGCCCCTGGTAAACAAGCATCTCTCCTCTTCTGCTTCTTGAGGTAAGAATTGGCTCTCTGACCTTTCCCCTCCCTCTTTTGGCTAACTTGCCCAAAATTTCTCTTTTCTGGAAAAGCTCATTAAAAAAACAAAATGCTTCCCTGATCCTGTCAAATCCTGAGACTACAGCCTATGGCTCTAGGTTTTGGGTAAGGGCAGAGAGCAGTTAATCAGTGCTTGCTAAAATGAACTAAATCACCAGGGAGCAGCATCACGATGCCTTAATTTCATTCAGGTTGAACCTGAACAAGGTGTGACTCCTGGGCCTGGCTTAACCAAGACAGCTGACTGCATCTTGCAGTCAGGAACGTACAGCGGGAACGCACTCATCTGCGGGGCAGCAGGCCTGATTTCCTACCTAAGAGACCTCTGATCCAGAGAGAGCAGGAGGCTGGCTTTCCTCCAGGGCTGGTGAGAGAATGAGGCAGAACTGCATAGCCCCGAGCTACGCAGTGTCAGGCCAGAGGCAACAAGCTCACATCAGGTCCTTACATCTAACCTGGGGAGGAAACCCATCCCGTGTGTCAGAAATCATCTGCTCTGATTACAGCACCCTTTTTAATCTTCCTGGCCCAGGAGAGGATATGCACTGATAACTTTAATAATGCCACAGCAGGCACAATTAATTTCTATTCCTGCTCTTCATATACTGTTATGTGAAGGGGACTGGAAGGACAATATTAAATTCCACTGGGGCTGCAGCCTGCAGCTCTGAAACCGGCAGACGGCTCAGAACTCTGCATGGCCACCCTCGCCCTGTGTTCCAGGAGAGGGACCGACACTAACCCTACGAGTGCTTGAGAGACCTCTGTGGCATTGGGGGCAAGGCTAGTTCTTTTGTGGTTGAGTAACAGTGACTACAGTATTAAATTGCATTAAATTTAAAAGCCCAGGCAGGATTCGATAAGAGTCTAATGGACATAGTAATGAAGCAAGATTTAATCAAAATGATATGGACATATTTTATGTTGTTTCAAAGAGGAATAGCTGTTTTATTGGTCAGTGTGTTCTGCATTTAATACATTCCTAATGCAAAGTTTTTTTATGACGGTATCAAGTTTTCTGAACTAAAAACTTGCTAAAAATCAACCGGAAAAGGATTTCTTGACTTACGTAACATTTCTCTTCCAAAGCAATTTCATAGCCTCTGTCCTCATTATCCTCACACCATTTCCAGGAGGAGAAGTGGGCAAAGAGGGCACTTTCTCATTCCATTTACAGAGGTCCGGGAAGGCCAAATTCTTGTGTAAGGCTCACAAGAAGGTAACACTAGAGTTGGAAGAGATTTTTGGTTTGAACTCCCTGTCTCAGGCTTATACTGTTGTATTCCTTCTCACCATTAGTGGAAAGGATGAGAAAAATGCTTAAAACTTCAGTGGAGGCCCTACTGAGGACACCACAGTCCCCCAGGGTTCCAAAACCCAAACCCAGTGACATCTGCTCAGATCCCTTTCTTCCAAACCCCATCAGAGTGCCCATCACAGAGCCAGCTTCTTCTCACCTGGCTTCTATGAGCCATGTTACTCATTTTCCTTTTACCCATTTTAATCTGCTCACCTGTCATCCTTGCTGGGTCCTCAGTACTTTCTCTAGGCCTCAACTGCCCTCTTTATTTTCATGGCTTCAACTATCAGTTTAGTATGTGGTCAGTGTTCAGATCTCCTCTTCGGCCCTAATCCTCACTACACCTTCACTGTGCGGTGTGTGACGCTGAACCCAGGAGGGCTGGGGTCACGTCCTGGAGGTTTGGCCCCAGCTCTGCCATTACCAGCCTAGGTGACCTAATGCAAGTCCCTACTTGCTGGCTCTTAGACTCTTCACTAATCACAGGGCAGGACTAGAATCAGTGGCTCTTTCACATACTTTCCCCAATAAATGGCAACCCCAACTTCTGATGGCTCAGGTGAAAATGCTTGCAGTCATCTTTGATGCTCCTTCCTTTTTGTCACACGCACATTCAATTCAGCAGCAACTCCCACTGGCTCAATCTTCAAAACACATCCCAGAATCTGACCACTTCTCCCGGTCTCCACACCCACTACTCTACTCCAATCCGCCATCACCTCCTGCCTGAGTTTACAGAAGCCTCCGTAACTGCTCTTCCTGTTCTGCTCCCACCTTGCTCCTCCTTCAGTCTTAACACAGAAGCCGGAATAATTCTATCAAAAAAGGAATCAGACTGTATCATTCTTTTTTGTTCCAAATCCTTGCATGCCTCTCTAGTGGCCTCCAAAGCCGTTCCTGATGCAGCCTGCCCCTACCCCCCAGCCACATCTATCACTCTTCCCCTTCCCTCCAGTTCACAAAGCCTTGCTGCTTCTCTGCCCAGATAAGCACACTCCCATCTCATGGCTTTAGACATGCTGTTTCCTCAGCCTGAAAGACCTTCCTCAGAGAGTAAAAGCCCTAATTGCCTTTAAGGAGTAGTTCAAAGGCCAATTTATCAGTGAGGCCTTCCCTGACTACCCTCTATAAAATAGCAATACCCCCAGCACTACCATGCTCCTTCCCTGCTTTATTTTATCATCATCTGGCCTATTATCCATTTATTGGTTCATCTGTATATTGTGTGTTTCTCCTACTAGGGCATAGGCAGTCAGAGACTTTTCTGTTCTGTTATCATCACTGTGCCTGGAACATGGGAGGCACACTGTACGTATCTGTTGAATGACTAAATGAATGTTGATTCCTCTCTAGCATTTACCTCCTCCCACCTCCTATGTCAGGTCACTCACTCCCATCTATAATTTCGTCGCTGTGTCTTTTAGCAAGTCCCATTCTTTTAGTTCCCACCGCCATGATCCAAGAACTGGCTTCCACTATCCCCCTGAATTACTGCAGTAGGCTCTCCCAGATAGTTTCTTCCACCCTAAACCACACTGAACACTGCCACCAATATCATTGCAGATCATGGTCTTCAATATTTCATTGCCCTGCCTACAGTGAACAATGGCTCTCTTTGACCTGTAGCTAGAACGCCTTGAGTTGGCCTTCAAAGCACTCAGGCTCCAAGCCCATCCCACCTACTTCTCCCATGGCTCGCCAACAGGAAGCTTCCGCTACTGTATTACGGGGAGCATCTCTAACAGGGGCAAGGGGTAGGAGAGGAAGTTGGCACTAGATAATATGGAAATATTCAAAAGATATTTCCATAAGATAAGAAATGGATGAATAATTAAGAATCCTGGCAGCATGTAATTAAAAGAACATCAGCCCAACTCTTACCCTTCTCTGAAGCTTACCCGATCACCTCTCATGAATTTGTTCCTTTTCCAAGCTCCTATAGACAACTAATTATCTGTACCACTCATTAAATTGATGTCTTAAGTTATAACCTGCTTTTGGGAATCTCTGGCCTGTCCATCCAGCTGAAATATAAAAAAAAATCTAAGATCTTGAACCGTGTTTTAAGCTTGCTCTGGCATACTTTTATAGTGGCAAGTTGAATACTGAGCAATTACAGACAATCAAATAGTAGTTATTAAATTGAACTGAATGAACTGATAGTGGGACTTGTGCTCTGGGATTTAAATAAAGCAGTGCTCGTCTCTTTTAAGGTCCCTGAAAGAAGAGTCAGGTGGGCTATGTAGTTTTCCTGCCTGAGAACTCAAAGGCCCAGAAAGGCCACTGGCTCAGAGAGCTACGAAAAGAGAAGGCTTTTTTTCTACTCTCCACCCTCAAAATGAACATCAAAAGGAAAACAAGGTCATGGGAAGAGGCAAGGCAGGAAGGGATACGATGCTTATGTGGGCAGAAGGCTTGGATTATCTTGGCTTTGGAGAGGAGATGATTAAAGCTAGAGAATGGGTCTTCCAGTTTGCCCTCTTTTTTTCCTCTCTACCCTCTACAAGAACACACTGCTGAAAGAGATTAGCTTGGAGAGACAAAGACCACCCTAGCAGAGAGATGGCACAGGGCACACTCTCCTATGTGAGCAGAACCAAGCTCCACAGAGCACTTTCTTTTCTTTTTCTTAACTTTCATTGAGCAGCAATTGGCAAATAGAATTGTACACATTTAAAGTGTACACCGTGATGATCTGATATACATATACATCGTGGAATGACTGCTGAGATCAAAGTAATTAACACATCCATCACCCCCCATCGTCAGCTCTTTGACTGTGTGGTGAGCATGCTTAAGATTTACTCTCTTGGGACGCCTGGGTGGCTCAGTCGGTTAAGCGTCTGCCTTCAGCTCAGGTCATGATCCCAGGGTCCTGGGATCGAGTCCCGCATCGGGCTCCCCGCTCTGCGGGGAGCCTGCTTCTCCCTCTGCCTCTGCCTCTCTCTCTATCTCTCATGAATAAATAAATAAAATCTTAAAAAAAAAAAAAAAAGATCTACTCTCTTCAACTTTCAAGTGCTTTTTACTGTGTCATTAACTGTATGCTGTACATTAGATCCTCAGAACTTATTCTTACAGGTAAAAATCTATGCCCTTTGACCTACATCACCCCATTTACTCCTCCCCCAGCCCCTTGGCAACCACCATTCTATTTGGTTTCTATGAAACTGGATTTAAAAAAATTTCTACGTATAAGTAATCCCATGCAGTATTTGTCTTTCTCTGTCTGGCTTATTTCACTGAGGATGATGCCCTTCAGACTCATCCATGTTTTCACAAACGGCAGGACTTCCTTCTTCTTTATGACTGAATAATATTCCATTGTATATATATACCACATTTGCTTTACATGTTCATCTGCTGAAGGACATTTAGGTCGTCTCCATATCTTGACTATTGTGAATAACGCTGCAGTGAACATGGGGGTGCACATATCTTTTTGGATACCGATTTCAATACCTCCAGATATATACCCAGGAATGGAAGTGCTGGATCATACAGTAGCTCAGTTTGTAATTTTCTGAGGAACGGCCATACTGTTTTCCATGGTGGTTGCACCAATTTACATTCACACCAACAGTGTATAAAGGTTCCCTTCTGCCCACATCCTCACCAACATTTGTTATCTCTTGTCTTTCTGACAATGGCAGAGCTCTGTCTTCCCAGGTTTTACTGATTCCTCTGACATTCTGTGAAGGCAGGGGTGAGGGTATGAGCAATTTTCTGCAGTATAAAGATAAGGAACCTGAAACCCAGCACAGCAAAAGTCCTCCACCAAGCCAGCCAGGGCCCGGGCTCGGACACAGCTCTGAGGTCTAGATTCCCAGCTGAGCTCAGAGACAATGAAGAAGATATAAGAGGAAGACAAAGGGAAAGAAGGGGAGGAAACCGTCTCTCCTTGCCTCATATCAGAAGTATGGTATTTCCAAACGAGAACACAGGCAACAAGTAATTTCCAAGAAGATACCAATGAGATTCTGGATTGCTCCTGGATATACCGGAACACAGTCCAGTAGAGTCAAAACCACACAGCCAAAGAACCATGAGGAATGTATGAAAAGCCTATACAATAGCCAGAGGATAGAATGCTGCATAGTCACCAAAAACAATGTTTTTAAAGAAGGCACAATGACACAGACAAAATACTCCCTTAAAATGTTAAATGGAAAAAAGTACACAAAACTTAATATACAATATAATCTTAATTTTCTAAAGAAAAAGGCACACAGAAAAAATACTGGAATAACTGATTCTCAGTAATCATTATTTTTTTTTAATTTTTAAAAAAGATTTTATGTATTTATTTGAGAGAGAGAGTGAGTATGAGCAGGGGAAGGGGCAGAGGGAGAAGCAGGCTCCTCGCTGAGCAGGGAGCCCAATATGGGGCTTGATCCAGGCACTCCGGGATCATGACCTGAGCCAAAGGCAGACGCTTAACTGACTGGGCCACCCAGGTGCCCCCGTTATTTTCTTTTTATTATTTTTTGTTTCCCTGCAATGTCTTGAAAAAACATGTATTAATTACTTTTACAATTGAAAAAAAACAGCTGGGGCACCTGGGTGGCGCAGTCAGTTAAGTGTTGGACTCTTGATTTCATCTCAGGTGATGAGACCGAGCCCTATACCAGGCTCTGTGCACAGCAGGGAGTCTGCTTGAGATTCTCTCTCTCCCTTTCCCTTTGCCCCTCCCCCCTGCGCTCTCTCTCTAAAAAAATAAAGTCTTGTTAAAAAAAAAAAAAAATCGGGGTGCCTGGGTGGCTCAGTCGTTAGGTGGCTGCCTTCGGCTCAGGTCACGATCCCAGAGTCCTGGGATCGAGCCCCGCATCAGGCTCCCTGCTCAGCGGGAAGCCTGCTTCTCCCTCTCGCACTCCCCCTGCTTGTGTTCCAGCTCTCGCTGTCTCTGTCTCTGTCAAATAAATAAATAAAAACTTAAAAAAAAAAAAAATGAAAAGAAAACTAAGCTACAGGGTTTTTTGTCTGCTTCAAAATCAAAAGAAACATAAAATAAAAATTGTTATTTTTGTTGTTACTTCACAGTCCTGTCCTTAGGCCTTAACAATAACTTCTTAGCTCAACAAGAAGATGATTCTGAGAGCTCTTGAGACCATGAGGAGGGATGCTCCCAGGTTCCTATGGTCTCTTAAAGACAAGAATTTGTGCAGACAATTAAAACTAACCTGTAACTGGAAGTTTCATATTGAGTATATATTATGAAAAGCTGGATACAGACCCAAATGATTTCTGGAGCACAGGGTAAAAGAAGGGGGGGACCCTAAGAGCTAGGCTTAAAAGCAAAGAAAGGTAGGATCGGATAAAACAACCAAGAGATCAGAATAAAATCCACTACTGTACCTAAAGAAGAAAATGAGAATGGAAAAACTAAAGATGCTATCTCAAGAGAAGGAGAATTTATTTTTCTTCCCATTTTACACAAAAATCATGCTCAGACAAGCAGGGAGAAACTCAAAGGAAAATTCTTAACAGAGATAAATAGGAAGGGAAGCCTTCAAAAGAAGCCAGTCCTGCAAGAAAGGAGGCTGAAATCAAAGATGCTTCTCTCTCTGGACAAGCTGGGCAAGAAGCAGAAGCAGAAAAGCACAATGGGAAGTCTGGCCTGGCAGAAGCATCTAAGTGCACGACTGCAGAATGCATGAGCCCTTAATTCCTTGCAAAAACGCTGGCCCTGCAGCTGACCAACATAATCACTGCCACCTTGCTACCAGTGAGGCGGCAGAGCATGGTGATGGGAAGAGATGATTCAGGGGAAGCAGGCTGCCTACACATGAATCCCAATTCTTTCCCTAACCAGTCCCATAACCTGGAGTCGACTGCTTAGCCCCTCTGCCAATGTGCTTACCTATAACTGGAGATGATGAAACCATCTTGAAGGGTTGTTGTGATGATTAAATAGGTTAATACCTATGAAGTACTTAGCATAGTCCCTGGGCACAGTGAGCACTCATTTAGTATTAGTTATAATTATTATTATTTTTATTATTGCTGTGACTCTTACAATAAAAAAAATGGTACCTAGTCAGCTTCTACGCCATTGGTGGGATTTCTCCTGGGAGTAGGAAGTTTTTATAAACTACTGTCTATTTGCATGGTGCCTGATGAGTTGTATTAATAATCCTCTCCTTTTCTGAGAGGCATCTTGCAGTAAAGCGTAAGAGGTACAGAGATGATATTAAAGTAACTTGGCTGGAATTATCATTGATGTTAAAGCCCTCAGATGAATGACTGAATTAACACCCGACATTTGTACAATGTACGACATTGTACAATGGCATCACATATAACACCATACAATGGCCTTTTTATCATGTAAGGAAAGAAATCTAACTGTAAAATGGAAGGTTCAAACTGTTACCACCCTAATCTGAGGGGTCAATGTTGGCATCACTATCAGCAGGCTAACCAGAGACTATATAACTCCTAACGTGATATAACATGAAGTACCCAACATTGCCAATTATGCATCCTAGTCAAAAATGTATAACTTGAATAGATCTGGCCAATGGAACCAACCGCCAATTAATAGGAAAGACAAGATACAGCAAGAAGTTAAGCAACAACACAAGGAAGCAACCGGACAAATCTAGAAGGTGGGGCAAGCTGCAGGACAACTGGCCTGGTCTATTCAACAAATCAGTGTCCCTGGAAAAGGAACAGTGCTAAATTAAAGGAGACTTAAGGGACATAAAATGAGTGTGCATTAGATACTGGCTTGGACAAACCAGTTTCAAGGACATTTTTAAGATAATTAGGGAAACATATGGCCTGTTCATTAGAAGAAGTCAGGATAGTAACTACTTTTCAGGGGGACATGAATGGAAGGGGACAAGAGGGGGGCTCCTGGGATACTGGTAACATTCTTTTTTTTAATCTGGGTGCTAATTACATAGTTACTTTCAGCTTATAAAAATTCATTGAGCACTTTACAATATGTGCACTCTTCTAAGTATTTTAAACTTCCGTAAAAAGTCAACGGAAAAAAAAAACCCTTGCAAAATACACAAAAGGATTAGGAAAAATACACATTTAGGGCCTACTACAGTGTATAATAGTGATAGCAGGCATTTTTATATAAGCATGTCATTATTGGTCTTATTATCATCATCCCAAGGAAAGTTTGGGGAGATCTAAGCCCTCTGAAGAGTGGCCAGAGAAGCCCTACACTCCCTGGGGATAAACCTTCCCCATCAATTTCATTTTAAGCTCTTTTTAGCCTGCACCGTGCTGTGTTTATAGTCTTCGCTAAAATACTTATTGACTGTGCGCTTTCCCAGTTTGGAGTCGTATTCAGACACAGGCTGCATTTGGACACTTGTTTCTATCTACCGCACTCTCTTTCTCACCCTCCCCATTTTGCAGTTGTTGCGACGCAGTCTCCTAACCATTCGTTGACTTACAAAGACAGCAGTACCATTACACCTTTGAATGTTCTACCTACAACACCTTGGGCTCTTTCAGAAAAGGCAGATAGACAGTTGAGAACGGAGACACCAAAAAGGCAAACATATAAACGAACTGAAGGAAAAGAGTGCGGGCATCTTTGGGGGCACACACTCCCTCTGAGCTGAATCTTCCCAAGTCCAAAAAAGCCTAGACCACCCAGAGAGAAGCCCCAAGGAAGAGCACACAGATGCTGCTGACCTAAGTGTCACAGAAACCAAAGCTAAAACAGCACCAACGGCACCAGCTGCAAAGCTCCCCTCCGTGTTGGCTTTGGCAGCAAACCTGACGCCCCTTATCAGCAGAGATACCTTTGAAGTAGCTGGCAGCCTTCCATCCCCTACTCAAATAAGTTCAACTTCCCATCCTATTCTTTTCTCCAAAGAGGATCCCTTCATCAGATACGAGAGAATAAAGCTCAATTAATCAGAACAGATTTTTGCTGCCATCAAGACAAACTGGGCAATGGGAATAGTTATCTATAAAGCTGATCACCACGTTGTTCATGATCATGTTATAACATGGAGGAAATCCAATCAATTGCAGACACTGAGTTCCACTGGAAGGAGGTGTAGGGTGGACCGGGGAAGAGAGGGCAGGGTAAATCAGTCAGCTACTCCTTCTCCCCAAGATGTCTCCAGGTTAAACTCTTTCTCAGAAGGGCAGAACACAACCATTGGAAGTCCATTCTTTCTCCATTCATTCAATCTACACTACCCACCAGGGACATTCGATTATACTGGCATTGTGGATCACTTCTCCTTTACTTATCATGACAACACCACGGCAGAACGTACCTCCTTACAATATCCAGTCTTTTCATATATGTGAAGCAACTGGACTCAAAGACTCTAGGAAATCCTGTCCCTATCTACTGGGGATAAACAGGTAGGTAGGTAACATGCACTGCTTTTAGTTTCGAACCCCCTTTATCCTTTTACCGCCAGACCCATTTCGTTGGGTTGAAACCTGAGTGGTCATGACAAGTCTCTTGTAACTGATCAACCAATGGGAAAGGACGTCCGAAGACCCTAGAGAAAAGAATTCATTGTGCCCTATTACATTTCTTCCTCAGCACCCTTCCTGTATCTCCCACTTTCTGCAATGTGACTTACTTATCTGAATCCAGATTTACCCTTTGTCACCCTCCAAGAATAAAGTAGGGAAGCCACAATTGGTTGCCTAGATAAACCAGCCTAGATGTCTCAACATTGTTGCAGGGGCATAGACAGGATCTTATGGATTCAGATGTCCTCTGTGTTTTTGGGTTTCCCCAAGACAGAAACCAGAATGCCTACAAGAATGGTTCTCAACCCTGGCTATATGCAAGAATCCAGCTAAGTGAAAGGAAGAAGGGAGAACAGGATTGTCCTCTCCCCTGTGGGAAAAGCACACCCAAGTTTACTTGGTTTAAATGAAAAAGTGGGGAAAATGATTTCTATTCTTGGTGGGATTCTTTAGAACACGTCTCTCACAGAGACGATGTGGAGCTGGAAGTCAAACTTGGTAGTGTTTGGCTCCTGATTTTGAAGGCACCACATTAAACAAATGAAGGTGGCAGCAATAATATTTGCCTAAACCTTGGTTCCAATAGGGGTTAGACAGACTGAGCTTTCATTACACGAAAGGAGATGTCAGGAGCACCAAATGAGCTCCATTTCCCCTGGAGTCCTAGACAAAGTGGGTCTTTTTCTAAGCTGTGAACAGGAGGCTACTTTCTCTAGATGTTATATTTAGCTAAAGGAATCTCCACCGGGCTTCATGCAAAATGTAAAATATGTCCCAGGAGACGTAACCACAAACCAGAGGGCCAGCAAGGAGCATCCCTTAAGGGGGTTCAGTAGTACAGAGGGGCCAATTGTGCAGCCACCCTGACATCCCCAAATTAGCTGAGTTAGCTGTGAGCCAGATTTTTGGCCAGTTCTCACATTTAATGAGTCTTTGTTTCCCTCTTACTAGCGATCCTGCCCCTGGAGAGAAAAACTTGCTGTCCTATTTCACTGTCAGCTTCCAAATGCTTGCCCAGACATCAGGTAGGAGAAACAACCCAATGTTGATGTTTAACACCTCCAAACCTTTTGAAGGCTTGTGTGCAAGAGAAAAGGTTAGGTTAATTCTGTAACTAAGTGAAATATCTGGGTTCAACAAAAAGAGTAGGAAAATACAGAACACCCTCTACTCTGCACACCATACCCCGAGTCCTAACACAGCATGTAGGAGGAAACCTCAAGTTCTAGAGTGAGATGAATGGATTTAAATACTAGCCCCACCTCATTTTTTGATTAATCTCCCTAAGTTTCAGTTTCCTCCTTCATAAAATAGGGCTATTAATAGCAACTACTTCAGGGAATTATTGTAAAGATTAAGCATATAAAGTGTTTAATCCTGTACCTAGCACATAAGGGTTCAAAAGATGCGGGTTTTGTTATCATAACCTTTGCTAGTGAATCATTAAGTTTTACAGAGTTTTTTTAAAAAGAATAAAAAAAGGAGGAAAACCCATGACTTTTGCTGGTGAGAAATAGACCCAAATTCACATAAAACTCAGGTGAATTTTCACAGGTGTCCATAGCCGAACCAGAAATAAAGGTATCTTTCCTAAAGCCTGTGTCTCCAGAGAAATGTGGATTTCCCTGTTGCTGCTGGAACCGAATTTATAGGTTGTTTCTATTTTATACACTTGGATTCCTGTTTGGCATCTCTTGGTTGCTGGCCATTATAGATAAGAGAATCTGAAACACTGCTTCATTCCTCAAAAAATTTGGTCTTTAACTGCCTAAGCTAGCCCCCTCTCCATACCTACACCCACTTTTATTTGTCTGTATCGTGAGGGCTCCAGTTTCCTTATCACAATTTAACAAAGGTCACCCAACAACCAGAATGAAGCCCCCAACACAGGATACCCTATATTGGGCATCACAGAATTCATCATAGAATTATACTGTATTAGATTTTGAAGGCAGTGTGAAGATCACATAGGCCAAACACTTTTTTTTTTTTTAACTTTAGGGAACTAAGGCACAGAAAGAAGTAATTGTCTAAGGTTTCGGAGTTGCTAGCAGAGTTGAGCCCAAGAGAAAGGGTTACTTGGAAGAGACCTCTGCTCTGATAGAGCAAGCAAGCCCTGGGAAGCTTCATTTAACTGACAGTGTGGCCGGGTTCATTCCTTAGCTCTCTTATCTGATTACTGTATCTTAACCAGTGGGATTTCTAATTCTTCAAGTGCAACACACTTTAAACAAAAGGGAATAAAAAATTAAGTTACGGAGACAGAATGCTTCTGTGCCCATTACTAGAAAGCAGAGAGGCTCTCACCCAGCCAAAACAGAATTAATTTACTCTTGTGATCAGCCAAGCCAGCCTCTACCTTAGAATGCTCTGCCTACAATGGACCCCAGGGGAGAGAGAAAAGAGATTATTCATGCAGTGGGATAGTAAACATTGGTGATTCAGCAATCCTATGCATATCTCTAATAATAACTATAATTTAACTGATGAAAAGTTATAAAGATCAAGAGAAAGTCCTGCAGATCAAGAGCTGCAACCATATAAAACAATATGAATAAATCTCACAAACATATGTTGAGTGACAGAAACCAGACACAAAAGAGTATATACTGTATGATTCTATTTATATAAAGTATGAAACTAAGTAAAACTAATCTCTGCTGTTAAAAGTCAGGATAGTTGTTATCCTTGGGGGTTGGGACCACCCCTCCCAACCCCCTGAGGACTGGGAGGAAGCATGAGCGGAGTTTCTAGGGTACTGAAATCATGTTTCTTGATCTGGGCACTAGTTACCAGGTGTGTTCAGTTTGTAAAAATGCATGCAGCTATAGGCCCCATTCTTCAATAAATGTGCCCCTTTCTTCAATAAAATGTAATATATAAAAAGTCCTGTGAGGAATGAGAAATTCTTCCCTACACCCCCAGCAAAGCAATGCACAGTTTACGGAGATCAACTCTGAGACCATGGCTAGGAATATCATTCACGGGCAGATTTTCTTTCCGGAGGGTAAAGAGCCCTGAGCCATGCACTTGGGCTCTTGGTGAAATGTGAGTAGTACTTGAGGA
The DNA here is from genome assembly GCF_011800145.1 of Mirounga leonina. NCBI lineage: Eukaryota > Metazoa > Chordata > Mammalia > Carnivora > Phocidae > Mirounga > Mirounga leonina. Next base: position 24,119,385 of record NW_023270389.1, read on the forward strand.
ACCAGAAGCATCCGTGGCTTTGATAAGCGGCTGCCTTCAGCATATACATCTCTGATCTGGAAGGGTCGTAACACTCCTGAGCATGGCTCTTCTCTAACCTTCTAAAGCTGGGAAAAAAGGTAGCTGAGAGCTTGGCTGAAGTCCAGATAGCTGAATATCCCTCACAGAAGTTTTTTTCCCAGATGAACAGAGAAAATGAAGGAGGAAATGATCAGTCAGCCCCTGTCCTTCTAGAGATAATCTAAGTGGCTGTCAAGGTCACACAGAAGAGCTGAAGTGGCATCTGATTACTGTCAAGGTTCTACCTAAATAGGTTTAATTTTTTTTTCTAATAAAAGCTATATATTTAAGGAGTAAGACATTATGATTTGATACAGATGTATACATAGTGAAAGGATTACTACAGTCAAGCCAATTAACAGACCACCTCACACGGTTACCTCTGTGTGTGTGTGTGTGTGTGTGTGTGTGAAAAGAGCATGGGAAACCTACTCTCTAGCGTATTTCCAGTATTCAGTACAGTATTAACTACAGTCGTTCATTTTAGCCACATCCATACACCACCAAGGATTGCAGAACAATTCAGACGAATGACAAGGAAGCTAGAACAGATGCTAGAAACCATGAGGAAATGGTGAAAAGTACCTTTACCCCTAAATGAAGTATGGCCCCAACCACAGCGCAGCCAGGCCACTAAAAATAGTTGGTGAACTCCGGGAGGAGCTCTTTTTCTCTTCCTTTTTTTCATTGTCAGATGCTTTTTACTCTTCATATCCTGTCTCTAAGACACAGGAAAAGCCCCTACACAGATGCGTTATGTAGATGGAATATTCTAAATCAGTTCTTTTTTTCATGCTGGTATAAACAGAAGAAACTGCGTTCTAACTCCAGACCTATTGAAATCTGGAAAACTTCCCATGTTAAGAATTGGCAAACTGGCTACTATTGACCAAGGTCCTGTTTACTGAAGTCCTTTCTCTCCCAGCCTCAGATTTTACCCCTGGATTTTGTCAAATGAAAACCAATGAATTTCCTATATATGAAACCAATGAAATAGCCCTATATACCCTCTTTATACCTAGAACTTGTAGGAAGATTATTCGCCTTCTGAAAGGTCTTCTGGGGATACCAGAGCTTGAATGTTAGACATGGTCCATTACGTACAACGGTTGGGGCTTTTGCCACCATTTGTAACCAAAAGTCATGAATCAGTAACTCCACCGAGAGCTCAGGTTGAGAGAGCTTAGAAAAGAGGTTCCTTAGTTTCCAAGAGACTATTTCCACCACTGACAGGTAAGGTCAATTTTACATAAGTTTCTTAAGATTACCACAATTTAGAGTTTTTCCTCGGTCAGATTTTTCAACTTACATCCAAGGAATTGTGACAAACAATTGAGCTTCAGAAAGCATTCAGGGACCCAAAGACCAAGATATGTCATGATAAGAACCAAATTCATGAGTTCACCCTGGCCAAGATGAGCGCTTAGAAAGAAAACTAAACTAAATCATAAACATACATGAACTACAAGAGGAAAACCTGAAATGACACTGAAGGTCCCCAAATCTCAACAGCTTCACAAATCACTCAAGGAAATCAAGCAAACACTGTCGTAACTAAAACATGCAGATTATGCATTATGTTGCCAGTGGTGGGGTTGTACCTTGCAAATGGTTACTCTCCCAGGGCTACTATTAATTCAACTCAGAAAGGAAGAAAAGAATGACAATTCAGTATTTTTTCTCCACAAGATCGTGGTAGGGAATGACCAATGGAAAGCCTTTTAACTAGGCCAATACAATAGTCTTTCTCTTATTTACAAGATGGTATTATTGCTCCACCCAAGTATCCCTGTGCCTAGAAATAGCTATATACCTTTTTAAAGAGTCTTCCTGAGTCCTCACTGACTTGAACAAATCGAGGAATGATATTATTCAGGTAGATGTCACTCAGGGTGGTGTGGTCCCTGCTCTCCCGCTTCACCTGGTTTAAGAGGAGATTCCAGCAGTTGACTGGAGAGAGAACATTCTGATCCTTCCTGCAGAGAAACAGCAAGAAAAAAAAAAAAAAATCAGTGTCAGTGAGTAGCCAGGGCCAACAGCTAAGAACACAATCCATGTCATAAAATCACAGTGATCAAAGCCAAGCCAGGAATAGATACCTTTCCTGAAGCCTGCACCTCTAGTTTTCTCTATCTAAAAACTCAGTGGAGAAAACAAGAATAATGAGAAGAGAAGAAGAGGGATGAGAGAGGAAGAGGGTAAGAGAAGAAAGAGGAGAAGCAGGATTATCTGTTGAGCATCTATTACATTCTAGGAACTTAGTAAATGTTTTATATGCACTATCGCATTAAGTTTCATCATTTCCCTGTAAGGAAAGAACAACGTTATCCCCATTTTACTAATTAGAAAATTGAAACTCAGGGAAGTTGTCACTTGCCCACAGCTAGTAAGAAGTCATAGAGACCGTAAGAAGGAGTCAGGGACTAGAACCACACAGCTCTGTGTCACCTGACTAGGACAGGTCTAGGCTGACTCCAAAGTCCATAGCCTTAGCCACTAAGACATTTGGTTTGTGTCTAGGGTTGGAGACAAAACTTAGAGGTCTAGAGACAAAAATCACGAGAGCACTACAGACCACATCCCCACCCAGTATTCGTATTAGGATTCAGTGAAGACAACAACCTTCAAGGCCCTTGCCATGAAAAAAAAAAAAAAGGCCCTAAAACCTCTTCAGGCCCACAGAAAACATCTAAGGAGATTTTCAGTTCATTGGTTGAGCCATTATGTCATGCCCCATACAACCAAGAGCACAAACCATACCCAAACACATGTATTCCTAAAACTTCTACAGCCTGGGTGGAGCAGTGAAATGCCAAACCTAGGTGCTTATTTCTAATGAAAACACTGTGATCCAAAAGACTAGATTGATTATCTACTCAGTTCGCAGCCCTGGTTTAAGCAACAGAAAAAATTCTACATCTGCAAGCTGGATTTCTTTAAAAAGAGAAACCGAAAGTAGGGGTTGTTTGTTGTACTATTTATCAAGGGCTTACTGTGCACTTGGCACATAGCTGGGCCCTATACTCACGTTGTTTAACTTGAACCCTACGACAGCCTGAGGAAGGGCGTATTATTAATTAACCACATTCAGCAGATGTGGGAAGTTGACTGAGAAAAGTTAAAGATCTTGTTCAAGGTCACATAGCTAAAAGGTAGCAATGCTAAAATGCAAAACCAAGCCTTATAAGTGTAGAGAAGGGTCTTAATCATTGGGAAGAATCACTACCTGTTCACTTCTCTTCCCCCTCTTCCCTCCCTACAGTCAGACTCTTAATGCAAAGAGAGTGGACAGTGGCTCGGTTCTTGAGTCACACTGCCTGCATTCAGAGCCGGAGGCTGTCGGCGGCTGTGATTTGTAGAGCAGGGAATTCAACTTTAGAAGGGGCTTTTCCAATTCTGTAATAAGGTAACAATTACCAACTAATCACGCCACACCTCCTCTGGCTTCAGAACACCCCAGACTATTAGATCAAATATCTGTCTAACCAGCACTAAGAAGCTACTTCAATCCAATGAATGCTAGAGTCCAAACTGAAACTGTTCTCTATCTGCCCCCACCCCCACCTCTGCCCCAGGCATCACACCCCTTTGCAGTCAGAATACCTAATACCTCTGTTTGGACCACTTCGGCAACATTATGTCCTCTTACTGTTCTAGGGAAATCGAAAGATTTTTATGGAAACAAATTTATATATATATATATATATATATATATATATATATATATATATATGTATATATATATATATATACACACACACACACACACACTAGCCGAGAGAGAGAGAGAGATACACATGTAATTAATCCCTTCCCTTCAAAATGTTTAGCATCTGAAAAACAAACCCAAAAAAGCGAATAGGAAACAATCCTAAATTCAAAGCTGAGTACAGGCATTCAGTGACCTTTGGTGTTTTCACTGCAAGGAAACTTTCTAATGCATTCCAAATCAGTTTCAGTTATCAAATCCTAAATAACCGAATTTACATTTTTGTTGGGTGGCAAAGTATCCATGTCCTCAGTAAGCATGGAATATATCAGGCAATTACACTTGCTTTTTTAAAAGAGTAGATCTCACAAGATCTGAACTTGACAACAGCTCGGTCTGCTTCTTATGGGTGGACATGAGTTGGTTGTCTCTATTAGGTCTTTCCTTAGAGTGCTTCACACACATAAACATGGTACTACAATTTCACAAACGTATAAACGTTCATATCTGAAATGAATAAAGTACAGTATTAGGGGCTTTTAATTGTAAAAGTGCTGATATCACAGTGCAGAGTGGGAGAGAAAGAAAGACCTGTAATATAGCAGAACATTAGTGGTATGAACAAAGGGCCAGCTAGCCCACAAATGTACACCGCAGATCACAAGTGGAGGCAGGAGAAGCAAAACCAATTGAATACCATGGAAGAGGATACAGAGCATAAATCCCAAGGGGACCCTCAGAAGAAAGGATGAGTAAACAAAAGTTAATAAAAAGGATGGACGGAAGTGGAAATCTTTTAAAATAAAAAGCCTTATGCCTTAAAACTAATAAATTTGTAAATATATTCAGAATTATATATTTATAATTAAATGAAGAGGTTCTAAAGTGGTAACACTTTTAGCGCATATCCTTCCATCCTTAGAGCAGGTGGTAGGACGGCTATTATTGGTTTCAGTGAGCAGGAGTTTTTAAAGTGTGTTCTGAGAAACTCCAGAATTACAGAGAAACACATTTCAATTTCAAACAACTGTGACACATCCATTCAAATGAGCAACCTCCAGTTAATGTGAAAGGGATCCAGATTCCCTGCAGTTGACACTATCCCAATGTCTCATGGGCTGCTAGGCGAGCTTCGTTCTGTGCGAACTCTGGAATAAAGAACCGCTGCGTGTATCTGAACTTCTGAAAAATGTCCTGTTGGTTAGAATGGATGTTGCTCTGCACAGGTTTCATTTTTTTTTTTTTAAGATTTATTTATTCATTTGAGAGAGCGAGAATGAGAGAGAGTACATGAGAGGGGGGAGGGTCAGAAGGAGAAGCAGGCTCCTCGCCGAGCAGCGAGCCCGATGTGGGACTCGATCCCAGGACTCCAGGATCATGACCTGAGCCGAAGGCAGTTGCTTAACCAACTGAGCCACCCAGGCGCCCCCACAGGTTTCATTTTTAATTCAAGCCTGTGTGCCTCCTTAGGTAAAGCTGTGCAGGTGAGCTCATGATTTAACACACAGTGGCCAAGTTCAATTACATGCCACAGAAGGTTCAGGGGCCTAGGCTGGGTTCACGGTAGACCACGGTTGGGTAGTGAGAATGCTCAATACCATCCCATCATTATCAATTGTTTTTATATGCTTATTATATATTTTTGTGCTTCCCCAATAACATTTATGAAGGGGGATGGGAATAGGTGCTAGGTAATGTTAGTGATTCAACTTCAAAACAAAAATATCCTTTTTCAAGAGCCTAGGCCAATTTAAAACTATCTCAAAATTATAATCCATCTGTGTGAATCAGGATTTTCTTGATATTGGGCAACCCAAATCAGAACCAGAAATAACCTGGATGCTGAAACTGATATAAAACTGCAACTCTGATTCATAATCCTAATTTCAATATATTTTTTTAAAGATTTTATTTCTTTCTTTGACAGAGAGAGACACAGAGAGAGGGAACACAAGCAGGGGGCGTGGGAGAGGGAGAAGCAGGCTCCCCGCTGAGCAGGGAGCCCGATGTGGGGCTCGATCCCAGGACCCTGGGATCATGACCTTAGCTGAAGGCAAACGCTTAACCAACTGAGCCACCCAGTCACCCCCCCTAATTTCAATATTTTGGGGTCATGAACACAGCCTCATTGTTCTCACTGAATGACCCTGTAATGAGTACTCTTCATAAACTTGCACTTTAAAAGTGGATTTACACCAATAAAATACTGCTTTGGATCTGCTGTATTTATGGGGATTCTGTGCACAATTTTTATTTTAAAAAAGCCTTTCAAGATAGTATTAAACTCTGCTGTATGCTTCTCGTATGGGTCCCTACTCCCTTTTCCTATTACTGAAGTGTTTCAGGCAATATTTTTAGTTCTTTGAGTTTGTATGCTTTCTTGGACATATTCCTCCTTTCAACTGAGGTGTTTTAATTAATTCATTTATTTATTTTGGGGCAGTGGCGGAGCAGGAGAGGTGAAGGGCATGTAGTAGGAGGGGAATACACATATACCATATCGGCACTTTTCCCCGCCAACACGAACAAAGATGAAACACACTTCAGGCTGGAAAATAAGCAAGTCAACGAGACGTGATTTCATAGGGAGCATATGAAGGTTCTGCTAGAGTGGTTTCCTGCTTTAACAGCTTTGCAGCCTTATTTTATTTGGGGCTGCTGGAGCCAAGGGAACTTCGTTTGGTTAGGAGATTGAAATTTGTCTTTATATCTTTTCCATCTATCATTTGTTTGTACAGTTTCTTTACTTTCCCTGCCCCTGGAGTCAGGTTGTGTAATACTTGGGCATTTAAAGAAAAGGGTCTGCATCCCTTAGGAATGTACTGAACAGCTGCAAACCTCCTCAAACACTAATCCCTAAAAAGCAGACAAAATATCCAGAAGTATTTTTCTTACTTAACATTTTTTTCAGGAGGCAGATCAAGAAAACATAATACTGCACTTGAGAGGGAATGACTCTGGAGTCAAAAAAAGAAAGGAGGCCCAGAAAGTCACAAGCTGGCTATGCCCCCACAGAAGAGATTATCATTATAAATGCATCGAAAGGATAAACCTGCACAGCTGAATCATTAGCTTCAAATCCATTAGGCCAGTTTTTCTCCTTCAACTTTAGACTATTTATGGATGTTCAACAAAACTTGGCAGCAAATGCTCCAAGGGATTTCCCTACAGTATCTCGGGTAAAGAGAGAACTCTAGAAAGGTCCATGTTGGCCTCCCTATTACACTTCCCTTTTTTGCCATATCCCCTCTGTTCTGTTTCAGTTGTCTCCCCTGTAAGATGGACACGCGCCCCGTTGGTGTACGTCTCGCTCCCTAAAGATCTGCAAAACCTCACTGTAAAATCCCAGAAGGCCTCCTGGCCGAAGGTGCCGTTTAACGAAGAACTGCTGTGCTCACAGCTCTGCAGATGGGACACGTGACACAAGCTTGACATTACCGGATGGCTGGAGCTTCTGCACTCTTCTACGGAGGTACGTTTCCTTTTGGGCCAATGGCCCCCACCTGCCCACCTACGGGGCTGTTGTGCGGCTAAAATGAGATGCTGAATGCAAAAGAATTACATCAGCAGTAAAGCACTAAACAAATGTGAAGAAATATTATTATTTTTATTTCCAAACAAACTGGGATCAGCTTTCGTCAATTTCCAACAGGCTCCTCACCAGGCCCTGGGTCAAGGCCAAGAGCGCAGCCTGCTGAAAATGCACAGCCCTTGGCCAAGAATGGTAGGGATAAGACAGCAGCAATCGGCAATTAACCAAGCAGCTGTATGTCTCTGGGAAGACGTGAGGGAGATACCAACGGGAGAGCAGAATTTAATCTTCCACTGTCCTTCCCCTACAGAACAATCACTCCTGCATTCCACACGGGGAACTGTGTGCTGAAGGAGACAGGAAGCAAGCCAAAGGGAACTCGGATCACCAGAGCCCAAGACGCTTCAGCCACTTCCTCTGAGCCCCTCTTTCTCAGAATTCCTATCAAACCTGCCAGTCCGACCACGGGGATGGCAAATATCAATCCATCTAAGAAAAATACGATTCCTCACATTCGAAAATAGACACATATGTGATAAGAGACAAAACCTGAAATGAGTTAAATACATTCGATATGTTACTGAGTGGCCGACTATGAAGAGGATAGAAAAAAGACCAAAAAAAAAAAAAAAAAAAGGTACCTGCTTAATAAAAGGGATCATTTAGTGACAGTTGGACAGGGAACTAGTGACAAGCAGGGACTCGGCTTTTTAAGCCTAAATTCCCTCCTGGCACCTTGATTAAAATGAAATGAACTGAGGCAGCCAAAGAGATTATTTTATTCAGATGAATGTTATTAGCCTTTCTGGCTTATTTTCTCTATTATGCATTTTGCTGATGCTGACAGAAGCAGACGGGCTGGATGGAGAGGCAAAGCTGCAGCGGATTTATGGTTTGACAGAGCCATGCATAAAATCAGACCCTTGCTGACCCAGATAAGCCAGAGGATGGATGGGATTTGCTGGGGAAGGTGTTAAAAGAAGGAGGGGAGGAAAAAAAAAATCACCAAGGTGGGAAGTGACTTGAAAAAGATTCTGCCTGTAATGGTGGCCGCTGGTTGTGTGACCCAGGAGCTCGGTGGCAGGCTGGAGGCAGGTTTCCAAAGACAGCAGCAGGGTGGGAGGGGGCAGGCACACTTCTCGGGGCTTATCACAGGTCCGCTTCAGCTTTGCCGGCAGTGAGATGAGGGTAGGAGAGCTCCGAGACAGGAAAAGGGCCAAAGGCAAAAATGTATATTCTATGTATGGAGAAATGAGCTTTCACATTTTCAGGGGCAAGTTCATCCCACAAATTGTCTTCAGGAGCGGAGACAGATGATTAGAAAGGATTCAAGCAGTGGTGCACCCACCTTCCTCAAAATAGCCTAAATTGTCCCCTATAATCAGGTTTGGGGGAAGTGCTGTATGGAAATGGCCTTCTTGTGGCTCTGGATTAGTTCCAGGGAGCCCAGCCACACCCCTGGGATCATGGCATGTCCACAAGCTGAGAGCTGAAGAATCTGCTTTGAAGTTGAGAACTGGACTGGCATCGTGTCTGACATCTTAATAACTATTTCCTGAATGATTATAGGACCAACGTGTCCCCCGCCCCCCCCAGGTTAGGTCAGAGAACTGGGAGGGGTTCTCAAATCTGAGCCATCGTAGACCCTAACCGAAGATGTCTCCATCAATTTATGACAGGCAGGAGACTTTGCTTTCCCTTCAGCCATCCCCACCCCACCCCGTGTTCATGGCAGGGAGAGGGAGGCTGGAGATTCTTTTAATCACTCAAGACAGCTCTGTGGACCCCACTGAGACCAGACCTGGCAGCAGTGGAGGGTGTCTACACAAGATTTAAATCTCTGTCATTCAGATTTCTTGCCTAGATTTCTGACATCTTATTGTCCAGGTCCCTTCTCTAAAGTCTTATTTCATTCAATGAACAAATCGTGACTGAGTACTTCCTAGGTGCCAGGTACTGTTCTGAGCACTAGAGATAAAGGGAGCAACATTCTTGTTTCTGACCTGCTTCTCCCACGTTTGCAGAATCTCCTGGATCTAATACATGGTCTTCTTGCTCCTAGACTGTCCATGAGCCACAACCCACATCTTATCCTGGTCTCAATGCTCGTGTGTACACTGATCTGTTGTGGAACCCTGGTCTGGCTGACAAAGATCTGCCTGCCCAGCAGCCTTCTCTATGGCTTCTGCAGACCTGGGACCTTCCTTTTGTTTATACTTTCTGTGTTGCCACTAGTGTTCTCGGAACTATAGGGAGGTATAAACAAAGAGGGTACTAAACTCTCCCTGTGTAACTCTGGGTACAATCTAAATACTAGAGAACAGGGCGCCTGGGTGGCTCAGTTGGTTAAGCGACTGCCTTCGGCTCAGGTCATGATCCTGGAGTCCCGGGATCGAGTCCCGCATCGGGCTCCCTGCTCGGCAGGGAGTCTGTTTCTCCCTCTGACCCTCCCCCATCTCACGCTCTCTATCTCATTCTCTCTCTCAAATAAATAAATAAAATCTTTAAAAAATAAATAAATAAATAAATAAATAAATACTAGAGAACAAACACTATGCACCTCACCCCAATATAATCCATAGAACCAAAGGCCTAGAAATTCATTTATGTATTACATTTGCATCCTGAAAGCCCCCCCCAAATAGGCTGTGATCATATCAAAAGGTGTGAGCTGACTAATTCACTTAAAACATCATAGCAAGAGAAAAAGACATAACAAAGGTATGATCGATGAGCAAGGAACAAAAAATATATGTTTCTCAGTTTTAGAAGATTTTATAACCATCTACATTATAGTTAACACATATCCCTTATATAAGAATTCCACAGAATAATCTGTGAATAATCTACAATTATATCTTGTTTTTTCTTCTCTAGTTAATTAAGATGTCACCAGAAACCCCGTAAGTAATTACAGCAGATGACAAACACACAGGAAAAAAAAATATACGCAGATGTGTTAACAGATTTTTTGAATGAATGAAATCTTGGGAGATGACTGAGACAGACAGCCTGGCTCACCCCTGCTAGTTCACTCCAGAGAAATACCTGTCTGTGCCAAACTGGAATGACGTCACCCAAAATCCACACACTTATTTTCAAAGTAGTAACCACTACCTTGGGAGCAGGCATCTCCCTGGCACCAGGCATGAGCTGAGAAGCTTAATCTACGGCCAATAACTCCTGCCTGGCAAATGGTGCATAAGCATGCCAAGTACCAACAAGCCACTTGGGAAGAAAGGGTATCCCTAAGTTTCAGACCTCCCCCTCCCGAATACCTGTTAATGGGATAATGAGTTCCCTTACATGGCTCACAACAACAATGAAGAAGGAGGAATAAAGAAATAGCACTTGATTCTTTGAAACTACAGAGCTAAATGGACTGAAGTCTAAATAGTCATCAGATCAGCCTCATGCATTGCTATCAGTTCTCACGTGGTTTTTTTTTTAAGATTTTATTTATTTATTCATGAGAGAGAGAGAGAGAGAGAGAGAGGCAGAGGGAAAAGCAGGCTCCCTGAGGAGCAGAGAGCCCAATGTGGGGCTCGATCCCAGGACCCGGGGATCACGACCTGAGCCGAAGGCAGATGCTTAACCAACTAAACCACCCAGGCACCCTCTCATGTGTTATTTTGATATTTATCTTGCCTTATTGGAAGGAAGTCTCTTGAGGACAGGGTGTATTTTGGAATAGTCAATGAACATCTATCACCAAGAAATGGGCAGGTACCTAATCAACAGTAACTACTGACAAATGCCACAATCACAGAAATCTTGTAAATGTTGAGCACAGTAAAACAATTCATGTAGTGAATAGTTTAGTATCTTCAGCCTCCATCAATGCTGCCAAACAACTGTGGTAGCATGTATCTGGGTGGTTACTGAGTGACTGAGTTTGTACACCCACCGGCTGTGTGCTCTAAATGACAGCATGTTATTAACCATGCCGACACTTTGCTGGCAAAATTTTAAAGGTTTGGGTGGAGTAAGAGATGCTCTGGTCAATTTCCAGGTTAGCAGGTGATTGAGTTCTACAGGTCTGTAAGGAATCCGGATGAACGATGGTACCCCGTCCCAGTGAGGTGGTACTCTGCAAAGCACCCTGAACCATGCCTCTGACCTAGAGCCTAGTCTTAGCTCTGCCACTTGCTATAGCCAGGTAATCTTGCATCAGCCAGAGAGGCACTCTGGGCCTCAACATTTCTTTAGCCACTTAAAGAAATAAATGGGGACAGCAGAACCACCCCGCCTAACTCACAAGGCTATTGTGAAGATCAAGTCAAACAAGGTGATGCCCATAAAAAAAAGTTCATAAACACTGAAATGCTCTACATCTACACATCAGTATTGTCATCATTTGTTATTATTGTTATAACTATTATTATCACTTGACAGTCCATGCAATGGGTTCACACCCACAAAACAAAGTGGCTAGAGTCATGTCTGAAAAGACAAACAGGTCTCAAAATTCCCAGGCCTTACTACCCAAGCTTGCAATGAACTTGGCTTTATCAATTTTATACTTCATCGGGGCACTAAAGAGGAATATATTTTGTTGTTACTAACTTATCAGCTGGGTTCTCTGGAAACTTCCCAACTCGGTGACTCTCCTATGCCCAACCTAGAAGAGAATTTAGAAGAAAGACTGTTCAAGTGCAGAGAGAAAAGCCAGAGGGTACAAAAAGTAGCATCATGGAACGTCAGATCTAGAAGAGACTTTTTAGGTGGTCTAGAGTCTAGACCTAACATCATTTTCTAAACGAGGAAACTGAGGCTCAGGTGGTAGAGCAGGGCAAGAACCTAGGTCTCCTGAGTAGCCATCATTTTCTCATTTCACGGTGGTTGTTGCTCCATTTCAACTAAAAAGCCCTTAGCATCTGTAGGGCCCTGGTGCTGAAAGAGTTAATGGACAATGCTCAGCTGCCCGAGCCCCGGAGCACAGAGCTATTCCAAGACAACACATAACCGGAATACCAAGGGTCCGTGAACCCAGAGGGAACAAAACTGCTGGTGCTTAACGGCGCCGGAAAGCATGTTGACACACTGCATGTGGTTACACATGAAAGGCAAGTGACTAGGAAAAGCAGTTTTGAATCCCACCCCATTCTAATTTGGGACTGGCTCTGGGCACCTACTGAAGCCCTGGGCCACACCCCAGCCGCTCTGTAAAATGACCCTGGAGTTCCTTCCCTCTCTGCTCTGTGGCCTCAGTTAACTCCTTCTCTGCTTCCAGCAGAGCCAAAGCACTTCTTAGAACCAGAGGACTATCAAGGGAAATCAAGATCCAAGAGAGAAAAATCCACGGGGAGATTCTCGGTGTGGATTCAGATGATAGCCACTAATATCTGCCATCTCCAAGGGAGTGTGTGGCCTGAAGCCTTGAGCAGCCAGGCCCCTAAGTCTGAGGGTAGCTTAGAAGTGTGAGTCTCCAGGACCCCCACATCACTGTGCATCAGAGTCACCTGCGGTGCTTTTTTAAAATATGGATTCCGGTGCTCCTCTGCCAGAGATTCTGCTTCCCTAGGGGTACAGTGATGCTCAGGAATCTGCATTTTATTTTATTTTTATTTTTTGAATGCTTTATTTATTTAAGTACTCTCTACACCCAATGTGGGGCTTGAACTCACAACCCTAAGATCAAGAGTTGCACCCTCCTCTGACGGAGCCAGCCAGGTACCCCAGGAATCTGCATTTTAAATACACATCCCAGGTAATATCATGCACACCAAAATTTTAAGAACCAATGCTCTTAAAGCAATGTTTTTCAAACCGGGATACAACCTATTCGTAGGGTTAATAAATCAATTTACCAGGTTACCACCCAGAATTCCGCAAAAAATGAAAGCAAAAACAGTGGGACATAGCAACACAGAACAAAGTAGAAAATATCAGAGTACAACACAGAGAGCAAAGACCTACAGGGATTGTTTTACAAAAATGCTGTTCTCAGTTATTTAAAAATACACCGTGAAATGTCTATACATGTGTGTATTCCAGCTTGTACTACAAAATATTTTTATAAGATCTTTTTTAGGGGTGATTACATATCCCAGATCCTTTTTGAGAAACTAAGAATTCTCTTCCAAGTATTCTCCAAAGAAAGGAGGGAAGGAGGGAGGGAGGGAGGGAGGGAAGTGTTATGTACATACACACCGTAACATATGAGTCATGGGTCCCTGAACTTTGAGAAGCTCAAGCCCTGACGACTTCTCTTGAGGATACTCCTGACAGCAGCTTAGTACTCTGGTCAGAGTGGGCACCTGACAATTATTGGACTGCGCCAACAACTTTCTCCTGAAGCTCTGTAAATGACTACTAGTATCTGCCTAATGCACGTGTAAGATAAGTGGCCCACCATGTTGATTCTCTTTCTCTCAGATTCAGGGTGAAAAGAAATGTTGAAGTTCAACAGTGTTCCTCAGAACATTGGGAGAAAGCTGTTAGCAAATGGGAAGAATGAGGAGAGCAGTACTGTGGGCACAACATCAGGGTTTCCCAAGGAACATGCTCCCTGTCTATAGCACTGCAAGGGAAGGCTGTGGGACTGGCGCCTTTCTGCACCCCTACCGATAACGTCAGCAGAGGAACATAAACTTTATTCCCAAGTTAGTGACTTCTTTGACCAGTAAATGCACACATATTTATAAACACAGAGACCCCAGCTTCATCTTCTCTCTATGGCCAAAAGGACAGAAATTCCTCAGCCCTTATTAGGAGATTCAAAAAAGGCACAGACAATGAGAAAAAGAGCAACAACCCAGCTTGATCCTCAATGTGGTCTCCTCCCAGTGGCTAAACCTACCTGCAAAAGAGAGAGGGAAATTGGGGGCAAAGGTTTTAGAAACCAACCCCTGTCCAATAAGGCACATATAACGTGGAGAGGGGTCAGGAGAGATGGAGAAGTCGGGCAGGGAGGACTATTAAGAAGACAGAGAATCAAACCTCAAAACTATTCTAAAATTTTCTGATGCTTTTCAGTAACTTGTTTTCATGTGGTGGAAACTGGCACAGCATCTAGGATGCTTTGAGTCCATCTGTTTTTGAACTTAAGCTGAAGGCAAGATTCAGAACAGATGGATTCAGCAGCACTGACCATGTTATATGTGTCTGGAGGAAAGAGAGAAATAGAGCAAGTGTGTGGGAGATGGAGGAAGAGTTACATGGGGCAAAGGAAGGGGAATATGGAACCCATCCCCAGGCAGAGAGGAGACAATGGCCAGGTCAACATTGGTGCAAAAGAACTTTTAGAGAGGCCAGAGCATCTGAGCACAGAAAGCCGAGGAGAAGAAACAGTGAGGGCGTCAGAACAGGGAGCCAGCAAACAGGCCAGCAACAGGGCCAAAAATTCTGTAAGTCTGGCTATCAGTGAGCAGTATCCTGCAGCTTCACCTTCAAAGGACCAGATCCAGATCGTCCAACGTACAACATCAAGCATATTACATGAGTTGCTGGTCATCAGCCTAGAACTGAGATGAGAGGGGGACTCTTGATTCCCTAAATGCAAGAGAGGTGTTCATGGAGAACAGCAGGGAGAACATGAGAGAAAGTGGCGAGGGTCATAACCCATCCAGTGGCTTTCCCACAGTCACGGTGGGCCCAGCAATGAGGGGGACATGGCCTGAAGATGGTCCTCAGTGTCCACCCTGTGTCTGGCCTATGGCCCCAGCACTGACTTCTGATAATGCCCTAAGTACATCTATGGATAAGCAGGTCTCTCACTTCTCCCAAGGCTGCTCAAACTCTACTCAAGAGAAAAGATTTGTTGGTGAGAAATGTCCATCAAGACCTCATTCTGAAGGGGAAAAAATACAATACAAACAGAAATAAATAAACCAAATGGTATTTCAAACCAGTAATATAACCACACTGAAGGTCTGGAGGTTGGACGAGAAGGAACTGACAGCCAACTTTTTGAACCCTGTGTTTTGGTCCTTAAGGCTAGAAACAAACAAACAGACAGACAATACCCTCTAAACCTATATTAAAGTCTAGTTAGTAGTCGTCTTCTTCAGAGGCATGTGTTAGCCGTTCTGAAACCATCTTGTGTATATCCTAGGACTGAGCAATTAAATACATATATGACAGATAATGGGTGCCAGATTTCTCACTGTTCAGAGAACAGGGTTATAGATGTGGAAAAGGGAGAAAACAGAATAAAACATGTGGTGATGGATTGGAACTGAAGATATTGATGTGCCTTGTAGGCTTTACTAGAAATAAGCATATAGATAGACAGATAGAGAAGTATGTGGGTATACGCATGCATGCACACACACCTGTTTACTGCCTCTGTCTGCTGACAGGGACTATAAACAGTGGTAGTGTAGTAACAAAGAGCACACCTAGTATCCGTGGTTTCCAAATACCATTCACCATTAAGAGGATCCAGGGCTCTTGGAAGAAAGGGCTTCTAAAGTGAAGCAAGGAAAGTACAAGATGAGGCTAGAACAACTTTTTGTGCCAGAAAGTTGAATGGTGGGGACACGTCAAAAGGACACAGGAACCAGCTTGAAGGGGCTCCACTAGCCAAGCCTGGAATGAACATCAAAATAAATAAACGTAGAAGGATTATAACCTATTAGGGGCACCTGGGTGGCTCAGTTGGATAAGCGTTTGCCTTCGACTCTGGTCATGATCCTGGAGTCCCTGGATGGAGCCTGGTGTCGGGCTCCCTGCTCAGCGGGGAGTCTGCTTCTGCCTCCCCTCCCCAGCCCCTGCTCCTGCTCTCTCACTCACTCTCTCAAATAAATAAATAAACTCCTTAAAAAAAGGGGGGGGATTATAATCTGTTGAATAAAAGCAGAATCCATGAGTCCAAATTGATATACACAAATAACTAGACAAATACCTGGGGGAGATGGAGAAGTTCTTCCTTACAGCAGAATCCCGACAGATAAATGTAGAAAAAAATGATGGAGACTAGGAAAATTACCATTTGGTAACCATCATCATAATAACTGATTCAAGCGAGAATCATCACCACATGTTACAACTGATAGGTGGAAGTTTTGAAGAACAATATGATATTTACATGGTCTCAAAGCATCTCTCCAAAATCATGCATTAATTACAAAGCATAAACTAGAATAACTTTATGGTAGAGAAATCTGGCAGACACCACCCTAAGCAAATGATCAAAGTTAACATCACCAATAGTGGGAAATCATCAGCCAGTGACTCCTGATATAATGCGCTGAGAATATAACATCACTCCAACGGTATTCCCGTCCAAAGCACATGACCTAAATGTAATCATAAAGAAATACCGGACATTATCAGAGACACCAAATTAG
Organism: Mirounga leonina; assembly: GCF_011800145.1. Taxonomy (NCBI): domain Eukaryota; kingdom Metazoa; phylum Chordata; class Mammalia; order Carnivora; family Phocidae; genus Mirounga; species Mirounga leonina. Next base: position 24,135,979 of record NW_023270389.1, read on the forward strand.
GAGACATTCTACAAAATAACTGAGCTGAATGCTCCCCACATGAACTACAATGAAAGAACTGGAAACCCATTCCACATCAAAGGAAACTAAAGAGTCAAGGCAACTGAATGAAATGCATAATCCTGGCCTTTCTTTGGCCAAAAAGAAAATTTGGGGAACAAATGATAAATCTAAATGTCTGTGGATTATATAATATTATTCTGTCAATATTTATACCCTGATTTTGATCACTGTACTGGTCATTATGTCATAGAACTACCTTATTTTAAGTGAATACACATTAGAGTATGTGGAGGTAGAGGGGCATCATGTCTGCAAATTATGCTCAAGTGTTTCGGAAAAAAAATATGTATGTGCGTGAGTTGGGTATGGAGAGAAAAAGAAGTAGAAAGCAAATGTAGTAATATGTTAACACTTTCAGACAAACTGGATAAATGACAGAAATTCTCCAACCATTCTTGCAACTTTTCTGTAAGTCTAAAATGATACCAAAAGCAATGTTTAAAGATCCCATTCTGGACAAAAGTGAAAAGAAATCCTTTCTCCCATCTCTCCTTTGGCACTAAATATATGCTACTTTGTGTTATCTTTTTTTCATATAAACCTCCTGTCTTCCACATGACACAATGAGCCTCCAGAGGGCAGAAGCTGGGTTCTATACCGCTCTGTGACCCCGGCACCTGCCGCAACCCATCAGTCATTACTGATTATGAAGATGAAGCCAAGTGTTTATGACCAAATCACATATAATATGGGTGACTTAAAGGGTCACTCAACAATTCTGGCTCCTCAACCTTGCACTCTTCACCTTCTCAGAACACACACGCACAACCTTAAAATATTTCACATTAAATGAGAACCTCCATGAGAACAGTGGCTTATTCCTCTGTGTGTATTTAATTCCTAGCATAGCCCTTGGTGTAGACTAAGTGCTGAATAAACGTATAAATTGCTGAAATGTACAGGTGAACCTCACTTAACAGGACTGGTGTTCACCAAAACTTTCTATGTTAATGAACAAAAGGGCCAGGAGTGCATTTGTTTTCCAGAAGAAAGAAAAGCACAAGGATGTTCTTAAGCCCCCAAAATAATAAGTGAGCTTATCAAAGATTTTCAAGCCAATATTTCTGACTAGAGTGGCTTGAAAACTGGCCCAGACCTGATAAATTGCTTTTTTCGTTTAATTAAAGGTGGGAACTTTTCTAAAGTCTTCTCTAATTTGGAAACAAGAAAGCCTACTAAAGATGTATTATAGGGGTACCTGGCTGGCTCAGCCAGTGGAGGGTGCAACTTTTGATCTTGGGGTCGTGAGTTCAAGCCCCCCACATAGAGCTTACTTAAGAGAGAAAGAAAGAAAGAAAGAAAGAAAGAGAGAGAGAGAGAGTCAGAGAGAGAGAAAGAAAGAAAGAAAGAAAGAAGGAAAGAAAGAAAGAAAGAAAGAAAGAAAGAAAGAAAGAAAGAAAGAAAGAAAGAAAGAAAGAAAGAAAGAAAGAAAGAAAAAGAAAGAAAGAAACGATGCATTATGTATCTTTTTTCCATGTGGTTTCCCTGAACTAGGCTGTAAAGTAGGTGTTCTAAGCACTTAGCATCTAGCCAGAAACTCAGCATGTGTGTTTCAGGGCTGGGAGTGGCGTGGGGAGAAAAGACGCCTAACTGAACTCTCTACAAGGAACATTATCTTCATTTATTTCCAGTGAATAACGTAACAGAGACCTGGCAAACCCAACACTGAAAATGTACATGAATAAGGTTAGCAGCCAAGACAAAGCCCCTAACAATACCATGTAATCCGTACGTTATAAGAACCCGAACGGCTTCAGGAGGTGCTAATGGAAAAGTCTCTGTGGCATGCCCACCTGAATGTCGGTGTGCGTGTGTACGTGGGACTCTGTGGCTGGGAAGGGCACACGTTTCCACCCACGACCAGATAAAACAGAAGCAAGGAGGTGGCGGACCAATCGAGCCCATGTATAAGAAGAGGGGCTGGGAGGAGTGCAGAAAGTCAATACACCTAGGAAGCTGGATCCTTCTTTACTAGGCCTGCCGGCCTGGCTTCCCTGGTTCTCTGTCAGAGTCCACTAAGGAGCGTGGGCTCTGTCTTGCAAAGGAACTGTCTCGGGCATCATTTCCACCTGTATGCCATAGAATCAAATCCATCCGACTTCCTCCTTTTGCTAAATCCTCGAGATGCTGCCTATAAATTCAAAGAATTTCAAGCACCAACAGAAACCCCCACCCCTACCCCCAGAACACAGTAGTTCTGAACATCTGTTGTTTACAAGGGTGCAGGCTGAGAGCTGCCAGACTTGTTCCACAACCTCTCCTTCAACACAGAGGCTGCTAGGGAGGGATGTCTGAACTTCATGCAAGGATGCCCTGTCTCGACCGCTTAAGTAGAAATCAGCAAACACAGCTCAGCATCCTACCGTTGAAGATAATCCTACTTTGTTCGATTCATTTTCTAATCCTGGTTCTTTAACCAGCTGTACCCAAAATATGTTAAGAAGCAGAGCTGTGCTCATTGATCTTCCCTTAGTCAAAAACCCGAGGGGGCAATGATCCAGTGATTGGTGGCGATGTAAAAGGACAGGAGGTAGCAGAAAGGATGATCCTTTTTCAACTCTGAAAAATTCAAACCCTCCTTTTTTCTCATTCTCCCTAAATCCTTCATTAACACTGAGCTCTTCCCATATGACTCTGTGTCTCTTCCCAGCATGATACTTCAGCACAGCGAAGGAATTAGATATTAAAGTCTTTACTTCAATTAACTTGGGACCAAATCTAATTGAGAACATAACTGCTATCTTTTACCTTTCCCTGCCTAAGCCAAGCACGAGTCCCTCCCGAGTAATCTACCTTCCCTCCCTTCCCGGTGACTATTAGAACCTGCCGTAGCCGGGGTCCTATTTTTAGATTCATGTGCCCATGCGCATATGTGTTCTTATTATTCTCTGTCAGCCTGTCTGATGTTCCCCATTTCAATTATGAAAAGTCCTTACGGCAGAGTCTGTCTTTTCTTCTTATCTTGTAAACCCTCCCACTTAACGCAGTCAGCTCCCAATAAAGAGGACATGCCTTTTGCCTTTAAAAGGGACCGGGATCAAAGTCAATTCATTTAATTGGCTGTGAATTCCTGAAAATTAAAGATCCTTCGAACCAGACACACATTGCTTCCTGTGTCTACCACGGAATTATTATGGGACTTACGAGAGCCAAGAAAACAAATACTGAAAGTTCTCTGCACCCCAGCACTGTTGTTAAGGGACACGATCAGCGGTGTCTGGCTCCAGCAAGCTGAAAGCCTGAGGTGTGTCCTGCTAGCATTCCAATGGCAGAGCCTGGGAGACACAGGAAGCCCTCGGGAGTCTCTAGCATCCTCCCAACTGCTCATTAAAGCATGTTTTGCTCCCAACTGCCCTCTATCATTCCCTACCCTGAAAGGATGATACAAAGCCATGTATGCAGAAGTGTAGGCGCTTCTGTTTGGCCTCAGGAGACAACCCAGTAAACCACAATCTGTTATGCTCACGACTGAGGCTTGTACTGCCCTGGTCGGCTGGTACGGAGGGCAGCCACGGCATGAGCTGACCAGGACTGGCACGTTTTCATCCAGCCGCTTGCAGTCGGGACCTCAGCACATACCTTTATGGAAACCCAACGATTTGCCAATTAGACATCAGAGGGGAGATAAATTTCCTCCTCTTGATGATTATGAGCCTGGATATAGAAGGAACATGCCAGGGTTAACTACCTGGTTCAACGTAGCTCATGACACCTTGTGAACATGACAGCTTACAAGACAAAACGTGCAATTGCTTGAGTTTTTATAGGAACTGGACGTACAATTATGTAGAGTCACCTAACTGCATAGTTCCTGCCCAATGCAGCCATATCATAAAAATCAGGAGGGAGGATGAGTTCTGTCATTCCCAAGGACCCACACACAGGGGTCTCTGAGGAAAAGGGAGGCGGACAGGATACTACCTAGGGCCAGGCTTAAGAATGCTTCACTCTGCACAGGGACTACACAGTGAATCTCATCCACCAAGGTTTTACCTGGGATAACTATGTTCAGTCCCATCTCCTGAGGACAAGAGCAGCCACTGCTATTTACATGTGCTAAGTGCTGTCCCAAGGTCTCCACCTTAATTCCCTTACTCAGCAGAACAACCCCATGAGGCAGGCACTGTTATTACCCTGAATTTACAGACAAGGAAACTGAGGCAACCAAGAACCTTCATCTAGAATCATCCAGCTGGTAAGTGGGAAATCCAGGATTGCAAACCCAGGAAATGTGGTTCCAGAACCAGGGATCTTGACCTCCATGTTACCCTCCTTCTGTGGTCATGATAATTACATGAGTTACCATTTTTTTGAGCATCTAGTAAGTTATAGGCACTAGGCTAGTGCTTCACATATATTATATCTAACCCTTAAACAACTCTTCAAGGTGAATATTACTCTCTACATTTCATAGATGAGTGAACTGAAGCTAAAAGGGGTTAAGTGACTTGCTCAAGGTCACAGGGCTATAAGTGGAAGAGACAGGATTCAGACCCAAGTGTGTCTGGATTAAAGCTCTCAACTTTAAAAATAAACAAATAAAAAACAATAAAGCTCTTAGCTTTTACTACTAAGTCATAACGCCTCCCAAAGAGCTTTCAAATGAATTCTTTCTCTGTTCCAAAGACTATCCAGCACCCTGTCTTGCTGACCTCCACCCTGCCCCCCCAAATTGCCTTCTTGTGTCTCTTCTATCCTGCTTTGTCCACGTGTGAGGAGACTTCCCAAGTCTTCCGAAAAGGATCCAACCACCACCTAAGTTCTGTACGGACTAGGCCAGCACGACATTCACCAGGGGACCTTGTGTTGGTTTCTAAATAAAGGCGGCCTGAGCCATGGCAAAGGGAAGCTCAATACCAGATGCTACATCTGGGCAAAATCTTCCCCGAGGGAACAAACAGCTCCCAAATATGTCCTGGTCCCAGGAAGTGAGGGGTTGTCCCTTCTGGCAGCTTCATGCTTCCTCCTCCCTCCCTCCTCAGAGTCAGCCAGTACTCGAGGAGGAACTTTCTGGTCCACCACCCTTTTCTGATTTGCAATCACAGCTATAACAATCTCCATGGCCAACTGACTCTGCTTTTCAACCCAATGCTATTCTGTGAGGCTGATGAACAACTCTGAAGTTAACTCCAGGAAAAATGCATCGACGGGAGGTGACGTAACTGCAGAAATACTGTGCACAAATACTGGGCCCAAGGCCAAGAACATGGACTCTACAAGAATTTCTCTCTAATTAATTGTGTACCTAACCTCCCACTGAAAGGCATATTGCAGGTTGAATGTCTACCAGATTCCTGAGATACCTGGGTCCTGCTCCCTCATCTCCCTTCCCATGGTTGCACAACTCATGATCAGCCAAATAAGCGGGTTTACTTTCCAAGTGTATCTCTTTAATGTCCTGCTAATTTCATGTTAGTGAGAATAGGATATTGTCTTGCTCCTATCCCCAACCTAGCTCAATGCCTTGTCCTCAAAATGTGTACTGAATGAATGCACAAATAAATATATCTTTTAAATCACTTTTCATTCTCTGCAATCTGAGTACCACCAACAATACAAAGGATGTTTCCCCCCTTTTCCTCCTAAACCCTTAATGTTGGAAATCAGACCATCACCTCTCTATGAATATGCCCAAGTATCTACCCACACAACCCAGACTTCAGCCCTGAACACAGCCCAGATCTTTAGCCCTGAACACAGCCATTCATTTTCTGTCAATGTCTGCAAGTTTTAGTTTCAATATCCCTCCACTATCTTAAACTTAACATCCGAAAACCAAATTTCTCACATTGTAGCCCTTCAAAAACAACTCTTCCTAACTTTGGTATTTCTGTTAAAGGCACCATTAATCTACCAGTCACCCAAGTCCAAAAGAAACTTCACAACCCTCTTTCTTTTGTGCCTCCAAGCTCACTTGAAACCTGAATCCCATCTGTCAGCAATTCCTGTAGCTTCTTCCTGCACCAGGTGTTTTCCATCTGTCTCTAGACTATACTCCAGGAGTGTAGGGGGGCAGTATCCTTCTTGCCTGGCATGTGTCTGTCACATGGGATACATACTTGTTAAATGGTCCGAAGGATCAATTTCTGTTCTTTTCATTCCTACCATCCCACCCTAATTTAGATCCTTATTATCTACTGTGGCAACGGGTTTCACTGTCTCAAGTTTCCAGTCCTTTAGCAATTCACCACCATTAAGGTTAAGGTTAAGCTTCTGTAAGAAGAGCTCATATCTCAGCTTGGACACGAGCTGTTCAAACCTTCAGTGGTTTCCAGTGTCTATTGCATAGCGCCGAATCTTCATCGAAAGTCAAGACCCTCTACTATATGGTCCTATCTACCGTTGTCCAATTCCTCTGTACACAATTGTTAACCAGTCCACTTGCTGCACCCCGAAAAGCACTTTGTACTTTCCTCCCGCTGTGCCCCTCCCTGCCTACAACATCCTCTCCCTCCCTCTTTCCCTCTCCATCCATCAAAATCCTGTCCATTTTCTTCAATGTCTGGTTCAAATGCCATTTCCTTTCTGGAAGTTCCCTGACCATATCAACTGCACCACATCCCTTCTGTAGCACATACTTGGTCCTTACCACATGTTGCCTCATACTGAAGATGTGTTATTGTATTCGGGGACAAGTTATCCCTGACCGGACTATAAACTCATCTGGGAAAGAACCACTACTTCTACTTCTTTGGATCTCCCCCCTCTAAGAGTCTAGAACAATACCTTAAAAATATTCAACAAATATTTGTTGTTGAGGAAAAGGAAAAGCTGGAAGAAAGAGATGTTGGCTGTGGGTTTTAAAGTAGCATAAGGTCTCTGGGAAGAACACAGCAGGATAGCAGCAATGCAGGAGTATTCCTCTGAAGATTCGACAGGAAAAAAAAAAGAAAAGAAAGAACTGAGCTATTAAAAGTAGGAGATCAAAACCAAGTGAGCTATGACTGAAAGGTAATTTACAGCAAGTCTATATAAGAAGAAAAAAAAACCACAGCCAACGCATTATCAATTAGAGTCCTGCTGGGCAATATTAACACAGATTCCACTTAAAAGAGACAATCAAAGGCTCAGCAACAAATAGGAATACATTTATACTCTTCAAGGAGCCAAAGAAAATGCAAGAACATCTTCCCTAGGAAGACTTCCGACCCTCACATAGTATTTTATCTCTGCTCTTAATCAAACCAGGCGGATAGAATTTCGACATGAGCAGGGTTCACCCACAATTCAAAGGGATGGCGGAAGCCATGTTCCCTATCTTAAACAAAGCAGAATACGGTAGAATCAAATCAACGCTAGGTAGCTGTATCTGCAGCATGTCTCGCTCTTTCTGTGGGGGAAGGGGAAGAGAAGGAGTGTGATGGGACCGCAGGGTCAGACTTTGCAAAGGAGTCAGAGCTGTGAGGGCTTTAATGAGGGTGTTTGCACAGAGCACAGTGCGGGAGAGGACAAAAGGTGAGCAGGAGCAAAGCAGAAGAGGAAGCAAAGCCCAAGAGTGACCAGCTAATGGCTTCCAGGGTAAGAAGTTGTCCAAAGGAAGAAGAAAAAAGCAGCTCAGCAATGTTTGTCCCTAAATGCAGTCACTTAAAACTGTAACCGAATACCCAACCGACCCGAGTGTGAGAGGCTGAAATCGAGCCAGGCTGAGAAACTGGCCTGGAAAAGGGCGGGGTGGGTCCATGTAGACGGACTTCGGCCCTGGCCACCCTACCCCAGGCCGACTTGAAGAGTTTCCACGGCCCTGGGCGCGTCTGTCCAGGGCTGCCTCGGCAGCTGCTCTCCTGGCAGCGCAGGGAGACAAATCCATGGCATGGCTGGGCCAACAGCTGCTACAGCTCCGGGGGAGGTGACGAGTGCCCGCTGAGACGCTCTGGGCAGAGAATGAACTATTCTAGGGATCAGCCCGAGAGTCAGCAAAATCGAGGCTACACTCCACCAGCGGAATGAAAATACAGTACATCTGCCACTCCAGAGACCCAGGAAACCCACAGCCCTTCTTCTGTCCCAGCTTCTCTCACTCGGAGTGCTTCTTGCCCTCACGTTTCTATTTCTGAGGGCACGACTTCGGGTCAAGCCCATGTTAACCTTAGGCTCACTGCCATACCTTCTTAACAGGCCTCTGGCTTCCCCGTCTCTCTCCTCCAATTGATCTGTGGTGTTGCCATAGTTACCTTCCCAAAGCACGGCCATAATTAGGTTCCTTGCTCAAAAACTATCAATGGCTCCCCACGCTTACAGAATAAACCCTGTCGCCTGGCACTCCCGGACCACTATGATCAGGCCCCTACCAACTTTTCCAGGCTTATTTCACGATTGCATTTATTATGCCTGTTCTTCAGCAAAACAGATGAGTTACCCACCAGCCTTATAACTGTTCCTTCTACCTAATATGCTTCCTCCCTCCACCTTTCTATCTTCCTTCTATAACTTCTGCGTTGTCTCAATTGAATTCAGCTCACAGGACTAGCACCTAGCACCTGCACTTGTATTTTCCCATTTCCCAAACACTGAACTTCACCTTTGTGAAGCCCCGCCCAGTCTGCAACCTGAAGAGATGTCTATTCTCTATGCACTGTAGCATTTTGTATGGATGGGTGGACATGGTCTTTCATAGACGATATGGCAAGGCTGCAAATAGTCCCCCCACTATGTTTCCTCTTCTCCTATATGAACAGAAACTGTACCTTCTGGTCTCCCCACACAAGAACCCAGAGGGCTCACTACTATGCTATCACATCAAACCTGAACTCCTCGGCCTGCCTGCCCAAGAGCCATTATTTGGGGTCTACCCCCCTTATCTAACCTTATTTTCCACTGCTTTTGAAATGATCTGTATTCTCATGATATTTTGCTCAGACCTCCACTGAAGGTTTCACGTTACATTGTTCCCATGTCTCTCTTCCCTGTTAGCCAGGATTCCAGAGTGTACCTTAGCTCCCAGAGGAATCAGCACAGAGCACAGCACCCAGTAGGTACTTAAAAGGGGTTTGGTGGGTAAGCAGACTGTCACTGAGGATAAAATCAGACAGGAAGCTATTGAAGCAAACTAGCCATCAAGTGACAGCAAAAGGAGTGGAGAAGTCCCCCTCTTACACGCTCTTAGAGCTCCTTGTACTTCTGTTCCACAACACTTAGCTCAACTCGTCTAATTGTGTGATCTGTTTAACGTCCGTGTCCTCATCCTGTGTAAGTACCCTGCGCCAGAGGCAGCGCTTGATCCTGGCTATAGCCCAAGGCACCATGTCTGGCCTGAAGGAGTTCAAGGAATGTGCCCTGGACATTTGTTGAAGGAATGGAAAAGAAATGTCCTTTTAACGAAGCTGGACCCCTCCCTCGTCCCTGTACCCCCTCAGCAGCCAACACTCCCGCTTCCCTCTTGCCGGCACACGCTGTCCTCTGCTACACAAACCTACCTTCAAAGCCTCGCCTACCTTTAAAGTCCCACTTGCTCCATGAAAACTCTCCTGACTGTTCCAGATCCTTTATCTATCTCTGATGATTTATCTCTGACCTCCCATCACATCTATATTCTACACAAAACCAATGATTTCTTAATGAGATCATTATTGCTTTGCTCTCTAGTTGCTTCTGGTATTAAAAATCTTTTCTCCCCAGCCAGATATGGCCCCCTGTAGAGACACACGATTAACTTCCCTTGTATCATCCAATGCCTGTACAATACAGAGTACACAGATGGCTCTTAATAAATACTCATTGGTTGTTTGGGGGAAGATGAAGCCAGGTACCAGCTTTTGAGAAGGGAAATCAATTCTTCCAAAACACCCTATTCCTTGTATGTGATCTTCATCAGAGCAATTCAGCTGACTTAGAGATGAGCACATCTGTACTTTAATTTATAGTAAATATGTCTTGAAGCTGAAAATATGATAGTACTAAAAATCAAATGCTATTTTAAACTTAGGAGCAGCTTACCAACAGAATAAATCCAACTTTGAGTCATTTTTCTAAGGCAAATGATTTCTCTCCCAAATCTTCATTTATCATATACTAAAATAACATTTTGTTCTCTCAGGATTGCTTATTATAAAGAGAATAGGACTTGGGAAAGATAAGGAGCTCTGAGGACAAAACATCTGGAGGAAATTCTCATTCTGGCTCATACTGAGGGTGTCATCTATTCTCCTCAAACTTAGCCTCCATATTCACTGTTCAAAGCTGGTTTGTAAAGGATAATTTGTGTCCCAAATTATTAGAGTGATAAACAAAAATAGAAAATGGGGGAAAACAAGATATACTTGGCATCAGTTCCTACATTCATTCATTCATTTACTCATCCAGTAATGTTTAGTGAGCATCTATTATATGCCACATATTAGACTAGGCACTGTGGGAGGCTGTAAAATGAATCAGAAAAGCTTACACTGTCCACTAAGGGAAGAAAATGAAAGGCAGACAGTACTGAATGCCCTAATAAAAGAACAAATAAAATACTGTAAGAATTCAGAAAAGAGAGAACATTCTTTCCTCTGGGAGAATCAAGAAATTTTCTTGGAACATGATGCATCTGAGATGGGTCTCAAAACATAGGTATGTCTTTGACATGCAGAGATGTGAAGAACGGGAACCTAAGTTCAAATAACAGGACGGGCAAAGGCCCATTGGAGTTAATCTTCTATTTGGCTAAGGTACAGTAGAGGGGAAAAAAAAAAAACAACAGGAAATAAGGTTAGAAAATTAGTCAGGGCCAAATGTAAAGGGGCTTGAAGAACAAGCCAAGGCATGTACACCTTTGTGAATAGAGCAGAACTTCTCAAACTTTAAAGTGCATACCAATCACCTGAGTCTCTTGTCAGGGTGGATCTGGGGATGAGACCGGAGATTCTGCATTTCCAACATCCTAAGTGGTGCCAATATTGGGAGACCACACCTTGAGCATCAAGAACATAGACAGTGGGAAGCCATTGCACAGAGAACCCACCCGATCTCCAATGTGTTCCAGGAAGGCTATATCTGGTAAGAGTGGATCGGGCAGACTGGAATGGGGAGAAGCCATTTCTGGACCCCAACACTGGTTGTTCGTTAGAATCATCTGGAAAGCTTTTACACCATACTGTTACCCAGGCCCCACTCCCAGAGATTCTGACTTAATTGCTCTGGAATGGGGCCCAGATTTCAGCATTTCAAAAAAGTTCTCCAGAGAATTCTAATGTGAAGCCAGAGTTGAGAACCTCTGCTGTGGATGATACAGTGAGTAATGTGATCATTCAGACAAGGATGATGATCTAAACTAGGGCAATGGCAGTGAGGACAGAGTGAAAGGGCCACTTGCATAAAATGCTACACAAGGAACAGACCGTGTGAGCAGTGAGTCAGACGTATGGTGACAGCATCATTCATTTCTTCCAGTTAAAGACAGTTTGGTCAACTGGTTAAGAACACAGACTCTGGAGGGCGCCTGGGTGGCTCAGTCGTTAAGCGTCTGCCTTCGGCTCAGGTCATGGTCCCAGGGTCCTGGGATCAAGCCCCGCATCGGGCTCCCTGTTCAGTGGGAAGCCTGCTTCTTTCTCCCTCTCCCACTCCCCCTGCTTGCGTTCCCTCTCTCGCTGTGTCTCTCTCTGTCACGTAAATAAATAAAATCTTAAAAAAAGAACAACGACTCTGGAGCCACACTGCCTGGGTTTGATTCCCAGCTCTGCTATTGATTTACTAGAGGTGTGTGTGTGCGTGTGTGTGTGTGAGAGAGAGAGAGAGAGAGAGAGATCTTAGGCAATTGCCTTAACTTCTTCAGGATGCAGTTTCCTCATCTGTAAATTGAGGATACAACAATGACCAACATACAAACTTGTGGAGATTAAATGAGTTCTCATATATGTAAAACCCTTAGAACCATGTTTAGCACACCGGAAGTGCTCTGGAAGTGTTTGCTGTTATTATTAGCACGGTCCACCATCTCTTGGGACCCCTCCAGGATCCCGACCTGCATATAGGACCCATCTGGAAAAGGAGAAGTCCTTGAGGGCTCTCAACCCTCAGCCAATTTGAAGTCCCCGGGGCACTTTGCATGAATGCGCACAGATCTAGGTGGCACACCCCGCCTCACCCCCCTCCCCAGCCCCATTCCCAAGATCCCTGCGAGAAACGCCACAGGGTCCCTACTTGAACTGCTGGTCCTTGGTGCTGCGCGTCTTGGCCAGGAAGCGCTCGGCCAGCTTCTCCAGGTTGCGGGAGTAGTCCATCTCGATCTCTGCCTTCTTCCGGAAGAAGTCCTGCAGGTCCTGCAGCAGCTGCACCCGGAGCTCACACTGCTGGTCCAGGCATTTCATCTGCTCTGTGAGCTGGGCACGGATTTCTGCAAAAGAAACAAAGTCAGACCGTCAGATGGAGGTCCCTAAAAACAAAACGGAACAAAACAAAAACATAAGGGGGCACCTGGGTGGCTCAGTTGGTTAGGCGGCTGCCTTCGGCTCAGGTCATGATCCTGGAGTCCCGGGATCGAGTCCCGCATCAGGCTCCCTGCTCGGCGGGGAGTCTGCTTCTCCCTCTGACCCTCCCCCCTCTCATGTGCTTGCTCTCTCTCATTCTCTCTCTAATAAATAAATAAAATCTTAAAAAATAATAATAATAAAAAAAAAACAAACAAACAAACAAAAATAACCCAAAAACATACATACCCACATTTACCCCTTCCACTTAGTCAGGAACTTAAAGCCTTTAATTTAAAAAAAAAAAAAAAAAAAAGGCTCGAGCTTAAAATGGCCATATGATATGAGGCATCTCCAAAAACTCCACCAACTCTTTTGGGCCTACTAGGAAACTGGAACCAAGAATCTGCTGGATCATTTCCAAACCCGGGGAAGGAGCACTTATGTTATTATGCCTTTCCTTGTGTCTGCTCCAAATTCATTCCCAAATCACAGAGTCATAACGATGCTCTCTGTCTATATTACGTGATGCATGGGGGTGGGGGGTGGTAGGGAGATCTAGACATTTCATCCGAGCTGTGGATAAGTCAGGGGCAAATCCAGGATCAGTGCTATGATGTTGAAAGTTTTGCCGACCACTCTTACGAATCAATGACGCTGGGCAAATGGTGCATTTAGCTTTGCCTTGAAGTAGCTAGGCGTCCATAATCTACCCTTATCTTCATTTTTGCCTCTGTTTTCACCCATATCAGAATGTAGCACAAGTATCTGGTCCTTTATGGGTATCTCGAGGGATCTGTAAGTACAGTTCTCACCCTCTTCGTCCCCATGCCTCCCCCTTGCCAACCATCAATGCCTATCAGGCCTACAGTAACCTCACCTGAACTGAAACTGAGCCCCGGAGGATTGTTTCAAGCAGACAGAAGGCTGAGCAGAAAAGCCGCCTACCTCATCATTCATCAAAGCTCCCTTGTTCTGTGTTTTTTGGGAGTCTGATTACAAGGGTGTTGGGGGAAGATGTGCTGAGGGCAATGTCAGGCATCTAGCTCTTGCCAGAGATTTCTGGGCCTCTTAAAGGCAACAGCCCTTGTCAAGACTATTCCTAGAGGCATCTAGCCCCCTTCCACCTATTGGTAGATAGAAGTAGAAGTCGGCAGTAGTAGCCACTGGATGGGCGGACTGTGGGTGGAGAGCGCATTCACAATGCTCATTGATATTACTTACAACTTGCCCATTAAGGAAGAATCAGGGCATCTTAGGGCAAAAAGGCTCTCCAGTCAGTTCCAGATTTGCAAGAGGATGTGGGTGGGTAATGGGGCTGTCTGCCCCCTCGGAGTCACCTATAACTCACGTAAGACTTTGCCTCAATAATCTCACTAACCAGGAGAGCAGAAGAGAACACGGTAGAATGCATTATGCCCACCCTCCACCAAAAAAAAAGAGGGGTCTAGGCAAATTCCCATGATCAGAGGTAGGCCACTCCAGGGTTGCCCTGGCCAAGGAATTAGCACTTCCTAGGTAGCCTCTGAAATATGTGAACTAATCTAAGAAGCCCCCAAGCACATACGTACCCACATTTACCTCATTTACCCCTTCCACTTAGTCAGGAACTTAAAGCCAACACAGACCCGCACCCTGACTTTCCCAGGTGCCTCAAGTGGGTAATACAAAGTGCACCCCACTCTCAGGCATCCCCTGAGGGACCCTGAGGGAAAGGGTTACTGAACACCCTTCATGGGGCTTTATATGCATCATCTCATCTCATCTCCACAACTAGTCCATCAGCTATCCCCAATTATACTGATGGCACAGGTAAGAAAAATGAAATAAGACCTGTTAAGTCATTTACCAAAGGGTCATACAACTAGGTGCAAGTGAGGCTGAAGCTAGATGAAGGTTAGTCTAACTTGCCAAAGAGATTGACTGTTGGCCAGGGAAACAAGAGAAACAGAACACAAGTCTGGAGTCTCTGGAAGTATTTCTGGGTAAATTACAGTTTCTATGGCTCCCACCCATGGAACATCCCCTTCTCCACCTTCTAGCTGAGAAGTGATTCTGAATCAAGTTTGGACTAGCCCACTGACTCGACAACTAGCCCATGTTTCAACTAGCTCACCACTGGGCTGGGTCCCTTCCCTGCTTCCTCAATCTACTCTACTCTACAGGGCGGCTTTGGAGGAAGTGTTTTTTCTTGTCCCAGGAGCACACCCTGAGGTCTGCCAGTATGCCCAGAGGGCAGGGAAAGTGAAAAAGCAATGATACCCCTACCTGATCCGGGAGAAGAAGAGTCTCCGCTAACAGATACCACCTGCTACTGTGGTTGATTTGTCCTCCCCTCCACTGAGCATCTCCCCTCCCTGGCAGCCTAGAAGGAGAAGCCTCCCTGGCTTCTATTCTCAGGGCATCCACGCAGACATGCAAGGGAGACTCCAACCACCCCCATCTCTAGGCTTCAGCTCCAAGACAGAATGGCTGTTCTGTCCGGCACAAAATGTGCTTCTTCAGACTTTTGCTGCTGCTCCTGCAAAGACAAACAATGGTCCCCAAGAAGGCAGCTGTGCCAGCCCCGGTCCTCTGTCCATGCACAGAAGGGGCAGGGAACAATAGGCCACTGAGCTCCAGCTCTCGTGGGCCATGTGCCCAGGCTGGAGGCCCTTCTGCACCCTGGCCTACCAGTAAACTACAGGGGCAGAAAGAAGAAAGGGGCAATGTATAAAAACATGAAGGAATTCCTCACAATTCCATCGTATGCACTGCCCGCGGGTGTACACCCAGACACACTCACCCCACCCACGCTGTGCTTCACCGTATCAACTCAAGAAGGCTTTAGAGATCCAGTTTGCAGTTGGATGAGTATCCCTGGGAACTGGAGAGGATGGGGTCCTTGGAGGTTCGGTCCCTAGAACTACACAGGAAGAAGTCAAGCTCTCATTTTCTAGAAGCGGCTGTACCTCAGGGGTGCAAATGAATGCCATGGCCATCCACAAAGCCGAAGTACAAAGGTCACCATGACCTTTGAGTGATACATGCCAAAATGACCTCCCCTGGGCACCTACCAGAGCCCATTAATTCACCAAATCTTTACTGAGCTCCTACTGTATGGCAGAGCCTGAACTAGGTGATGGTGGGGATGAACAAAACAGGGTCATGCCCTGCCCTAATGAAGCCTGGCTTGACAAAAACAGAGACAGGAAAAGAAAGCAAAGGCAGTCTTACTGCTCTTGCTTTGAATACTCTTTATTGTAACATAGCCACGAGAGTGAGTCCCAACCCAAAGACCAACGACTAAAAAATCATCCGTGGCGGACAAAAGAAACCAAATAACAAGCCTAAGAAAAATTCAACATCCTCTGGCTCTTTTTTCTATGACTCTTTTTTTTTTTTTTAATGACATTTCTGTAGCTTCCTTTGCAAAAAGAACCAAATTTTTAGAACTAGTTTCCTGAAAACCAGAACTGACCTTTGGCTGATACGTCATTCAAAGATTCAAGTCAAAATTTAATCCCACTGCTGTGGAATTAGATAGTGGTCATAGTGGCACAGCCTTGTGCACATACTGAAAAACAACCCCACTGAATTCGTGTACTTTTAAAGGGGTGAATTTTGTGGTATGTGAATTACATCTCATTTAAAAAACTTAACACCACCAAAAATCATGTTCTTTTGAGCACCATCCGGCCAGCTAAGGGGAAAACGGCCCAACAAACTGGCACCAAAAAGAGGAAGGAATTCTTGGTTTCCATTTCTCCATTTGTGTGGGCTGAATCTCAGTTCTGCACTGAACATTCTTAAAGCATGTACCAGAAGCTGGCCCTCTGGATGGCAAGCTTGGCCATGACATTGAACTCCACTGGCAGATCATCGTTCCATTATTTCCGAAGGGTGTCAGATCAAAACCAGCAAGGAACACTTGTGTGCATGAGTTCAAATATAGGATCGGCAGACATATCCATCAAAGCTTCCCTCGGGAAGTGCTGACGCCTTGTCCAGGCTTGGCCACAGCTGAGATCCTAACTACACCTGTCCTGGGAGTTATTAGAAGGAGGCTCATTTCCATTTTGGAAAGAGGGTGAAGGGTCACAAGAAGGATGAAATTAGAAGAAAAACTAGCCCTAATAGGATACTGATCAGTATCATAGGATACTGAACAAAAACAGGGCCCTGCCACACTTACAATCATGTAGACTCTAAATTATATAACATCTGCCAGCACAGGCAACACAGTCTTCTGAAAACTGTCCTCACTTCAGAGAACACCCAGGGAATGCACAAGTCAGCAGAGTATAGGAGGATTTTGTTCATTCTGTTGCTTTCAATCCAGAGATACTAGTCCTTCTTCCCTTCTTTCAAAATTCCTTCTTCAGGAATTTTCTGATTAAGACTTCCTCCTATGAGTCCCACATTTCTGAGGAGAAAATGAGAGTGGAAGGGCAGGCCTCAGAAAAATGTAATCCTACAGGAGAGTAACACAGGCACACCCTTCCCTTCTCTTTGATGATCTAGCACCTAAGGGATAGGAGCTGCAACTTCCACAGGTTCTGTTCAGAACACAGGGCATGAGATAAGCCCATGTTCCCCATTGGAACTGGGACTGACTGCCAGTCTTTTTCCACAAAATCTGCCTCACCTGCTTTTAGCCCTTTCACAAACACATGATGTCACCTCAGCCACCTCAGGAATATTAATTCCTAGTACCTTTCCAGCAAGTGTTATATAAGAAGACAACTGAAGCTTTCATCAGGCTGGGTACTCCGTATCTCTTACCAAGACCTCTTATCTCAAGGGTAATCAGCCCCTATCAAAACTGTTCCCCAGGAAACAAAATGCTGGGATGCCCTGCCAAGTCCTGCTCTTCACCCTACTGGTTTGCTTTTCTACAAATTCAGTAATGGGTGGGCCCTTAGAAATCCTTGTTGGAAGGATGACAGAACCAAAGCCCAGAGAAGGGAAAGGAATTGCCAGAGATCACATAGCTATTTGGCTGCGGATGTAGAACTGAAACCCAGGTCACTGGGTTCCCAAGCCAATGTCCTTTCTTACTTACTCTTATCAGAAAAATTTATTTGTGCACCTGGCAGGTGCTCTGAGAATCAAAAGACAGCAGTCCTCCCTCAAAATTAGCTCAGTAGTAGGGAAGAAACCAGTGAAAAAACCTATACCAAACAAGGTGAAATAATAGCAGAAATAAACAAGGTATGCACATAGTGATACGAGAGGAGAGGAAAAGGAGACACATATCAGCTTCAATCCATCTGCTACACCCCTTCTTTCAATGACTGACACTATCACTTACATCTGAGTAGTCACTGTTCCAAGAAAAGGTCATCGTCAAGCTACTTCTGGTAAAGTAGAAAACAGCAAATATTCTTCCTTGAAGAGTGACCAATGGCCTTTTTCATCATTACTTTACCCCATTAAATACAACATAGAACTAGACATGAGTCAATCCAAACAGCAAACCAACAACAGCTACTAAGCTTCCAGAACATGTAGATGTGATAGATACTTATCGTTTCTCCTTCTCTGCATCTATATCCTCCCTGACTCTTAGTCCATGTGCTTTTGGTAAAGCTCATTCCACCTCTGCCCTCTCCAAAGATGGTGGATATTACCTGCAGGCCAAGACCTGAAGACAATGAGAATCTGAGACTGCCGCCGCCATCTTGCCACCATGACTGGAAAGCCTGTTTGAGGATGGAGCTGACCCGGAGAAAACAGAGCTGAGATGGGAAAAGGAAACTCGAGCCTTTGAATCGAGTCATGGCCAGATGCCAGCCCTCTCCCTGGCCCTTTTGGCCTCATAAGCCAACTCATTCACTTTTTTGCTTAAAATAGTTTGCATTGGATTTTTGGTTCCTTAGAAACAAAGGAGTCCACATGAATCAAGTGAAGGATTCTGAAGTGCTCAGAAGCATGAAGATCCCTACACTCAAGGAACTTACAATCTAATTGTGAATATAGGATCAAAATATACATTTCTCAAAAATTATGTATTAATAGACTACATAAATTATGCTAGATATTATATTACATAAATTATGCTAGATATTTATTTAATAGATATTTGTGCTAGATATCTGTACTACATAAAGGTTTATGTTATTGTACATTACATGGTGTGTGTTGCATACTGTACACTTGAATTTTTTTTTTAAAGATTTTATTTATTTATTTGACAGAGAGATACACAGCAAGAGAGGGAACACAAGCAGGGGGAGTGAGAGAGGGAGAAGCAGGCTTCCCACGGAGCAGGGAGCCCGATGTGGGCTCGATCCCAGGATCCTGGGATCATGACCTGAGCTGAAGGCAGACGCTTAACGACTGAGCCACCCAGGCGCCCCTGTACACCTGAATTTAAGAATAAATACTACTAGCAAAAGTTTTGAGGACTCTGAAAGTGTAGTGAGGACTAACATGACTAAAGCAAGGCTTCTTGATGAAAACTAAACTCCATGAAAGGAAGAATTTGTCTCTTCAGTTCACCAACATATTCCTGGGACCCAGAACAATATCTGGCAGGCCTTCAAATTTGTGGAGGGAAGAAAGGAGGGGAGAGAAAGAGGGAGAGAAGAAGGGAGGATATAGAAGACTGAACTAGTATTCCTAGGATGGGTAGAATTTCAGTAAATGGAAGGGTGAGGAGACCATATTCCAGAGGAAGATAAGATGTAAGCCAAGAAATGGGAATGGTCGAACATGGCCTCTCTGTGAGGTAGTGAGGAGGATGCATGAGCTAGAACAAAGGGTACCCTGAGGCCTGGTCAGAGATAAGGGTGCATAGGGAGGAGCAGCTCCAAAAGCTAACAGAGGAGTTTGGATTTCATGCAGCCAGAAATGGAGCTGGTAAAAGTGTGTGTCATGATGAAAACAGAGTTGAAGGAAGATCAGAGGAGGTCTGCTGGAGAGATTCCTAGGCCTTCTAAATTAAAAGATGGAGTGAGCATTAATGAGCAATCCAGGCTGAACGGTACAGAAGTCACCATGAGCAGGAGAATTCCATGAGTGGAAAATCCCTGCCCATACCAATTCTAACCATTAGTAATAATACACGCTTTAGAGCCAGTGGTCCTGAAGCTAGTGATTCTAAACTATCCCTCCCTAGGCAGTGGTGAGCAAAGAGGACAGGTCAGAGAGATCTTTGGGTTTAAAGGTAAGGCAGTTATCTTGGCAGGAAGAAGGCAGGAGTGAAGTTCTGGTCTCCCTGGCTTTCCTTTTGACTATGGTTCTTTCTGTTGTACTTTTAAGTTTGGCCATCTTCGTAACTGTCTGCCCTGAGCAGTAGATTATCCCAAAGTTACAAAAGAAAGGACCTCTCCTCCCCTTGCATTAACTTCACACTACCTAAAAACAATGCATACAGCTCTGGAGACCAAGAGAAACCAGGGAAGGAAGAGGAGAAAAAATGGTCCTAGGAGTTTCCAAAGGACACTCAGTCATCCATTAACTTTCAAGCCCCCAAGTGAACACAGAAAGCAACCTCGTAAAGCCTATGGAGAGGAGGGTGTAAAGGGGAATGTCTCAATGAACTTGAATCATCACAATTGCTCTGGCAAGCTGCCTTGGGTCTTTCAAGTGACTCAATAGAAAGTCAAAGACAAAAGGTTCCCAAATGAACAAGCTGCCACATCAAATGCCAAAGGAGTAATGTTAGCTCCTAGGTCTTGCCTTAGATGTTTAAGAAACAAAATTCCTCAAGTCCAAAGTTTAGAATTAACGTGTATTACAAACTAAAGATTTGCAATGAGATGACCAACAGCTCCTCTGGGAAATGTCACCTGATGGCCCTGATTCGTTGCTGGAGGCAAACTGGAAGTCGGTTCCCAAGGACCACAGTAATCAACCAACAAATCCAGCAAATATTTATCTTGCACTGTCTCTGTGCAAAGGTCTGAGTAATGAATCAGTGGACCACACAAGAAAATATAACATACTATCTTACTCTCAAGGAGTTTACAATCCAATTGGGGAAAAAAGGGAGGGGACTAAATGCAAAAGTATTCAACAGTATAAGCCTGTGCGTGCTAAGCGCCAAAATAATGTTTGAGATGCTCAGAGAGGAGGAGATCAGTATAAACCAGTGTGGACCTGGGTTAGTCTTGGGGCCTTGAGCTGGGGAGAATTTACGGAGATAGAAAGGTACCAGAGGAAGGAGGGCTGCAGCTACTACAGCAAAGGTGAGGAGGCAGAATTGGGCAGATCTGGCTCAGGAGGCTTTGAGCAGCACTTCTTAGTCAGAAGTGTATGGGGTGGGGGGTGAGGGCAGGGAGGGGAGTAGAAAAGCAAGATGCATATCAGATACAAACACAGTTCAAAAAGGCTCCGTAAACTGGGAATAAAGCAAGGTAAGGGTCTTAAAAAGCAAAAGGACAGCACAAGCAGAATCAAACCCCAAGCAACCTCCTACCAATCAACACCTCAAAAGCACAAATGTCAATTCAAACATGTCCACTACAGTAATGGACAACGGGCAACTGTATGCTGTTCTGGCTCCAGCACAGTCGGTCGAACTGAGAACAAACCAGATGAATATTAAAATCCAGATCCTAAATTCCTAGAGAGCTGGCTCTGGAAGGTTTATTTCATTCTGTGCAGGATCCAGCTTGGCATGCAGTATCAGCACATTATTCCAGGTGTAGTTCAACAAGCATGGACCACGTACCTACTTGTTGCTGGAAAGAGGAACAAAGATGATTACAAAGGACCCAGACATTCACTTGGCCTTTGAAGTGCCTGTGGAACTTCCTGTTGGAAAAGGCAGTTTTATTTTCCAGTCTGGAGCTCCCAGGAGAGGTCAAGTCTGGAAACAGACATTAGGAGCCAGCAGCAGGTAGACAGAAGTATGAAGTTAACGAGAAAAGTGAACACAGCTGCCCACAGAAAGCATGCAGAATGAATGAGGAGTAAGCCTAGGCCTGGGGACCCCCATTTAGGTGGAAAGCAAAGGAAGAGGAGATGGGGAAAACAGACTGAGAGTGAAAGAGAGATCTACAAGTGTCAGGAACTGCAAAGCACTTAAATAAGAGAGCAGGGCAGAGTTTGTTCACTTCGGCAGTGAGGAGTCCCTCGTTACCAAGGTCCCACTACGCCAGACCCAGTTTATATGTCACCCAAGATGAACACAACTGCTGGAACCGCTCATGCTGCTCCAGCTACCGTGGCTGCACCTTGGCCTTCCAGCCCCACAGCGCCTGGCCCTGCACCCATGCAGCATGCCTCTCACGTCCCGCCCCAGGGTCTCCTTGTTGCCACTGAGGCCTGAGGTTGGGAAGGACTTCCTCAGCCACCAGCCACGCGACCAAGAAGCACAGGAGAGGTGAAATCCATGAAGTCAACCCTCAACCAATAGATGGGAGTGGGCAAATGGAATCTTCTCTCTCCTTTCCCCAGGGAACTGCTCAGAGGTGCAGCAGCTTCACCTAGTTTCTCTGAAGATGTCCCACGAGACAAACCATCAGCCTCTCATGA
The DNA here is from genome assembly GCF_011800145.1 of Mirounga leonina. Taxonomy (NCBI): domain Eukaryota; kingdom Metazoa; phylum Chordata; class Mammalia; order Carnivora; family Phocidae; genus Mirounga; species Mirounga leonina. The sequence continues at coordinate 24,157,890 of NW_023270389.1, forward strand.
AGCTGTCGCCAGTTTTACAAGCAGTCCCTTATATTTGCTCTCTCTCCCTGCCATTTCTCACTTCCCTTTTCTGCCCATTCCTGCTTCCCTGGGCTGGCTCTCCCAAATAAGGTGGAAGCCTGTGCCTCTGGCTCTATTTTCTAAGAAACCCAGACTAAGACACTACCATGTACCAGGCACTGTTCTAGATGCTGCGTAGACAGTCTCTGCCTTGATGAAACTTATTCCAGTGGAAGTCTCTGCTTAGCAGATCCTTGAGAATAGCTAACCAATTATTTTTCAAGAACTCAACACATACATGAAGTGATTGGTTGGTTATAAGAACTGATGTAGTTGACTACAGCTTATTTTCTCTCGAAAGGTAAACTGCCTCCACAAAAGTTACAGACAGGCACGTCCTATACATTCAGTAGGGATCACAGAAACCATTTCTTAAGTACTTACTATGAGCCAAACAAGCTCATAGAAAGTCAAGTCACCATTCAAGTGTAAAGGTACATGATCTCATTTAATCCTCAAAACATCCCAGTGGAGTAAGCATGCAGGAAAGCAGAGCGGTTAACTGTGCACTCTGTATTCAGAAAGACCAGAGCTTCAACTCTAGCTCTGCCACAAGCTAGTGGTGTATCCCTGGATAAGATACTTAGTCTCTGTCAGTCTGTTTCACTCTCTATAAAATGGAGCTTGTAAGGGCTTACTGTGTGCCTGGTGCCCGATGATTCTCCCATTAAAAGTCAACGTTGACTCCTCCCACTTTACAGATGAAGGACCACTGAGGTTCAGAGATTAATTGATTGCCTGAGGTCACCTAGATCATTACAGATCACGACAGGATTTGATCCAGATGTGTTTAATTATAAAATCAGTGCTCTTAACCACTCCCCTGCATCTTTGTATTAGGCTGAGCTAGGGACTCATCTGGTTGTCTTTCACCCCAGAATCCTACAGTTCTAGGTTGGCAATGTTGATTGGTTAATAAAAGGGATCCCTGAATTTCTTCAATTTAACAAATAAAAGTCCTCATTCGCGCTATCTTAGCTCTGAGTGTTTAAGTATATGTGCAGAGGGTAGAGTAGGAAAACAACTTTTTTCATTTCTTCTTGAAGGCGATAGCAGGAAAAAGTCCATGCCCCCACCTAGAGACGCTTTCAACTGCAGAGGCAGCAGAGCAAAATCTGCTTGGAAACGAGTCTGGCTGGGCTCAAAACACCAGCTCCACCACTTACTAGCTGTGTGATCCTGGGCAAGTTACTTAACTGCTCTGTGCCAAAAGTCTCCATGTGTAAAGGTTCCACAATAATGATACCCTCTTAGAGATTTAATGAGTTAATATTCGTAAACTAATTAGAACAGTTCCAAGTACACTGTACTATATATATTTCTGTTAAACATATAAATCAAATCTGTCTCATGGGCTCTTCAATCCTATAACTTTCTGGACAAGAAAGTATAGAAAGTCATAGGAATCAAATAGAATAAATTAGTGGCTTCCAAACTTTTATAAGCCAACATACACATACATACACACCAGAAGTTTCATGAACTACGTATCCTTAGTACATGCCATAAACTCATATTTTCCATGTCTTATTTTTTTAAACATTTTATTTATTTATTTGATGAGAGACAGGGAACACAAGCAGGGGGAGTGGGAGAGGGAGAAGCGGGCTCCATGCTGAGCAGGGAGCCCGATGCGGGGCTCTTCCCAGGACCCCAGCACCATGACCTGGCCGAAGGTAGATGCTTAACCAATGAGCTACCCAGGTGCCCCTTCAGTGTCTTTTTAAATGCTAGTTAGGGCCCACTAATTTCATTTTATGACCTACTGATTTCTCGACCTGCAGATTAAAAAGCTCTAGAATAAACCACATGACCACCAAAAACAGAACTAGAACAGCCTTCACACCACTCAGCTCCTTCTTCACGGTTATTATTAAGTCAGAAAAGGCCTAAGTTTCACTTCCTGCTGGAAAAGAAACTGTACATTCTGGGTCCTCCTCCCATTCCCTCCACAGTTCACGTGAACACTAGAAATTCAGAGAACACCAAGGAACCAGTGGGCACTTCCCATCTGTGCAACTTCTTTGACTGCCCAATCCATTGTGCCACCATCTGCACCAGAGAGAGTTCCCTGGCTTGTCCCCTTGGTTTCGCCTTCCTAATTTTGAGGCCCAGCAACTACAGTCACCCATCGTATCTTTGGAGCAAAAACGAAACAAAACAAAACAACTGCTGATCCAATACAACAAAGCAATGTCATTATATATATAATAAATGGGTTATAAACAGAATAGATGAACTTTATTAGTGGTTAAGTTAAAAAAAGTTCTTATCTCTTAGAGGTAAGTACTGAAATATTCAAGGATGAATAATGTCTGGTATTTACTTCAAAGTGATGGAGGGGAGTGGGAGGGGTGGGGGGATGTAGACAAAACAAGCCTGGCTGTGAGCTGAGCAGGGTGATGGGTACATGGGAGTCAATAACACTATTCTACCTACTTTTCTGTATGTTTGAAATTTTTCATAATTAAAGGTTTTTTTAAATCTAATTAATGGCATATTTTTTAAAAAAAGGCTTAAGATACTCACAATAAACACAAAAGAAGATAAATAGGACAGAAAAAGTAACCAAATACAGAATACAGATCTATTTCCTTAAAATGAAAGAACTAAATCTGCAGGTAGAAGAAGTATACTGTATACCAGGAAATGTACACAGTCAATATCAACACATATGATGTTTACATTTTTGAACTTCAAGGATAAAGAAAGAATCATTTAAGAATCAATGGAGGAAAAGTAGCACTTCTAACAAAATAGGGGTCAGATTTCTCCATAGCAACGACTGAGGCCTGAAGATGATGAAGCCATGTTCTAAAAAAAATTCTCAGGAAGAATAACTGTGATTCAAGAATAGTACAGCAAGCTGAGTCACTGTCCAAGTGTAAAAAAGTCTCCAACATTTGCAGATTTGAAAGATCTCAGCCTGTGAAGACCCATGAACCCCTCCTGAGAAACAGAAATCCTGCACCCAGTAGATAAATCAAAACAAAACCACAGGAACAGAGATGCCGTGGTAAAAGAACAGGCGGTAGATACAGTGCCAAGAACAAACACAGGAGAGTGTGCAGGTCAGAATGTAAGTGTTAGTAATGCTGCCAACGAAAAAAAAACAAAAAACCAGATAAACTACAAAAATTAGGAGATGGGGAAGAGAGGTACAAGAAAGTATAAGAATATGAATCACCTAATCCTGCCAGGCAAGGGATCAGCCAATCTGTCTCAAAGTGAAGACTGAGCTAAAAATATAGTTTAAAATATTAATAATGACTTCAGCCTCCTCAAGATCTTCCTAATCGTTTTCTTAGCCTTTGGGAGAGCTTATAAGAGCTATGATCTTTTGTGGCAAAGAAACATTTATGAGGCATTCAGCAATTCCTTCACCTTCACTTCAATTTCTTTTTCTTCTGCTAAATTCAAGCAAAATTAAATTCAATTGTTTTTATTTTTAAAGCACATATGGCCTAATGCCATTCTTATAAAATTAGTTCTTGCTTACTAAAATCATATGCTTATGTTTTGTATTATCATTTTCCCCTCTACTGGATCATTCCCATAAGCAAACAAGCAGGCTATATTTCCCCCATCTTACTAAACACACATGTACACACACATTTCCCTTGATCTCCCCCCTCCTTCCAAGCTCTTTCCATCTTGCCTTCTCCTTACAAGAAAACTCAAAAGGGTTGTCCATACTCCCTGCTTCCACTTTCTCTCTTCCCTTTTTTCTCTTTAGCCCACTGTAGCCAGTGTTTGTCCACTCTCGTGATGGCAGGAATGACCGCCACAATGCCAAACACGACCAGTTCTCAGGACGTGGCTTACTCCACGCCACCAAGCTGGACAGAGGGGCTCACTCCCTGGCCCTGAGACACCATCCTCTCCTGATATGCCCCTGGACACACATTCTCATTCTCCTTCGCTGGACCTTCCTCCTCCCTCCCAACCTCTAATTGCTCCCTGGGCTCAGTTCTAGGACCTCGTTTCCATCTCTAATTGCTTCTCAGTAGATCTCTTCCAGTTCTGTGTCTGGTGTTTCCCAAATTTGAATCTCCAGTCTAGACTGCTTCCTGAACTCCTGCCTCCTATAAATGACTTAATATTTCCTCTCGGATGGCTAACAGGTACTTAGAACTAAATATGCCCAAACTCAGCTCTTGATACTCACCCTGTTCCCTATCTCACTAAGAGCACCCCCATTCACCTGCCAGACCAGAAACCTTAAGAGTTAGTACTGACTCTTTTCTCTCTCTCAAACTCCCAATCCAATTCATGAGCAAATCCTTAATTAGCTCTACCTTCAAAATGTGTCCAGCATCCAACCATTTCTTATCCCCTCCACCATTCCCACCATTCCCAACTTCATCTAAATCAGCATCATTTTATTCTGAATTACTGTGGGACCTTCCTAAGGGTCCTGCTGCTATATAGTCTATAGTCTATCCCCTGCTCATCAGCCTCCAACAGCTTCCCATCGGAGAAAAAAGAAGCTGAAGGATTTCTAAAGCCTTACATGGTCTAGTCCCTGACTATCTCACCAGTCTCTCCATTATGTTCACTCTTGCTCACTGGTCTCCAGCCACACTGACCTCTCTGTTCATAGAACATGCCAAGTACAATCCCACCTCAGGGCCTTTGCATATGCTTTCCTTGGTTTGAAGCATGCTTCCCCAACATTCACATGGTTAACTCCCTTACTTCACTCAGTTCTCTGCCCAGATGTCACCTTCTTAGAGTAGCCTTTGTGGTCATTCCACCTTAAAAGAGCTCCTCTATGTCCTTACCCCATTTTATTTTTCTTTATGACATTTATAAATCTACTTAGGTATTTATTTATCATCTCATCCTTCCACTGGAACATAAGCCCCATGACAGTAAGGGCTTTGCTTTAATCCTTGCTGATCCCTGGTGCCTAACACATAGTAAGCACTCACTCAAGGAATACTCATTAAATGAGAGAATGAAGAACTCTTTTGGTATAATGGGAGTTGGAACAATTCACTGCTCACTTCTTTGTACCTCTCAGTTTCGCCTGGATTTTTTATAATGAGCACTTCTCATTTTGTAAGAAAGCAATAGCTATTCCTTTAAAAATTAAAACAGAAAACCAACCAAAAATCAAAGGAGAGATGCATTATCTAATCAGCTCTACCATACTGACAAGTGTTTTGCCCCATTATTTATGATAGCCACAAAAGAGTTCACAATGTAATGCCCATAGGGCATTTTTCATAATTAATGAAACCTTTTTAGGAGGAAACTTTACTGGAACAAAAGTTTTAATTGCCCAAGGCTGACCAAAGAGTGTGAAGACAAGGCTCCCCAGTGAGAATGTACTTTGGCAAGGTTTTCCTAAATATCACTTCCCATTGCAATATTTTTTTCAATATTGCTTCCATAATCCAGATGCCAGAATCTCTTGGCATACTACAAATGAAAACGTGTGATGGCCTTTGGTAATACACAGAAAATAAGACTATCACCTTCCAGTAAGCTCACCCTGTCTGAACGTGCAATAGCCAGGGTTACAGAATTACAGAGATCACGTAGGCTCGTGAGAAGATTACAGAGGGCCCCTGTGAGCCCTAGTGACACACACAACCACCAGGCAACGTCCATGTCCCTGTCCCTTCAACCAACCCATAGCAACACCCACCAGTGTCAGTCAGCAAGTGGCAGGATCCCAGGACCATCCCCAGTCACTGATGAGTGAAGCCCAACGGCAAATACTGAGGCATGAGTGGCCTCAGTATCTTCTGCTCTTTTCATGATTAGGAAGGAAGCAGCAATAGCTTGTCCTCTCTGGAAATGTGGTCTAGTAACCTGGCATCATGGGGCTTACTACAGAGGTCATCCATCCCTGGGTAGAACTCAAAACCTGGTCTCCTGATACTTCCACCTACATTTGCTAAGGCTATTGACCAAGCAGTAGATGGTGAATCCCCAGCCATTGATACACGTCTTCCAAAGCCTTCACACAGCCAAGGGCAGCTGCTTCATTGTCTTTTTTAAAAATCAACAATAAGGGCGCCTGGGTGGCTCAGTCGTTAAGCGTCTGCCTTCAGCTCAGGTCATGATCCCAGGGTCCTGGGATTGAGCCCCATATCGGGCTCCCTGCTCAGTGGGAAGCCTGCTTCTCCCTCTCCCACTCTCCCTGCTTGTGTTCCCTCTCTTGCTGTGTCTCTCTCTGTCAAATAAATAAATAAAATCTTTTAATAAATAAATAAATAAACATCAACAACAGAAACGTTTTCCCAATCTTCCTTTTAAAATTGGACAGTTTAGAGCCTCTGCATATCACATGAGTGCACACAACGGTTAGTAGTGATGAGTCAAACAACACTAACTAGGCCAAGGCGGTTTTTTATTGTAGTAAAATATACACAGTATAAATTTTACCATTTTAACCCTTTTTTTAAGTGTCCAGTTCTGTGGCATTAATTATATTCACATTTGCTGTGCAACCATCACCACCATCCATCTCCAGAATGTCTTCCTCTTCCTCAACTGAAACTGTCCCCATTAAATACCAACTCCCTATTTTCCCCTCCCCCCAACACTTAGCAACCTCCATTCAGGCCAAGGTGGTTTTGAGCATGCTACAGTTTTTCATTGTTTTAATTCTTAGTCACATATCATAAAATTTATAGCCACAGTGGACCTTGGGTTAAAAACAAGAAGCCTAAGAACACTAATGATGAAATGCAATTGTCAGTTAGAAGCATAAATACAACATCAAGTCATCCAGTTCCCATCAAGACCATCTCCACCAGACCACTCACTGTGTTAGCGTTCGTCTGATCCAATCTTACAGATCCAATGCGAAAAATGTAAGACACAGGGATAACCATACCTAAATTGGCTTTTCAGTTGCTGGAAGAAAGGCATTCCATACCTATAATGTGTTACTGCCTTGCAGATACACAGTTGGAACCATCTGCGGTATCTCACCATTTAGAAACAAAACTTAAAAATTATATTTAAGAAGCCATTTTGTTACAGAGTGCAAAATACAAAAATTCTAAACATTAGGTCCAAAAAAAAAGTTTTTCTTATTTTTTTAAAAAAAAGTATTCATAGGTCCTTAAATTTCCAACTACATATTCATGCATATTTGGTCCCAAATTAAGCACAATATTTTTTTTTAATTTATTTTTGACAAATCACACTCTTTGTTACATCACTTATTTTAAAAAATTAAATAGTGCACGTCACTTGTTCAATGAGGAAAGAAAAAAATTATCTTCTATATAATGGAGGCTATTAAAAATTTAAATCTATATTAAAATAAGCTGTATAATATAATTTTAATAATGTTGATATAAAAGAAAATGTTTTACCTAAATTCACTTCTTTATCATAGTTTATAAAAATGACACCATTGTTTTTTAAACTCCAAGGGGGTTCACGAAATTGTATTACTCTGAAAGGACTTCATAAATTTTAAAATTTAGTGAAATGCCAGTCTAATATAAAAGTCTTTTTAATCAGACTCCAGTAATTTTAACTAGTTTCCTTTCTCTTGACTCTAGGCCTGCCTTCCCAAGGAAGCTAGTCTACCAGAAAAGACAGACTATAAAAAGTAACTGCAATGTGATGAGCCCATTAGCACAGGAAAAGCGGATGCTAATGGGAATGGACAGTCTAGGGCTCAGTGACAGGCTCCCAGAAGACCTGGAGGATTGGAGTGAGCCAGAGGAAGAGGGCAGGAAAAGTGTTCCAGCCCAGAGGGCACAGCATGTTCAAAGGCCCTGAGGCAATAGAAAAGAAGCCACATACCCGCAAAGAATTGAAATAATCTACGAAATTCAAAGTAGCTGGAACATAAAGTTTAAGTGGGAGAATGAAAAAAGACAAGACTGATTAAAGAGAGAGGCAGGGGTCAAGCCTGGAGAGTACTGCAAATTGTCTGAAGAAGAATGGCATTTCTTGCTAAGAGCAATGGGAATCCATTAATATGAACACAGAGTAGAAATGAGATAAGCAAACTACAGTGTTTTTAATGACATAAATGCTCTTCTCCAACAGAGAGCCAAAGCAGAGGGGAAATGTGAGACTTTTTATTTCAGAGAGTTCAAGGTTTCCAAAACTCTTCTTATGATTCCCTCAACCTGAATTTTCCAAATAAAGTAAAACGCAAAGACCTTCCAAGACACAAAAAGTCCAGTGCTTCCAAACATTAACACAAAACAAAACTAAACAACAGCAACAAAAGCAAAAACAACACAAGCTCTGATCTTGCGGGTAGATCAGTGCCATCATTTAGACATGGAGACGCAGCGGCAGGATATCTGCATGAGTCAGAAGATTTGGGTCTCTGGGTTACACTTTCTTCATCCAAAAACTGTGGTAAGTCTTTATCTTCTGCTCACCCACCTCACACCATTGGAAGGCCATGTCTCAAACGATGTAAGTGGAAAGGATTTTACCAGCTGCTTTTACTCACTCCCAGAAAGAGACAAGAAGAAAATGCTTCATAATATACAGTATGTCTACAGTTATGAGGCTGCCTGATCATTTCACACCTCTGAAAAAAACACTCTGCTGTTCAAATCCATAGATGGGTATATTCAGAATTTGTCAGCAGGAACAAACTTCACGGGGAAGTCAGCTGACAATTAAGAAAAAAAAGGGGGGGGGTGCCTGGGTGGCCCAGTCGGTTAGTCATCCAACGCTTGGTTTTGGCTCAGGTTGTGATCTCAGGGTTCTAAGATTGAGCCCCACGTCGGGTTCAGAGCTGGGCGCAGAGTCTGCTTGGGATTCTCTCTCTCCTCCTGCACCCCCCTCCCTAAAATAAATCTTTTTAAAAAAATAAATAAAAACAAACACCACTGTACTTCACAAAATAAAAACTAAATAAAAGACTTTAAAAGTCAGCTCTTGATTCAGTCTGGTTCCACGGTCATGGGCCACACGCAGTTGACAGAAGTAAATTAGCCTGGACTGGGGAGACTCGTGTTCTAGACCTTGAACACACTCTGTGACTTCCTATTTCTCATGTAGAATTAGTCATGATGTTACATGTCCCGAAAAGTTACTACTGATTTTAAAGATCAATGAGAAAGTGCTGCGGGTTCCGTCAGAGGAAGCACTCAAGTTCCTATTTGTTATGTTTGTCAGTATTTTTTAAGGACATTATAGAAAATTGTTTTAATTGTTTTATGTGTCTCCAGACTTTCCAGGCAGGGATTATGTCTAAATGTATTATAGAATAATTTTTTTTAAATATCAAAATACATTTAGAGTAAAAGACACAAAATAACATAGTAGCCTCACTAGATGAACTGGATTCTCTCAGAAATTTCATTTTCCTTTCTAGTACAGTGTCTCCTCCAATTTTCTGATAAGAAACCCCTATTCCAGTTCTTTATTATTAAATGGCACATTTCTCAGAATAAAAGCCTGAAAGCATAGTTCCTCTAGTTCATAAACTCTATCCCAGAGCATTTTATACACACTCTCTATTATGACACTCAGCACAATGTACAGTAATTAGCAATTTACATCTGTCTTTCCTGCCAGGCTAGGAGCGCCACAAGTCCAAGACCATGCCTTATTCATTGTTACATCCCAGCACCTAGCACAGAGCTGGCATAAATACTGAATTGAAATAAATGGAAATGAGTTGTGCTTTCCCTGTCTTCAACAATGAATCTCTGGCAGATTCCAACAAAGCCTTCGAGTTAACTATGTGCAGATCCTGGGTCAACCTGACTCACAATGAAGATTTCTGCCTAACTGCCTCCTTTCTCCACTCTTCCTTCCCCTTCTCTCTCCAACTCCAGAGGGGAGTTCCCACTGGAAATTGCCCAGTTCTTTGTGCAGAGAGAAACAACAAGCTTAGTTCCTGTTGACCTGAAGAGCATAATGTTCTGGCACATTCTACCTTCATAGAGGAGTAACGAACCTAATCTGGGTTTTCTAACTAAAAGCTGTCATTTGAACTTCTACTTTTATCTCATGGAGATACAACCTTCTGAAGAACCCACTGCTCATCTATCCTCATCTGTCACATACTAAGCAAACACAACTTCTGGATAGCCTAAGACGGTGTTTAACTTTTGCTGACTAGGGCCCATAACAAGCAACTCATGTTACATTGTGATTCCAGTATGTGCATGCATGTGCGCTCACACCACACAAAAACACATCCCTAAGAAAAGTCTGATGCAACAATATTTATCTTTTCTACATCCAATTCACTTTGATATTTCCTACCCTTTTTTTATCCTATTCTATTTACGTTTTCAAAAAAGCTGGTGAGTGGTCGATTAAATTGGTTTCACGACCCACTCAGCAAAGGGGTCACGATCTGTAGTCGGAAAAACGCTCTGCAGACAGGGCTCTGGTCAGTGTTTTTTCAAGATCAATTTGGAGACATCAGGCAGTAACACAACAGCTCTTAAAAAGAAAACAAACAGAAAATCAGGTACACAAGATGAAATTCTCATCTAGAATAAACCATCCCGCATCCTCCCGTGGAAAACCACACCACCACTGGCCTTCTTAGCACAAAGAAATACAGGGACTTGGTCAAAAGGCTGGAGCTAAACTGGACCCAGATATGTCCACTATCCATCCAATGCGGCCAAGAGAGAACCCATTCCCCTAAAGAAACGCCTCCCGAGTAAGCCTCTGACTAAGCTTCTGTGGGTGTAGGTGTGTGCGTGCATAAGGAAGAGTGATGCAGCCAGCCCCTCGCTTCCCGGAGTTGGGAGTTTCGGGGTGCTTTCGCTTCCACTTCCTCGCTTAATCGCTGTCGGAACAGAGAATGAGAAAGTACCATGTAGGTGGTATAGAAGGAAAAGTGTTTCAGGATGCTCTCTGGGGTAAAAGAGCTAACCGTATGGAAACATCTTGAGAAAGCGACTAAAATCATGCCACATATGCCAGAAATCATAGTTGAGATTCTTGAAACAGAAGAAGGGGAGAGGCTGGATTAAGAGAGAGCCATGCAGTCCTCCCGCTCCATGCGACAGGGAAGGGGAGGGGAGGAATCTCAGCAGTTTGCCGAGTCTCAGAAAAGCACAGGTTCCAGGTCTCCAGCAAGTCTTAATGCAAGTCTTCCTATACCATCCTTCATAATCAACCTCCCCTCCACCCCCAACTCCTAAACAGAGACGTTATGGCATGGAGTTAAAAACATGTAAGAGATGGAAAGCTGTAAGATCTAATGATACCAAGTATGATACAGATACAGATATAAATGTTGATGGAGAGATATAGATATAGATATACACAAGATCTTTACAGAGTAAAAGCCAATGGCCTACATGGCATAACATGAACAAACATGTCCTTCCCCTATATACCCCACCCCCTCCTGTCTGACCTCATCTCCTGCTACCCCTCCACTCCCACACCAGGCCACTCTGCTTCAGCCACAGTGACTTCCTTGCTATTTCTCAAATACAGCAAGCACACTTGAGCCTTAGGGCCCTACCCCAGGTCCTTTGCACTGGCTGTTGCCCCTGCCTGGAAATCTCTCCCCAATATCCACTTACACTCTCTCACCTCCTTCAAATCTCTGCACAAATCTTAGCACAAATATGACCTACTTTATAAGGCCTCCCCTAAAAGCTCCCCACTCGGCATTTTAAAATGCAACCTGACCCCAATACCCAGCAATCCTGAGCCTCCTTATTGTACTTATTACCTTCTAAATACTAAGTAATTTACATATTCATCATGTGTATTGTTTATCTCCCACTTTGCCTGCAGGAATATTAACTCTCAGAGATCTTGGTTTTATTAAACAATGCATCTAAGTAGTGTCTGGTATGATAGATGATCAATAAATATCTGTTGAATGGACAGATGAGTGGTGAATAAATAAATGACTAAACCTATAGCACAGATTACAACTCTCTCATCACCTACTTGGTGATGGCTAAAACAAGAACAGGGCCTCCTAGTCACAGATGGAGATCAATGATTGAAGTACAAATGTTCAGTTACACTCAGCCGTAATGGTTAAGCCAAAAGTAGAAATTAATACTATCAGATCCTCCTCTGTTCACACATAGTTTCCTGCAGGTGGGAACGGCAGCCACTACAAAGGAAGAGAAAAGAACAAAGAAAGGAAAGATGTTTCCAAAAAACCAGAAACTTTTAACAGCTCACAACTTATCCATGAGCTATTTATGTTTACCTTCACCTACGGAGAAACAAACAGAAGTTTTAGGAAGATCTTTTCGTTCAAGTCTCTGAATGCATATAGCTACATCTAGAATGATTAATGAAGAAAGAGGTTTGTGCCTATCCAACACAGACTTCTTCATAGAGCAGCATGGCTCTGAAACATGAAGAGAAACAACTTCTCACCCGGCCAAGATTTGAAATCAAATTTATCCAATGGCCAGACTGTGAAAACCACCAAGATCTTGGGTGTGCCTATTGGCCCCAAGGATGACATAGGCACGCATTTTGGGGGCTGGCCTAAAAGCCAACAGCTTGGGACTTCCACTCCTGAGACCGTAAGAGGACTGGGCAGCAAATATCCACTGCTTGCAGTACCAGTTCAGAGGCCTGAGCCTGCTTCTCTATGGGAAGACAGCACCCCAAAAATAAAATTAAAAGTTAAAAGAACATTCCCCATTGGTCCTCTCCTCAGTGTCAATGAGGACCTAGGCCCCAGGAAACGGGGAGATTTATTTCTCAATGGCCAGCACAGTCCCCAGACTAAGGAAAACCCTAGGAAGGATTTCAGGCCACAAGGGGGCAATTTTAGAAGAATGAGGCCATAAAACAATTAAAGAGGGAACAGGTTAATCTGTAGCTGGTCATAATCCGTATGTCCAGAGCAGCATCGTTACAAATGGCAATCCCACATCAGTCACTGGCTTTTCAACCCAGGCAATTTTCTCTCCTCCCCCTTTTTTCCCCCCAAAATATATTTTATAATAGAGTGGAGGAGAAAAGAAGTCAGAGGGTTCAATTCCTTACATCCAAGCCCCTCAGGCAACCTGAATTTACTGAAGCTACTCTCCTGGGAGAGGGCATATTGTGACCAAGCTTCCTGCAGTACCTCCTGCCATCTGCAAAATTAAATTAAACGGTCCTTCGCTTTTGAAATCCTGCCATCAGTGTACCAAAGGGAACATCTGAATATACCAGGCAGGGATGATGGCTTTTGCTCTTTACCAACGTACACAAATCATTAGGAGATTAAGTCTCTGAATAGCTAATGTGCATTTTCATGAAGAAGGAGAAGTTAAATGCTCAGTCTAACACCCACATAGAAGGGGCTGAAAGGGGCTGGAATTGTACTCCCTGCTGCCTTGGGGGACTGAAAGCAGGGCAGACAGAAAGCTAAAGGCTTTTTACCTCACTCTCATGGGGTAGGTATGTGGGGAATGGACGTGGGAAGCCAAGAGCCAAGAGCTGAAGAGGAGGAAAAAGGGGCTGGGGTAGGCCTAGAAGGCTCCGGAAGGCCCCGTGGAAGGGGATGAGTACTCCCCACCCATCCCACAGGAGCTCTTGTTGCCTGTGGGAGTTAAACCCAAGAACTTTGGAAGGCCTGCGGTCACCACATGGCAGATGAATGCTCTAAGGCAAATTGGGATTTAAAGCAAAACAAGGTATTCCTGTCACTTCTGCTCCACCAGGGTTTCCACTTTCTGACCCTAAGACCCAGACAAAAGATTCTGATGGTTTGAGCCATTTCCCCTATTTTCCCCTGACTGAACAATTTAATTCGACAAAGTTATTTCCACACCCACCTAGTCTCACTTCCAATATGCCTAAATTTGGAACAGTGGAAGCAAATGGGTGAAAAGGAACCAAGAAAGGAAAATTTGGGAAATGACAATCTTCAGAGCAGCAGTATATAAAAGTACATAAAGGTAACTCAGACTGGGAGCAGACTTTATTCGAATATAAAATTACATACAAATCAGATTTAATTCTAACCACTTCAATCCAATACATCTTTATTGAGCACCTACTACTCGGCCTTGTGGGGAAAACGACAGCGGGCTCCTAGCCAAGCACCAAGAGGGGACTTTTGGGAAAACGTAGTAAAGGCTCTTGCTTAGAGATACATAATAAAGAAGCTATGCCCAACTAAAGGTCAGTCTTAACAACTTCTCTGGATTCATCTGCCACCCCCATCCCAGAATGGACAAAGAAGAAAATTAAAGAACGTTAAGGTGGAAGTGGAGAGAGAAATCAGATGGCTGCCAGCGATGCTCAGGAATATATGCTTCTTCGTGAGCCATCTGGCAGCAAGGGTGGCAGAAAGAATCTTTACATCACATTCTTCTCTGAAAAATTATAATCTGCAAGATTTTTTTTAAACCACCATAGTTATTAATAAGCCTGCTTGCTTCCCTTTCCCCCTGTTCTGAAAGATACAGAATTTTCCGGGAGAGAATAAGGAGTAAAAATACCTCCTGATTTTGGTATAGGAAAAGATGCTAAGGTATCAGAATCGACTGGGTGAAAGAGTGGGAAAAAATAAAGCATTTGGGAGCAAAGGAACTCTGCAAGGCTGCCTGCCCCACGATGACCTACACTCCTAAGCCCAACACCTAATTGTGGGACCACGTAACTGGCATCAAAACAATGGCATCAGCTGGAAAAGCTTGTAAATTGTCACCTCTCAACATAATGACTACCCACAGAAGGGATTTTGAGAAAATGAAAAGTTCTCCCAGAAGCCTGAACTCTGAGGGGCAATCGCTTTTGACCGTTCACACCGCTGTCCTCAAGAGGGGCTCCGGGGCCTGAGGCAGTCTGAAACCGAAGGGACAGCAGACCTCTCTGTCACTTAGTCCTACAGTCAGTATCTGCCGCGAATGAGCCAAGAGCAACAGTCCAGAGCTTTCTAGTAGAAAGGTTCTCACTCTGGATCCCAAGTCTTCTCTGAAAAACTCAACAGCATGAATAATCAGTATTTCACAACGAAGAGGTTCCACCCTAAAAATGCAAGGACACTGAGAAGAGCCGGGGTGACAGAGTTTTGAATTCTAGTAGAAAACACAAGGGGCGCCTGGGTGGCTCAGTCGTTAAGCGTCTGTCTTCGGCTCGGGTCATGATTCCAGGGTCCTGGGATCGAGTCCCGCATTGGGCTCCCTGCTCCTTGGGAGCCTGCTTCTCCCTCCCCCACTCCCCCTGCTTGTGTTCCCCTCTCGCTGTGTCTTTCTCTGTCAAATCAATAAAATCTTAAAAAAAAAAAAAAGAAAGAAAGAAAGAAAACACAAATCCCCAGACATCCTCTTCCCCTGTCCAATAGCAAAAGCTGACCAGGTATTAGGAAGGAAAAGTGCGGCACGGTCTAGTACACCCACTACTTCTGCTCCTTCCTACCTCCCAGAAGCCACTCTCCTTGGAAGGTGACCAGAGCCAAATGTCCTCCAGAGATGCAATGCCCTCTCCCATTCTGCAAGGCTTCAAAACACAGCCAAGGGCCACCTGCGATACTTTAGTACAATTATAACACAGAGTTCCAGGGACCTCCAACTATCTGCGCCAGTCCCCAAATTCTCAAAGATGTAAAATGAGAAGTGAAGGTGTTTGGGCTGCAAAGAGGGAGAGAAAATGATGCTTTCAAAGAAAAGCATATTGACTTCCTTGATAATTATTTTCTTCATTTTGCTTTCCTGTATTTTCCAAACTGTCTATGATAAACATGTTGCTTTTCCAATTAGGAAAAAAAGCAATACATGTGACTTAAAATGTTTTAAAAATCAGCATAAGCACTATGCCCACAATGCTCTGAGGCAGGACTCTGGGGGCGCCCCACCCCTGAGCAGGAGTGAGGGGTGGTGGCGATGAGGGGAGGGAGGGGATGGGAAGCTGGAAGAAAAAGAATGAAAGAAAATCCAGTTTTTTAAAACAGGAGAAAATCGGGAGGGATGGGGAAAGGTGGGAATTTCCTATGATTTAGTGTGCCACTTAGAGAGAAAAAATATCCTAACAGAAGGTACCTGATCGATGCACTGCACAAAAAGTGCTCAAAATAAAGAATTTCTGGGTATGTTCTGAGAAGACATGGTTAAGGTTGTACCCCTGGATGTGTCTGGGCTGTAAGACCCTGATAAACAACAGAAGCCCAAAGGCTTAGGGTTTCTCTGGTGTCTCAAAAGCTTGCCTCCTGTTTCAGGAGGACCAGAACCATTCCTTGTCCACTGTGAAGCAGACAAGGCAGGAGCACCCTTCCTCCTTGTCCAGGGAGATCGCTGCTCACCTTCCATCTTTGTTTTTCTAATGGACTCCATGAAGACCAGAGTCTGACTGGTTCTTCACCATGAGTCTCATGAGAAACGTAATGTTAATTCAGTGTTACATGGGTCTGGGCTTGGAGGAAGCACACACCACAGTGAGGGGCGAGACAGATGCCAATTTCCCAACTGAAACATCTGTCCCTTCCAGCTCAGAAAACTGTTGGCACAGAATAGTGTGGGAGGATTTTGTTGTTGTTGTTACAAGAAAGCTACAAAGCACACCACAGAAAAAAATGAACCAATCCTATTAGGATACAACCAATCCTCCATGCCTTTTAAGAGTAGGGAACCAAAATCCTGCTTCCTAAATTCCTGCCCATTATTATCAAAGCCTGAGCGCTACACCTCTGCCCAGTGAAGGTGTAATTCTGCCTAGTTAGAGCTCCCTAACCAGTCATGGCCCCAGTCAACTCCACCGCTACTGGCTGAAAACCCTGAGTTACAGAAAGGACATTTACTTAGGTTCTCCTCCAGGTAAAGGTCCACAGCTGCCCACGTGGAGGTCCTGGTAGGCCAACGGAACCCAGGAACTGAGAAACCCTGAAGAGAAGTTAGATTCTTAACTCAGACAGCACCACCACCCCACCCCATAGCCTGGGGTGCTCAACAACCGACAGGGGCCTTGTGGGGTTGCCACAATGATGGGGGAAGTGCTACTGGCATTTAGTCCAAAAGGACAGGGACACAATACAACCCCAAAGGGCAACAGCATCTCTGCTAAGAATCACTATGGACAGAAGTGGTTTTGTCTTGTTTTCCTAAATGGGTATTAACATGCACAGGGTGGAAGGAGGGACAGGGACACACACAGGCCATTTTCGAAGAGTAAACAAGGAGAAGTAGGTTTTTCTCCTATCCCAGACCCTGCCTCAAAGTTCTATACCTCTGAGGAAACACTGGTACTATTTCCTTATATATCTTTCCAGAAATATTCTGTGTGTACACAAACATCTGCGTACATGCATCCTCCCCACTCTTTAAAATGTGGCTCTCCACCATGTTTCTTTTCATTCCACAGCGTATCCTGGAGAATGTTTCGTATTAGTACACATCGATCTGCTCCTTCTTTCCACTGGCTGCACAGCATTCCACTGGATAGCTGTACTTTCTCGTGTATACAACCAGTCCCCTTTTGATGGTCCCTGCCATTGTTCCCAATTTTTTGCTACCATAAACAACACTGTTTTGAATGCACACACGAGTATATCCACAGAATAAAGTCTTGGAAGGAAAGCTAGGTCAAAGGGTATACACATTCCAAATTCTTTCAGATGTTGCCCAACCAACGATGAAAAAGACTACTACTGCCCACTGCCCTGTACCCTGAGAACACACTGTATTAGCAGATACTGTTATCTAATATGTGCAAAATGATTCAGTACTATAGTTATAATTAAATTTGTATTTTTCACTGATGAGTGAGATCCAGGCATCTTTTCCTACACTGGTTTGCTTGTATGTTGCAATAAGCCTGTGGTGTTTTGTTTGTTTCTTTGAATCAACAGTTCATGCTCTTTGCTCATAGTTTCTTTTGGATTAGTGACCTTTTTTTTTTTTTACTTTTTGTTGACTGTGTGAGTACTTTATCCATAAAAGAAATGAGCACTCTGCCATGTGCTACAAATATATTTCCCACTCCAACTTTTGACTTCATATTTTTTAATCATTTGGAACTTTTAAAAGTTATCGATCTTTACTCATATAGCTTCTAAATTTTCTGTCATGTTTAGATTATATTCTACGGTTTGTTTTTTTTTTAAAGATTTTTATTTATTTATTTGCGAGAGAGAATGAGAGACAGAGAGCACGAGAGGGAGGAGGGTCAGAGGGAGAAGCAGACTCCCTGCCGAGCAGGGAGCCCGATGCGGGACTCGATCCCGGGACTCCAGGATCATGACCTGAGCCGAAGGCAGTCGCCCAACCGACTGAGCCACCCAGGCGCCCCTATTCTATGGTTTTAAAAAAGTATTCTCATATGGGGAGGCTCCAAAGCTCAGGAGTTAGAACACTGGTCTTATAAAAAATATTCTCCCGTGTTTTCTTTTACTGTTTTTATGGTTAAATTACATGTATATTTTAACCCATCTAAAATTTACTTTCATTTAAAGAGGAAGATAAGGATCCAATTTAAAATTTTCTAAATGGCTACCCAGTTGTCTCAAAACTCCATCCTTCCCTCCTATCCCACCGATTTGAAACAACATGCTCTTACTCGATGCTAAATTCCTGCGTGGATTTAGATCGACTTCTGAATTCTCTATCTTATTTTTCTGGACTCTATTTTTAACGTGGAGGTGGTGAAAACAAATCGAGGGAGCAATCCTGCAGTATCATAAGGAAAAGGAAATGGCCTTCAAGGGCCTAGAGACAGTATTCGTATAAATTGGAATTAAAAATCACTCTCTCCAATGACTCTAAATGCAATATTCCGTGGGACTTTACCCACTGCTCTTTTTTTTTGCTTGTAAACAGTTCATATTTTTAAATGGAAGCCTTTTATTAAAATGGAATATACATATAAGAAGAGACACAACTCTTAAGTATCCAGCTTAAAATTTTTTTCAACAAAGTAAAAAAAAAAAATCACGCAACCGGCACCTAGATCAAGAAAGGGTGCTCAGGTGCTCTGGTGCTCTAGAAGCCCCTTTGTGGCCCCTTTCCCATCACCCTCCCCCAAGGGGACCACAATCCTGATTACTCTCACCACAGATTCCTTCTGTCTGCCTGTTTATAAACTTCATATAAATGGAATCATAATACAAAGTTTTAAAATAGGCAGAAGGAATCTATGGTCTTAATAATCATATATAACACTGTATTATATAATTATAATTCACTAGGAAAAAAGAACTTAAATGTTCTCACCCTCTCCCCCCAGAAAGACAAATTATGTGAGGTGATGAATGCGTTAAGTAACTAGATGGAGGAAAACCTTCCACAATGTATACAAATACCAAATCACCATGGTGTACACTTTAAATATCTTACAATTTTATGTCAATTATACCTCAATAAAGAGGAAACACATATAAATAAAATAGAAAACTTTTTAAATGAAATCATATACCATGTACTCTTGTGTCTCTTTTGCTCAAAATTATGATCATAAGATTCATCCATGTTGTTCTATGTACTTCTACTTCATATATGCTTACTGATATAGACGGAGTATTCCACTGTGTGACTATTACCACAATCTCTGTTATCTATTCCACTTCTCGTGTGCATTTTGGTAACTAAGAACATCCTTGTATATGTTTTTCGAAGTCTACTGATAATTTTAGCCTTTTTGAATCCTTTTGTCTTAGGTATGTCTCTTGTGTGCAGTAGAGGTGTATTTTGCTTGAGAACCACCTGAAAATATTTTTCTTTTATTTAGGTGAATTTTGGCTCATTTATACTTGTATATGACTGATAGATTCAGTCTCAACCCTATCATTTTATGTTATTTTTACTGTTTTTATTATGCTATATTCATTCTATAGTCCTCTTTTTTTTTTTTTTTTTCCCTTTTCTATTTGGGAGCTTATATACTTTGTTCTAGGGGTTATCTTTACCCTAATACTTTTATAATATCCATAGCCCCCCTTTTTTCCTTACTTAGTCTCCTACTATTTGGCTTGTCAGCTTTCTTTCTTTTTTTTTTTTTTTTTAAGATTTTATTTATTTATTTGACAGAGAGAGGCACAGCGAGAGAGGGAACACAAGCAGGGGGAGTGGGAGAGGGAGAAGCAGGCTTCCCGCTGAGCAGGGAGCCCGATGTGGGGCTCGATCCCAGGACCCTGAGATCATGACCTGAGCCGAAGGCAGACGCTTAACGACTGAGCCACCCAGGCACCCTTGGCTTGTCAGCTTTCAATGACTCTTTTGACACCTGTGCATTAATTTTGTGGCAATCTGACTCTATTCTCTCTGTTCTATGTGCCCTCCCCCTCTTCTACTCTCACTTTTATTTCTATTTGTCAGAACATAGACAATTTATATATATTACTCTTCTGCTCTTATCCCTACCTTTGCTTTTGTCTTAAGTCTATCTTAAAATAGTCCATGAACACTTTGAAGATATCAATTCATTTTTGCTTCCTTCCCCCACCCACCCCTGTTGAAAATTTGGCTGTCCATCTTATCGATTCTCCATTGAGGATAATAACAGATCCTTGTTTTCCCTTTGGTTGCTCTTAAGATTTTCTTTTTGTCTTTGTTTCTTAGTTTTACTATGATGGCCTCTGGTGTGGTTTTCTTGATTGATTCTGCATGATTCAAAATACTTCTTGAATCTTTAGTTTGATATATTTTGTAGTTTGGGAAAACAACACAGCATTACATGTTCAAATATTGTTTTTATCCTGGTCTCTCTGTCCTCTCCTTCTGGGCCTCAGATTACTAAGTGTGTTAGATTTTTTCTATGGGAGATTTCTTGTATCTCTAGTATCCTTTTTCATATTTAAAAAAAAAATAATTTTGGTATCTGTTCTTCTTTCTACTATCATTAGCTTTCTAATTCTTTTTATTTTCAACTGCATGAGATCCATCCAATACCTTCTTACTTTCATTTATTATATTTTTTTAGTTTTATAATTGTCATATCAGTTTTTTAGTTTTCAGATCTCTGCCAGAATTACCAATTTTGGTTTTTTCTTACTCTTAAGCCTATTTTGAAAAGCTATTTTTTAGTCCAGGTCTGACAGCTCCATTACCTGGGTCCTTTGTGGATCTGTTTCTATTGCCTGTTTTTTCTCTTGGTTTCAAATCATGTCATCATATCATCTCATATGTCTGGTTATTTTTCATTGTATACTGACCATTTTACACGAAAAGATTATATAATAATATAAGAGGTAGGATGACATTTTTTTTCTCCAAACAGGATTCAAGGAAACTGATCATCCACTCAAAATCCTTGATCTAATCAAGTAATGAGAAGAGATGAACCCAAGCTTCAGTCCTTGGGAAGACTAGCCAATTTCCAGTTATGCTTAATCCTAAAGTTCAGCCCTGCAGAGTTATCAACCCAAAGCTCAGGATATTTACTGTAGCCCACTCTTCTTGGCAGGTTCTGAATATAATTTTTTACCCCTCAGCCCATGAGTGTTTGAAAGTTCTACTAGGTTTCTAGCCTCTCAGCTGCCTCAGCTTCCTCTTCCGGAATCAGCAGATGCCCTTGGGGGAAAAGTTGCCCCAGTGCCACTCTACATTTCCTTGTTCTCTAGAATCTTGGCCTCATCATGTTTTATTACTTTGTTAGCTCTCCAATGACTTCAAACAGATTTTTAAAAACTGTGTCCTATTTGTTGGTTTTCTGTGTGGAATTACCTTGTCCATGATATTCAAAGAAGAACTTCAATGAGAAGCCTGGAGGCAAGAAGTGTAAAGCTGGTAAAGCACCTTGATGGTGTCATCAGGGATTCAGGACACCATCTGTTCTTCTTTAGAGAATTAGCATAGCACTTTATCTCACAAAATGGCAACTGAACTTCCAGGCATCACATCATATTCAAGCAATAAAAAGCATGGAGGGTGAAAGAAATGGACCATGTCAACCAGGTCTGTTTCCTTTCCCATATGTTTTTTTAATACATTAGAGTATTTTTTCTTTGGATTCTTTTGCCCTATTCATAAGAAGTCACGATCTCTATGGTAATAGGAGATTCTGGACAAATCACATAACGTCTCTAGGCCTCGGTTTCTGTCAAATGAGTGACTTGCACTAGTTAACCGCTAAGCTCCTTTCAGCCAGAACATTCTTAGAGTCTATTAACTCACTTGTCTTCTCATTATTTTTAGGAGAAAAGTAGAAAGGAATAGGAGAATTCATGTATTTATTTAAGAAGATACAGAATGTCTAGAGCTTTTATCCCCTGGATAGCAAAAGTCTCAATTTAAGTCAAAACCTAGATTTAAAAGTCTGGAGAGAAATCTTGAAGATTTAAAGTTGGACAGAAGAAAACATGTTCACTTTACAAAAAATAATTCTAATCTTCTGGCATGTCTTGTTATAATGTTTTCCTAAAAAGACTCATTAAATTATGATTCAATTTATAGTAATCCAATTTGCACACACTTTCAAGAATATCTGTAAGCTCTTTTTGTTCCTGTCCAAGGACTATTACTTTATTATTATTTTATTATTCTTATTTTCCTGAAATAGACCAACACTCCTTGGCTTGCATATCACCAAGTATATCAGACACTCCTTCTCTCTTGGTATGTCTCTGACCACCCTTCTACGACTTTAGGAGCAATTTTCTGAGTATTTCTTAAGCCCAAACAAAATCTTTTTTTTTTTTTAAAGATTTTATTTATTTATTTGACAGAGAGAGACAGCAAGAGCAGGAACACAAGCAGGGGGAGTGGGAGAGGGAGAAGCGGGCTTCCTGCCGAGCAGGGACCCCCGATGTGGGACTCGATCCCAGGACCCTGGGATCATGACCTGAGCCGAAGGCAGACGCTTAACAACTGAGCCACCCAGGCGCCCCCAAACAAAATCTTTTGCTATTAATGAGCATTCAAAGGAAACACCTTTAAACTCTCAACTTGAATTTTTATATATTTACTTCTTTAGACGTGGAATGTTTAGAGATTCCATATACTTGGTTAAAAGGAATAAGAAAAGATTCCTTATTTTTCTCCACCCTTCCTCACATTCCTCATAACCAACCATCCCCCCCCCAAAGAGGTTATGATTTGCCTGCATGATGCCAAATATTTCAGCTTTATTTTCACCATGGAAAAAGCATTAAAGTCAGCTGAATTATTCATGAGACCCTAGGTAACATGATCGTTGTTTTTGGCCTTCAGCTTCAATACTTTCAGTATTGTAACTCATTTTTGGGTTTCTGAATGGGGCTAACAAGGAACTTTGCTATACACATCATTAAATTATTGGCATGTGGCCTGGCACGAAAATTTACACTACATCAACATAGCCATGTATTTGCAAGACCATATATATCTTCGATGCTGGATAGTTCTTACTTTTATCCATTTTCCTACTTCCCTGAAGTTTCACCCAGATGGAATTTTCAGAGCATGTGCCAACATGAGATGACTAAAATATTCAAGACAGGAAAAAAAAAATGTCTGGGCTCCAGCTTACAGATTCTTAATCTACCTCCGAGGATGATGATCAAAAGACTGGTTTGACTGATGAAGGGCAAACTTCAGCATGCAGAAGCCTCTGGTTTCCTTTTCAGTGTGGTCACAAGAGCATTTTTCTGAATTTGCACACGGAATTCAGCAGTCCACACTCTCTCTCCTAATGCCCAGTCTTTGAATGAGTCAGTTCTCCTTTTAACTCTCATTTAAACATGCCTCCTCTCCTGACCTTCTCCTACTCTCAATCCTCTGGTTTGCCCCAATGAAAAGAGAGAAAAGAAAAGCAGATAAAACTCCCCCTTCCCCATGACAACTCCAAGCACCACTTTTCTCACTTCTTCCCAGCAAAGCAGAATAGGTATTGCCCAATCTAGTACCAAGAGACCTCTTATGGTCTTACAGTCCCACAAGCAAATCATTGCCAGTGAGCAATGGAATCAGTGTCTCTCAACAACCAGACCTGAGCTCTATCCTTAGGCTTCTTTCAGAAAATGGATAGCCAGTCCAAAGACTTCCACTGGGGACATTTATGGGAAATTTAAGGAAATATTTAATCATTCTACTTGTTTCCAAAATCGTATTAGGTAAGATAAAAGGATTTGTATCTCTTTCTGTTCTACCTCCCCTCAATTGCAGAGCCAGGTTAATACTACTAAACCAGCACAGTGTCCACCAAGCAAGCAGATGTCAGGACAGGCTGGCTGCTGAAAATGGGCGCTCTCCAGGAGAGACTTAACACAACACATAAAAAAACTCAGATCTCATCTCCAGTAAACCCAGTGGGATGCTAATGAGTTTTCAAAGATAAAAAAGCAAACTGATCTCATTCTCGACTGTCAGTTTATTTTGAAATATACCAGCTACTTAATTTTGTCACAATGCTGCCAAGTAATACAACACATTTCTCTCTTACCTTTAATGCTCTCTTTTTTCCAAGGCAAATGAAACCACTCCGGAAGCACCCAGAGTCTTAAGACATATCAGAAACTATTAAAGAACATTAACAAGGGTTCTGGGGGACTCCCATTTTCTTCTCATGACCTCTTTGCTCTTTGGAACTTTGCTTATTATATGAACTTGTTTATTTTCTTTCAGAGCACTTATCTCAATTTGTAATCATCTTTTTTCATTTGTTTATTTATTTATTTATTGTCTGTCTTCTCTCATAGAATCTTTATGTTCTATAAGGAGAGAGGTTTTGTCTGTCTTACTCACTGTTATACCCCAACCTAATAATGCCCAGCATGCAGTAAATACTCAAAAAATATGTGTTAAATGTCTGCTGAAGTAGTGAGGATGAGCTGGGTTCTGCTGTAGTAAGAAACATCTCCCAAATCTCATTTCTTCATTATTATTATATGTCTCCACTGGGACTTAAGAGGGGAGAACATGCCCATCATTGCTGTTTAAGGATCCAGGTTGACAGAGGCTCTACCTAGTCACAAACCTTCACATTACCAAGGCAGGAAAAGAGAACACTGCACGGTCTCATACTGGCAACGGCTTCTGCCCAGAAGTGCCACGTATGGCCACATTTCGCTGGCCAAAGCAAGTCATGTGGCCACACCCAACTTCAAAGGGTAGGAGAGAAGTGCATATGATGTGCACTGAAGGCCCATGGAGAATCAAAGAGCAAATCTAGAATCATGTTGTTATAAAGGCTTTCATTTGGTCCATTCCTCCGTGTCTGGGCAAGGTTGCAATTAGAAAATGGTAACAGGTAACAGCAGATGTACTAAAGAATCAAACTAACGATGGACATTATATACATCATACCAAAAAGCTTTTCCAAAATCAGTAATCGAGTAGTATTACTAAAAGAGCCTTTATAAAAAGAAAATATGTCTTAATTGCCCAATCAAGAGGCAACACCAGTATTCATTATGTCATTTACCTTAGGAACAAACTAAATGATGAAGGTGCATGCTCTTTGTAATTGAAACCTTCTTAGGAACTGGTAACCAACTGTAGGAAAACGTGCAACAGTTTGATGCCGTGTTTTCAGATGGCAAAAAAAAACCTCATTGAAATCCCATTCATATATTTATTTTTTTCTACCCACTATATGTGAACAAAAGCAATTAATCGGCAGCAGCATTTAGGCTCACTATGACACATCCCCCACTCCCGCGGAAGGCCTGACCCACGTACAGAACTTTCTCTGGAGCATGTCTCTTAGTATTTCCTGCAGATATAAAATGTGATTTCGTTCCTGCTAGACGGCCCTTTTTTCTCATCTCCATCGTCAGTCTCTTACAGTGAGATAACCTCCAGTTACAACTCTCCCTCCAAATGAATTCCCAAGTTGCCATGGTAACTAACACCTTCCTCCAAACTGTCAATATGTTTCCCAATCTTAAAGGCAGCCCTCTTGATCTACTGCCAGAAGTACCAGTCTCCTCTTGCAGGAGCAAGTACCTTCTTTCTCACAAAATCTATAAATGAGCCCCTCTAGAAGACTCTCTGCTAATAATAGTACCAGCTACCACCTATTAGACCCTCCTTGGTATCTCTTAATCTCATTTAATCATTTTTAAAACTCTGCACAATAAATATCATTCTCCTTATTTTACAGATTAAAATAACTGCAAATCAGATGTTATATAACTTGACAAGAGGCAGGACTAGGATTTGAACACAAAGTTCTTTGACCGTACTGTCTGAGGCATCCTCCCTGGGCAAAAGCTCTTTTCCAGCTCAGAGGAGCACGGAGCACCTCACCTGTCTCGTCCTCTCAGCTTATCCCTGCTCCTTTTTCCAAAAGGGCTTTCTACATTTCAAGACAATTTAGTTTGCTTTAATATTAACACAATACCACTCCAAATCCAATAGCACTTCAAGGTGTGTTAATGCTGATTAAACATTAAGAAAGAAAGGACTTCATTTTTCTGCTCTTGTCGCCTGTGTTCCTAGGGCTTTGGTGGGGAAGAATGAGATAATGTGTGTTAAGTGTTTTGTACTCGGAATGAAGGTACAAGATCAATACCCCGCAGATGTTAAGGCACCCACAATGTGACGAGGTGCCAAGGAATGTCCGTACAGGGGGAAGTGCAGCCAAGTCTTCTGGATTTGCTTCCTTTGGCCCCTTTGAGAGCCCCTCCTCCGCCATGTGACCGACATCCTTACTATTCTCCCCCAAACACAAATCGAGGGACATACAAAGCAAGCACTGTACTTACTTCTTAACCCTTCCCCCATGCCCAACACACAGGCAGACTATGCAAGCCTTGTAAATAAGAGCAGAACACTTACCATCCCACAGTTATTTTTCCAGTCTGCCTTTTTTTAACCACTCACCTGGCAGAAACTGTTATTCCCCGGGCCAGCAGCTGTTTGTAAAACTAGTCGGTCTCCCTGTTTTCACACCAAAGATAGTATTTCTCTAGTAGAAAGGGGAGTCCTCTAACTAAGACAATTAGCAAGTCACCTAGAATTTCCACCCACTCCATGGAGGCAGACAAACAAGAGAATTAACACAATTTGTTGTCTGTAATAAACAGGACGCTCTACCCACCACAGAGCCCAGAGGCTGGCACGGAATGACTCATCCCAAGTAGTAATGGCTACAGTGGCCCAGTTCCCTACTTTACACAGCCATGTGCTGCAATGTGAAAGGCACTCCTCCCCGCCCCCACCTTCCCTCGCGTACTTCTGCACAGCAATCCATTAAGAATCTGAAGTGTAATTTATCTTCTTCACTATTATCCTGTTAAATTGCTCTACAGCTGCCATGGTAGTAATTGCAGTGATCAGTGATTCAGACTTCTTGAGCAAAGGGCCCTAAGTAGGTTTCATTATTAAAATTTCCAAAGGTTTTATTATTAAAATAAACCTGAGATGGAGCAGTGTGCCTCCATGGGGCAGCCATACTAATGATTCTTGCGTTATGAAGGGATGTCAGTTCCATCATCAATGCTTCACTCATGAATCCCAGTAATTGGGAATTTATCAACCAATAAAACCAACCAGCATCCTAAGAATGAAGAATAATAATTTCACTCTAAGTAGCATGTGCAGCGCTGTATAACCATTTACAAAGCTGCCTTTGTTCACAGAGGTGTTGCTCATAACAGCAAATCTTGGAAGCAACGCCAAGTGTCCTTTGAAGGGACTGGTTCAATAAACCAGGAGGCAGTCATCCACACAATGGAATACTATGCAGCTCTGATAAAAGAATGACGATGCTCTCTCTGCACCACACGGAACAATCCCCAGAACTTACCGTTAAGGACAAAAAGCAAGTGACAGAACGGGTTATATAATGTGCAGCTTTTCGTATAAAAGAGTAGTGGGAGGGGGCGCCTGGGTGGCTCAGTCGGTTAAGTGTCTGCCTTCAGCTCAGGTCATGATCCCAGGGTCCTGGGATCGAGCCCCACATTTCTCCCTCTCCCTCTCCCCCCCTCATGCTTGCTCACCCTCTCTCTCAAATAAATAAATAAAATCTTAAAAAAAAAAAAAAGAGTCATGGGAAGAATAAGAACACATATTCTTATTTGCTTGTATTTACATAAAGAAACTCTAGACAGTTATATAAGAAACTACCGAGAGGCATATAATAAGGGGTAGGAGGTCTATGGAGTAGACCAGAACTGAGATGGAAGCAACGCTTCTCAATACGTACATTTCAAAAATAACTTTTTCATGTTTTTTTTTTTTTTTTAAGATTTATTTATTTATTTGACAGAGAGAGAGAGTACAAGCAGGGGGAGCAAGAGAGGGAGAAGCAGGCTCCCAGCCAAGCAAGGAGCCCAATGCGGGACTCGATCCCAGGATCCCGGGATCATGACCTGAGCTGAAGGCAGTCGCTTAACCGACTGAGCCACCCAGGTGCCCCAATTTTGTCATGTTTTTAATTTATCTTTACAACCTACTTCATTTGGTGGTGGGAGTTAGGGAGGCTTTATTAGCTTCACTTTGGGGACCAAGCGATTCAGGCTTCAGACTTCTTACCTTGGCCTGCTAGAAGTCACTAACCACAGGACAGTAACACTTCAGGTCAGAAATGTGTCAATACTATCACTTGACAGTTTCCCTAGGGAAGGAGAAACTGATCACACATAAGGGCACATAAAACTTGAACATTATATGTAAGACTGGGTTAACTGAGCCTTCTAAAAATGTGCAAACAGGGCACCTGGGTGGCTCAGTCGGTTAAGCGACTGCCTTCGGCTCAGGTCATGATCCTGGAGTCCCTGGATCGAGTCCCGCATCGGGGTCCCTGCTCAGCGGCGAGTCTGCTTCTCCCTCTGACCCTCCCGACCCTCCCCCCTCTCATGTGCTCTCTCTGTCAGTCTCTCTCTCTCTCTCTCAAATAAATAAATAAATAAAATCTTTTTAAAAAATAAATAAATAAATAAAAATGTGCAAACAGCAGAATTGTGACACTCTGCTGGTGATGCGGGTGGCTTCTCTGCAGAACAGGCAGGAGGCAGCCCTCCTTCTCCCTTTACCATTTTGATTTTATTCTTGGGGTTTCATAATGGACTTTGGTGAAAGTGAAGACTTACATCCATGCCTAGGATGACAACTATCTTAAGGCTACTTTCAACACAAATGCTTTTTTATAAATCATTTACATGGTTCCCCTTCCCCAGACAAAAACAAAGAAGAGAGAAGAACAGGGGCACATCAGAGGTTTTTTTATGAGTTAAGATGATGAGCACTAAGTGAATAACATTAAGGCAACTGCCTAACCCTAGTAACAGAGAGTTCTTGTTCCAACAAAACTCCGAGGACAAGGAAGACTCTCCAACCAATCCATATCCTCAAGTAGATAAATGCACGTGTGAATCGGGCAGAATTAAAAGGCCTGTGTTAGCAAGAAGTCTGGTAAGGAAGAGTCCCCAGAGCTGCCCCAGTTATCCCACTGGGGGAGAAAGAAGACGGCATCCAGAAGAGTGGGTGAAGCAAGCCCTCATGGGAGCCTACCAGCCTCCACAGAAAAAATATTCTATAGTCATGAGACAACCAGACTAACTGACACAAACTGCCCAGACAGCTAGTTTAGCTTTGCCTCCCGCCTAGATTCAAATCTGTATCAGAAATAAATGCCCTGTGAGATCTATCCCTGCCCTCTTCCTGGGAGAGCCTGCATGAGCTGATCACTTCAAAATTCCTTCCCCCAGCAGTCCAGCCTCATGCCACTGAGCTCCAGACCTGTTTCAACTACCCTTTGACATCACTACCTGGATGTGCTGGGTGTCCCACGTCCAGAGAGCTTTCTCCCTGGCAACATATGCTCTTTCTAGTTCCACCTTCCCTGTCTCGGTTAATGGCATTGCCAGGCATCAAAATACCTAAACCAGAATTCTGACACTCCTTCTGTTTGCCCCCACTTCTATCCACCTAGTCAATGATCAGCTGTACTGACTTTTTGGGTCCTAAATATCTCTCAAAGCCTTGCTTTCTCTTCATTTTCACTGTCACTGCCTTATTCAGTATCTCATCATTCATTCAACAATATTTAATGTTTATAGATCATAGGTAGGTGCTTTTCAACAGAAGAAAAGCAGTATGATTCCAGCTTTCTGGTGTTGAGCATCTGGTTATTTCTTACCTGGACTATTCAGATACACTCTTGTCTCCTACCATTCTCTATATAGCACCCGGATATCTTCTCAAAAATTAAATAGATCATTTAATTCAGAGGTCAGCAAACTCTTTCTATAAAGGGCCGGCAAGTAAATATTTAAGGCTTCTATAGGCCATATGTTCTCTGTCACAACTACTTAACTCTGCTCTTCTAATGTACAAACAGCCACAGGTAACACGTAAACCAATGGGCATGATGGTGTTCCAATATGCTTTATTTACAAAAACAGGCAGCATGCCAGACTTGACCCAGGGGCCGTAGTTTGCCAACCCCTGATTTAATTAATTGCAGCTTCTCACTCCTTTGGAATTAATCCGAATTCCTTCCCATGGCCCACAGGCCCTCCAACCTCATCTCAATACCACTTGCCCTCTATCCTCCAGCCACCCCGACCTTCTTTGTGGCACTCAAACACTAGGTCAAGTATGTTCCCATCTCAGGATCCCTGCATTTGCTGTTCTCCCCATTAGGACCACTCCTCCCCCATCTCCCCATAGTTGCCTCAGTTTGAATGTCACTTCCTCAGAAGGGCCCTCACTAAAATGACCACAACAGGTCAGCACCCACCCCAGTGCCCATTCTAACTCCCAAGGCTCTATTTATTTTCTTCAAACTACTTATCACCATCTGAAAATCATTTGTTGCATGTCTATTGTCCATCTACACAACCTCACACCATCTCTAGAATGTCACCTCCCAGAGGGCAGAAACTGTCTGATTTGTTCATCCCTAGGTTCCCAGCACCTAGAACTGTGCCCAGCACTAAGAAGGGGCTCGATAAATACCTGTTGTCTGAACTACTATCAGAGTCACTGGCGTCCTCATTCTAAATCACAAATTGGATCATGTCACTCCCCTGCCTAGGATAATTCCATGGCTCCCCACTGGCTTTAGGATACAAATGCAAATGATATGACCAGGCGAGGATAGCTCTTAACCCACCTTCTGATGCTCTCCCAGCAGACTGTGGGCTCCAGGCAACAAGGACCACGTCTTTTTCATCTTTTCACCTCAGGTGCCCAGCACAGTGTCAGGAAGACTGTAGGTGCTCCATAAACGTTGAGCGAAATTAATCAATCAACAGGGGTACAGCAACTAGCACAAAGCTAAATTAGAATTGATAACTCAATGAATACCAAATTTAGAGCCAACGACGCAAGATTTTGCTTTCCTTTCCTTTCTTTGTAAGCAACCTGGGCAGGGGCTATGCTTGTAATTCTGAATCTGGCTTCAGATTTTGTCCTGGATTCTAACCGGCAGGCAGCCACTCACCACTTTCTAAAAGAATAGTGGGAGGAGGCAGGGAGAGAAGTAAAGTGAATCTCTCTAGGCCCTTTCCTGTGAGCAGTTCTCTGGTGAGGGGTTAGGAAAAAGACACAGCTCAGGCTAAGATGCAACTTAGGGATTCTCCATGAATGCCCAATGTCCACATTCTCTCTGTCATCTATTAGCAAAAAACATCCAACACTAGCTGTTTTGCTGTCTAAAATAACCCAAGGCATTCAGGGAATTCCTACAGAACCGCCTTACCAATAGAATGGAAATTGTTACTTCTAGAAGAATTTCCATTAGCCCTTTGAAATCCTTCAACATTCATTAAGGCCAAGGAGTTTGCACCTAATTCAGTCTGATGGGTGCGAGAATAGAGTCTTTCTAGGGAATACAGACTCCCAAATCGTCTAGCTGGGACGTAAGGAGCAAATTTATTACTCAAAAATCAAAGGGAAATGAAAAGAGGCCAAGCCAGAATGTTATTACTCTCTTTCTCGGGTGGGGGATTGATTTCCAGGGTCATTCTATTCCCTTTGCGTGGCCTCCTTACTTAGCATCTTGGGGGCGGCCAGCTAGGTTCTCTCCTAATGTAATAGAATCTGTTTCAGCAAAGCCTCGGCTAAGCCATCTCCAGACTCCAAAAATGATAGGCTATAAATTACTGGGTCTCTCGTGTGATATAATGAAGTGCAAATTAGTGCAGTCCTGAGTGATGGCTCTACATTCTTCTCCAAGTAAATCTGGCTGGTGGACTGGAGCAAGCACAGAGCAGACCTAGATCTGGGATGACTTCATTTTGATCCTAACTCTTCATTACTCACCTACGGAGAGGTCCAATCATACAACTCAAATAGGGGACGGGGAACAAGGCTCTGGGTTTTTCAACCCGAATGCCTACTTCTCTTCCATATTTATCAGCTCCACGTAAAGAAGCTAAGCAGGCTAAACTAAGATAATTAAATGATTAAACCTCCAGAGAGCCACAAAACTGCATTCAAGACAGTTACACAATCAACCTTGAGGGTGACTAATTGACTTGCCTCTGAAGGAAGTAGCAGCGATTTGTCAGATTTGGGCCCATTCAAAATTCCTGTCAAGGATGTGCCAACATGGGAGCCAAGAACCAACCATTCAAATGAGCCCAGCTGCCAAGTCTGTTCGCAAGGTCATCTTCTCATATTGTTCCATTTAATGAAATGGTAGCCCATTACCTACCCTTAAAGCCCTCGGCCAGGGGTACAGAGCAGGGCATCCTACTGTATGGCAGAAAATCAACAGGATAACCTATAAAACACACTCTGAAGATGCCAAAACCCACGGATTACAAGAGGAAAAAAAAGGTTAGGAAGAAGTCAGCATATATATATATAGGCTATAGAAATCTCAGTCTCGTACGGATACACGTTTATGTAATTTTAAAGGATTACATGGTTGTTATCAGAGATTCTTTGTTTAACATGATGTAGATTTTAAACAGTGTTGAAAGGAAGAATAAAATATTAATTAGAGAAAAAAAAAAGTCAGCCAGGTACATGCCAATAGCACATTATATCCCTCCACCCCACCCTGCCTAATCCTCGGTAGGTTGATAATAAACTGATGAGACAGACCTGCAGGTTTGGTAGGTTGATAATAAACTGATGAGACAGACCTGCAGGTTCTCAAACTGAAACAGGAACTCCGGAGCTGGTTCTTCAGCAGTTAAATCTTTAAAGACCAGATACGATTTTGATGAGGACAAGGAGACTTTCAGATAAATGGAATGCTAGGAACTGGTAGAACACAGGGCCCAAAGGGGCAGAAGTTAAGCTGAGCCCAGACAGAACCTTTCTCCCGGGTATTAGGCATGGGCTGGGATTATTATTCTAGCCAGGGAAGCTGGCCCCAGTGAGGGCAGCTTGGTGGTGCAAGGCATAGCATACACAGGGCTAGCAAAATTCAGGGGGAATTGAAATAGAAGTGTCAGAACCATGGGTAGAGCACAAGATTCTCAGAGACGAATCTTTACCAGAGGGAGGCAGAACACCGTAGTGGCTGATGTTTGATCTATTCATTCCCAGCAAGAGTCTCATATTGACTATGAGCAGAGCAGGCTGTAGGCCGGGGTGGGGGTTTACAAAAGGAATTCAGTCCGAGAGCCCAGACTGAGTTCTCTACTAAAAGGAATCAAGGCCCCCAAAGAAATGGCTGATTGCACATCTGCTGCAGAATATAGAGCCTGGAATATTCTGTTGTGCCAGAAAGCAAGAAAGTTATCAAAGTCAAACAGGGTCCTGTCAAAAGAACATGGAAGTCAGCTTGAAGGGATGCCACCGACTTAAGATGAGACACGGTGAGCATCCAGAACAGTTAATAAATAATGACTGCAATGGGTTGAAACACATCAAATACACAATAAATCTGTGAGTTCCTAACGGTATTCAGAAAAAAACAAAAAAAAATTATTAGTCACCATTGGAGGTTATTAGGTTACTAATTCATTATTCTGAAAAACGATTTTAAAAGGTGGGGAAGGCGGGAAATTAATTATTTATCCAGTCTTTCCTGTATAAAAGTAAATGTGCAGGGGGTTGGGAAAAGATAAAACAAATTTGGCAAAATGGGATAACTGCTTGATCTGGGTACTGGGTAAATGGAGGTTCCTTATATTTCTTTTCTGTATATGTAACAACCCCACCACCATCAACCACCACAACCAAGAGCAATAGAGAACATAAATCAAGTGGCTTAAGGTTTAGGCAGGACCTCTTTTAGCCCCGATGGACTGGGCCAACTGGAAGGATATACGGAGATGCCAAGTCACAGAGGCATGCATCATGGTTGGTGCCCAGCACGTGACCTGGAACCCCAGATCCCAGGTTGGTGGGTAACATGGTTTACCAGGTAGTGGATCTGAGGATGCTTTATAGAGCTTATTTTTCAGTCCTACATGGCTTAGGAACTACAAAGTCTTGAAAATGGAGGCCCTGGGCGCCTGGGTGGCTCAGTTGGTTAAGCAACTGCCTTCAGCTCAGGTCATGATCCCAGGGTCCTGGGATTGAGTCCTGCATCGGGCTCCCTGCTCAGAGGGGAGTCTGTTTCTCCCTCTGACCCTCTCCCTTCCCCTGCTTTCTCTCTCTCTAATAAATAAATAAAATCTAAACAAAAAAAAAAAAAAAAGGAAAAGAAAATGAAGGCCTTATCAAGTTCAACCAAGAGGAACTGGGGAAATTAAAGGCACGAGGGAGGTGGCAATGGCTAGCACAGAAGAATGCCGAGAATAAGGGTAAAAGTCACATTGGATCCTGCAGTCTGGATTACTTCACCAGAAGAAACAAAAATAGACCTCATCACTCCCCGGGCTCACCCTTCTCCGCATCTCAAGAACCACCCCCAGCACCACCAAGGGCAGCTGAATGAAGACAGAGGCGTTCTCCCCATCGGTTCCCCTGTGAGCATCCAGACAGGAGCCAGCCTCGGCAGCTCAGCTCGGCAGCTCGGAACACCCCACCCTAACCACCGCTCAAGGAACCAGCTGGGAAAGCATTCAGAAAACCCGCATCCTGACACACCACTGCCAAACAACTTAAGTAGCAAAGAACAGCCCATCTAAACAGCAATGCTGGCTGCCAGGAAAGTTTTGTAGGGACAATGAGCAGAGGAAAAGCAGATCCCTTGGGGTCCCCTAAGATCCAGTCTCTTAGCTTCAGCACTTTCAAATGCAGAATCCATTCACCTCTGGGCCCATGAAATTCTATAGGCAGGTTGTCTCCTTCCATCTCCTCAAAGATAAATGAGCAGGCAAGCTGGCCAGAAAACCACTCAGGGCATTACTCTTTAAGGAATCCTTATAGGGTCAAAGAGGAATGGGTCTACAGGCTGTGTGTATTCCCCACAGATGCTGGGGATGATGTCAGAATCCCTTTCCAGATGTATTTAACACTTTGTGGTCACCTGCATTGCTACCACTGACAGTCAGTGCTTTGCTAAGGCCAAACCCAGCTCGCTGGCTCTGGTTACCATTAGCGAGGCTGTTATCTGTACTGTGTACCCTCACGAAGAGTCCTAAAAACAGCTCTTCATCTGCTCTACCAAGACAAGTAATGTCTGCCAAAGAAACGGGGGGAGAAAGAGTTGAGAGAGGAAACACAATTAACTTCCTACCAAGATAGCAAAAAAAAAAAAGGAAAAGACTATATGGGTTCACATTTATATCCAAGGCTGGGTTAATATCTTTTTGCTTTTGTCTAAATGAACAGGCAATTTAAAACTGTTGCACAAAAAAAGGAAGAGAGAAAGAAGCAGGCCCAAATTTCAAAGTAGAACTTTTAGCATAGAAAACAAGAATTGGTAAGAATTCCATTTCCTGCTTACTGACCCCACAGGCTATCTCTGCCTCTGAGGATCAGGGCATTCTGCATCTGCTGACAGAACCCAAGTCAGAATCCAGTGTAATCCCCAACAACCCAAAACTTCAGGGTAAGTTCTCCTGACCTTGAGATTGCTCCTCTAGCTCCTTGGTAAAAAAATGTACAAAACCAAGAGTAGAGCCTCGCTCACCTCCCTAGTTGTGTGAAATCAACTACTCAAGGCTCACCTTGTACACATCTCTGGCTCCCGTGAGTGACTGTGATCGGGACCTAAGCATCACCCAAATCCCAGAGGGCTAAAAGGTAACCTTACAAAATCTGAAGATGTAAAAGGGGAATTCAGTGGTGTTCAGAAGCCAATCTGAAAAGAAAAAAAATCCACAAATAGAGTAACTCCTGATTCCTAATTCTAGGTTTTATTATTTTGCTGGGTGTCTTAGGGCACAGCCCTAAACTTTCTGGCCTTTATTATTTGGCCCGCCTAACATAAGAAAACTAAGCTAAAATAAATTTTGTGACCAAACCAAAATGAAAACCCTCCAGGTAGTATGGCTACTGTAACTCAGGATACTAAACTTCCTTTGACACCAAAATGGCTGTCTGGAAATCAGCATCCCCAGAGTACGTTTCATATCGAAACTGGAAAAACACTTTAGTAAATGAAGAAAGTCTAGAGCCTTTGTTTGAGCAAAACTAGATGCAGCAAAAACATGGACTTTTTGCATGATTGCTACTGTCAAAGAGACCGCACAGTGCAGAAATTAAATATGACACACACTTCATGTCTGATCAAAGTGCTTCCTAAACTCAAATCGGGGCACCTTATATCACAAAACAGATGGCAAGAAATTAATAAATTTCAGTCTTTTTTCTGCCATCCCAATTACAGCTCTGTCAGCTCACAAACACGTTCCAGCAAATGCGGGAGGAGTTTTTTCTCTCTTTAAGAGTCCTCTCTCACTTCACCCTACTTAACAAAAGACCACAAGCACTTAAAAAGGGGATGGAGGCAGGCCAGCTTCAGGACACATGCTGCATGGGGGAATTGACTGTCCCAAAGAGAGGGCTCTACACCCCTCTGACAAGTCCACAATAGACTAGCTAGACACGAGCGCCCGAAATAAGGAAGTCCATCAAGAAAATGAACAGTTGGCGAGATCAAGGCCTAAAGGGCTTGCAGCTGGTCTGGCCATTCATCAAAAACTCTGAATTTAAATGGAAGACACGTTCTGACTGTGACATGTAATAAAACAACTAGAGCGGAGAAGGATCTTGATGTTGGGTTTCCTTTCCACCCTACACTCTCCTGCCAACGGAAGAGTGAGCCGTGCCTGGGGTGTTCCTGGCACGTCTCGGGGAGTTCCCATTCACTCTGGTCAATCTTTGGAATTTTCCACATATTACAGGGTCACCATCCATCTAACACTAACCCAGAATATCCAGATAAAATCTCAGCTCCTTTTTGTAGTCTGGAGAGAAAACTGTCAAATCTGAAAGCCTGTGAACTCTCCTCAGCCAGGGGAGACTAGATGTAGTGAAGACAATGAACCAGATGTCAAAGGCCTAATTTCAGACTGACCCCTAACCAGCTTTATGACTCTGGGTAACTCCCCTATTTCCTCTAGACTCTTATTCTCACATCAGTAAGAGTGAAGTGGGCCTAATGGTCCCTCATATTCCTTCCAAGCCAGTCAGCGGCGGGGAGTAGTACAAGGCAAGGTCAGATAGGCAGTAGGGCCTGATCACTCAGGGAATGCAAAACCACTGGTGGGTTTGAACAGAGGAGTAAAACATGATCTGAATTCCATTTTTTTTTTTTCTTCTCTCTCTCTTTTTTTTTTAAGATTTTATTTATTTGACGAGAGAGGGAACACGAGCAGGGGGAGTGGGAGAGGGAGAGGGAGAAGCAGGCTTCCCGCGGAGCAAGGAGCCCGATGCGGGGCTCGATCCCAGGACGCTGGGATCACGACCCGAGCCGAAGGCAGACACTTAAGGGCTGAGCCACCCAGGCGCCCCTGAATTCCATTTTTAAAAGGCTGCTGTTAGCTGTTGTGTTGAGAACAGCCCAAAGAAGACAAGAGTGAACACAGGAGACCAGACAGGAGGTTGCTGAGAGCATTCAGGTAAGAGATGATGGCAGATAGGCCAGGGTAGCAGCTTTGGGGCGGGGGGGGGGGGGGGGGGGGGGGGCGGGTGATGAAGGACAGTCAGAGTCTGAGACATACTCTGAAATAGGGTCAACAGGACAGTGGGGGACAGGATCTTGGAAAACCTTGGAACTCCTGCAGAATCTAACGAAAATGACACTAAATTCTAACATCCACTGTGAGATCCTAAGATTTAGGGGTTTGCTCACCTCTGTCATCTATTGTCTGATAGGCTACCTCACACATAATGGGTATGCAGAAAATGTTGAATGAATGAATTCGGAATAAAATATATTATAAAGCCAAGAAATCTGCAGTTTCATAGGTCATGAGAAGACAAAAAGCATTTGGAACTAGACATATTTTACAAACAAAGGATCCCCCTCCCTTGGGTGAATCTCTTTTTGTAAAAAGTCCCCCTTTATAATTCACTTCATGGTAGTAAGGAGTGAAGCCGACCAAAAACTTCACACAGTGTAGCTGAGCATCCGAACAACTTGGCCATTTCCCTAAGGGGCCATATGTATTCCCCAAACCTCACACCACCTCAGCAACTCCCATCTAAAATACAGGGAGAAACGGTTCATGAGTAATCTCATGTTTTTATGAATACTGAGTCATGAGGGTAACTAGAAAGGTATAATTATGAATAGTAATATTATTACAACAAGCAAGGCAAACACAAGCCAAATCTGTACTATTCCTACAAGACAAGCAAGTAGGCTACCTTTGACTGTGTTCCCCTTCCTCTGTGAAGCCTGAGTTCAAGAATTCCTACATTCCCCCCTCCCCCACCACCCCCGACACCTATGCTCTGAAAAAGGTGACAATTCCCAGCTCCAGAAGTTTCTCTGTCAAGGCAAGCGTCCTTGAGAGTCCCAAGGTTCTTAACCCACAGAGCCTGACAGTGTGCAAAATTAAGGAGCAGAAAATTCAGCATCAGGGAGAAATAACGACAAAGGTGTTTTATAAGCCACATTCTGGCAGCAGTTTTCTCGATGAAGTCATTGATCATCTTGAAAGGCTAAATTAAAACCCAACATTAATCAGGCAGGAGGTGTGAAAAACATCTTATTTACCAAATTAGAAAAAGAAGGAAGAAAGAGAAGACATGTAAAGTGGTGGAGACCAAATTATATTGTAAGGGAAGCTGAGCCATTTGGGAGACCAAGTCCTGGACGGATTTGTCAGTTGAGTCGGAAATCATTTGATGTGACCTCAGACTAATTATTTAACTTCTGTGCCTCTGTCTCCCATCTGTGCCTGAGTCTCCCACTCACTGTAAAGGAGAGCAAATGATTTCAGCCCCCTCCGGTCTTAATAGGGATATTATGAAGCTGAGATCATGTCTCTGGAAGCTCCAGGGGTTTTCTGCAGAAAGACACTCCACGAACAGCGGACAATGTCTTTAGTAAGATAATTAAGGGGTCAGACTGCTGTTAGGAACAGCCCCACAGTACGGAAACTCCCCAGCACCATGCCTCTGGAGTTGGGTGACCAAACTAGTGCATAAAGTGCCAAACTCGGGGTTAGGGCCAGCGTCTTTGCAGATAACATCAGGAGCCCTATGTGTGAACCCAATCTCACATTTATAATAGCTACATTCGGATGTCTCATACACATTCAGTGATGCTTTTAAATCACCAGTATCTTCCTGACATGGCCACATGGTTGCCTATTAGGAGATGGCGTGCAAGGTATGAAGTAGTAAAGACCCATGATCATGAACCCCTGGGCGAGTTCTGACCCTCAATTACTACCTCTGTATTATGGGGCTCAAGACACCGAGGCTTAAATGAAGGACCATGTGAAATACGGCTGGCATAGCCCTGGGCTCACAGAAAGAGCAAGTAAGTGCTAAAGCAGGGCTCCCTCCTGGACCTCGGCTCAGTAAATACAAGCGCTGTTAATCCTTTAATCACAGATCCAGAGAAACATGAAACAGGAAAGGGTTCACCCATAAGCATCTTATCTGCCTTTCTTTTCCTATAACCTCTCGGCTGGAGCAGGGTAAACAGGCTGAACTTTAATGAGGGTCATAATGTGGGATGTCCCAGGTAAACCAGGCTCATAAACTCCAATTAGGAGGAGTCTGGCTTTGAAGGGACCGCCCCAGACCTGGCCTACTCAATGACAGAAGCAGACCCCGTCCTCTGTCCCTGCTTCCCAAAAAATCCATGAGCAGGCACGCATGGCTCCAGTGGGATGTCAGGTCATAGGCTTTCTATTCCGGTGATTGTGGTCTAAGAATAGAGCTTCCAAGCGCAGGACTCGCAAGGACTGTGTGCGTCTACTCTCCAAGTTACCATTTGAGGACTATTTAAAGCACAAGGCCAGCAAGCCGCCTCTGAATGGGAGGCCGAGAAGGGGAAACAAGCAGGGTGTGTTTTTAATAGAGTCCTACAACTTAAAAATACATTGCAACGTAGAGAGCCCCAATATGGGTCCCAGGATCTGTCCTCACCAGCTCAGATACCTCCCTTGGCTCCCTGTCAACCACTGAACAAGGAATGTCAAGTTCATTTTACAAATGGAAGAGGGGGAGGCTTGGAGAGACAGATGTGTACACGGCTAAGTCTGTTGCTAATAACAGAAACGGCTAAAGCTGATGTGTGCTCCCACATGCCAGGCCCTTACTAGGCATTTCACTAACCTCACAACCTCCCCCAAGGTAGCCAGTCATTTTGTTCACACTTTACAATGAGAACACTAAGGTTCAGAAGGAGTATGCAATTTACCCAAAGTGATACACCTTATGCAGCCAGGACCTGGTCCCAGCTACAGCTTGTTGTTCCGGGTTTTGTTTGTTTGTGCTCACTCCGTACTGCCTCTCCCGGGGTCTCTCCGCTGACTGCAGAACCCAAGGGACCTATAATCCAAAACCATCCTCTAAACATTAGATCTCATGCCTTATTACTGATGTCATCAATTTGGTGAGCAAAGAGAGTTAAGTAGTCCAAGGCCAACAGCCGTGTCTCGCGACAGCAACCAGATCATACTTCCAATGAGCTAGACAAAATACATTCCACAGCGGAGGAACCTCTACTACCTTCAGCCTCCAATAAAGACTCATCATTTCTTCTGTCCCGACAGTCCTTCACTTCAGATGGCTTCATATACTCTGGATCCACACAGAAAATGATCCAGCACCTTGCCGTCACTAAGTCAAAAGGCAAGTTCTTTGGACTTGCATCCATATGAAGATTTAATTCTGCAAAGCCATTTCCCTGCCCAGCCTCCCTGATACACACTTCATGTCAAACTTCAAATGTCCCAGAACACACCCAAAGTGACAACTCCGGGCCTTCCCGTGTTCAACAGAACTGATCACCCATTTGTCGGCTTGGGGGCAAGATTAATTCTCTCGCCCTTTTGCTTCCGCGGCACTTACAGAAAATTATCTTCACTGGAATCTTTGATGTCACTAACATCATTGACAGCAGTCGGGGGAAAAAAGTCTCACGCAAAAATCCA
This sequence comes from Mirounga leonina, assembly GCF_011800145.1. NCBI lineage: Eukaryota > Metazoa > Chordata > Mammalia > Carnivora > Phocidae > Mirounga > Mirounga leonina. The sequence goes on from NW_023270389.1 coordinate 24,199,105, forward strand.
GTAGCAAATACAAGCCAGAAAAAGTAAATGTGACACAGTCCAAACCAAACTGGGCAGGTTCTCCCAGTCCCTGGGAAATGACTTTACCTGAAGTCTGTACAACTCATTAAACTCAGCACTGAGAGGGTTGGGTCTATTGATCTACAGGGGCCCTTGGCAGGAACTTCTGTGCTTTTCCAAGCCAGGTCTCCAAGGCCTGGCTCTGACATGGTTACCACTTCCGTGGAGAAGCTGACAATAACTGTTCTCTCCCGTCCGCCTCTCCATCAGATGAAGACAGCTAACCGGCATTTGTCTTATCTACGGAGACTATTGCAGCCATGACATAGCGTGACCACTGGAAAATACGGGGACCTCACGTACTCAGAGCACATAGTTACCACGAACAGGAACATGCTGTTAACCAGGTTCACAGTTGTCTGCAGTCCGTATTTTCCCAACGTTCATTTCACTCAAATCTTAATCAGATCAGGAGAGAGGTGAAAGGGGAATGTGAGGCTCCTATGCATCACTCTCTAGGAAGAAAAATTCTCGCTTCTAAGAGGAGTTCCCTGGCTATAACGTCTTTTGAGGTGGTTTGGGTGTTCTGAGTAAGAAGAACGAAAGGAAATGAGATTTTTTTTTGCCATTTAGAGAGATGAGGAAGTAGAATGGTTTATAGACAGCCCCCATCCCTTTCAGAGAGACTGCTTGGAGGTAATAACCACAATTTCAGGCCCTTCTTAAAGAAATCTCAGCTCATATGGGGCTCTAATTAAAGGCAAGCCCTTCGAGGCGCCTGGCTGGCTCAGTCAGCAGAGCATGCGACTCTTGATCTCCAAGTCGTGAGTTTGAGCATCATGTTGGGCAGAGAACTTATTTAAAAAAAAACAAATAAATAGAAAAATAAATAAGTAAAGACATGCCCTTCATAAATGCTGACTTGTAGTGCTGTCAATACTAGACAACAAGCATGAAAGATGGGGGCTGGATGTATGTCACCTTACTATACGCAGCCTCAGTAAGTGCATGATAAAGATCATTCTGTGATTGTGACAGTGACAACACAGAGCCTGGCTAATCCCATCACCATCCCACTGCTGTGGGAAAACCCTACCTGGAAACATTCCTCCCTATCAATCACAGGATCAGACAGGGAAGCTGGGAGATAGGTCCAACTTCCAGACACTGATAGATTCAAATCAGTCAGCGGCCAGTGAGCAACTAGAAAGTGGCCAGCACTCCACTGTGGCTACAACAGATGTCAGGCATTTCTATTCTGGGTCTTTAACCTTCCAAAAGCAAATCAGGTTCAACCGCAACATGAAAGACTGAACAACAAATCAGAGAATTCTTAAACTGCCGAAGAAGGTTTAGTCCACTCGACCCCCCAATTTCTTAGGAGCTAAAGCACTCAGGATGAGGCAATCTACCATGGAGCTCCAGATCATCCCTGCGGAAGAAGGAGAACGGGTGGGAAGTCCGCTTCCCCAGCCTGATCTACTCTTTCTCTCCAGATCCCCTTGGAAGAGAGAGGCACCCCTCCTCTGTCTCAGCCCCAGACAAAGAGAATGGAAAATGTTCTCCCACGAGAGGAAAGTCTGAGGAGACCAGCAGCTGTCACGAGTTTCCCTGTGACCTGAAGCCTCTCGGCTCTCCCCTGCAGCAGCCAGAATCCACATCCAGAAGCACCCTGTGTCCTGGTCTTGTCTCAGTTAGAGCCCCGGCCAAGAAGAGCACCCCATCCATGCCGCTGTGTACACATACTCATCCTTTTCATTCGCTGTGTCCTCTCATATATGCAGGAAACCCTGTTCTTGTACGTTCCCCAAGGTCGACGAAAATAATTTTTTAAATAGGCACAGAGAAAAAGTTTCATTCCCTGTCCAGTCTGCAAAAAGGCACTGCCTGGAGGAATTCCACTCCTGAGCTGAGCGTCCCAGGAAGAGCTGGTGCACAGGCTTCCTCTCTAAAGCTCCAAACAGAGACTCACACTCAGAAACACGAACCTGGCGGCAACATGTTGAGGATGCCCAGTCCCTGCCCAGAACCTCACCTTGGTGCATGTCCTAAACTTAAGACCAGAAGGCCGTAAAAATGGTCTCTGACGTTACCTGCAAACTGACAATTCCCTAAGATTTAACCAAAAAGGATCCTAAAAAGCAAATCAGACATTCTGCTAAAGAAAGAATGCAAAAGCCATTCTCTCCCAGGTGGCTCCACCCCCAAGACCACTTCTTCTTCGTCTTTAGTAACTATAACAATTTTGCAGGAAGGTTAAAACCTATGGAGCACCTTGTATGACAGGCCTGGCATTGGTAATAGACAACCTTTCACTCATTCAGGCCATATCCATATGCATATGCATATCCATATCCATTCCCAGCCCTAAAAGAGCTCACAGAGGAACAAGCAAGTGAACAGGCAAAGAAAACACACTATGGAAACTGCTACTCTATGGACACGTGCAAAATCAGAATTCTGTATTACAACAATTCCTACACTGAATATGCCTGATTGTTCGTAGGTGGGCATCACGATCAGACAATAAAACACTTGGGGGCAGGAACCATATTCTCTTTGTCTTTGAATCCCCAGCATCCAGCAGAGTCTATGCATATAGTCAGCGCTCAATGGTATTTGTTGAATGACTGAATGACCCTTAGAGGCTAAGTGAGCTCTGTAAAATGAGGGGAGTAAGCAGTGTTTCTGTTAAGAACTTCAAGGTTCTTGTATTCTAGACCAGACTACTAATTATAGCACTAGAAAGAGAACAGCAGACTTCTGATTATAGAACTAGAAAGAAAAGCAGAATAAAGGGAGGGAGGGCACTAGGCTTTATAATCAAAATAAGTCTGAAATTATAGACTAAAGTCAGCCTCTAGCTGGGAGTGTGGCCACATCTTTCTCTCTCTCAATTTAACATCTTTTGATTTCAATTGATTTTCCTTACTTTACAAGTATAAGACCATCAAGACCAAAGGAAATGAAAGGTATTTTGTGAACTAAAGCAAAGAGGACAAACCCAAACCGCTCTCCATTTGTCTTTGGGAAGGAGCGTCCCCTGGAGGTCCAGGGGGAGTGTCATATTATTCCATCTGGGGGCTGAGGTGCCTTTTATGAGTTCAGAAAAAGCCAAAAAAAAAAAAACCTCATATGAGCACCAAAATAGGTAATTAAATGTTGAATTAAAGGATCAAGAGCAAAGGAGAGATTAGGCCAGCTGTCAGGTGGTGCCAGTTGAAGGAGGTAAAATACACACACACACAATGTCTGCAAAACCCCTCCCAGACCTAAAAAAGTCACTTGTGTCACCTTTTAAACCTACAGAGCAACCATTTCTAAAAGAAACAGCAGGTAGAAAACTAGCCTCAAAAACATTCTTCTTTCCCAGTTGAATATTTTGAGGTGCTCTGAAGAAATCTTTCCCTCCCGTCACATAATCAAAGCTGTGGAAAAGGGCAGCATAGATCTCTTCCTGATAGGAAATCTTGGATTGACTTCTAAAGGAGAGACTGGCCCGAGCCCCATGCTGCTCTGGAAGTAGAGGGAGTCTTTATCCTAATGAATTGGTCTCATCGATTTAACTGCACATTTGATCCCAAGACCCTTTGTGGGCCTGATAACCCAGGGAGGCCCTTAAGTGAGGCTGTCCCCAGGGTGGTCCACTCCACCACAGCCACCAGCAGACAGGAAAAAGCCACTGGGGAGATTCTTATTTTATTATGTAAATCACAGGGAGCCACATTAGCTTCCCTCTCCTGCGCAGCATCCTGATTCCTACCCACTGGCCACCAGCAGAGGAGGAACGAGTCTGTCAGCATCAATGAAAATGACGGGGCTGGCTGCTCCCAGTTGACAACGAGGGTCCTCCACAAGCACCTAACTGAACGCTCACAGTGAGGTTTCTCTCTCTCTTTTTCACTCTCAAACCCATTTCAGTCCATTACTTCTGAGGAATGCAAAATGCAACATAAATGGCAAAGGGTGAGGTCAAGTTCAAAAGCCCTGTGGGGAAAGCACAGACTTTAAGTCAGACTTCGGAATCCTGAATCTCACAGTTCCTAGGATCTATGTGACCTTGGGCATGTGACTTAATTTCTCTGAGCCTCCGGTTTGTCCCTGTAAAATGAGGATAATAACATCAATATCCACCTTCCGAGGCTCTTGTAAGGATTATGTTTTGGGGGAGCTGCTAAGGCCAGTGGTTTTGTGAGGGCTGTATGACTCATTCTGACCAAATATGAAACTGAAGAAGAGCAACGTCCAGATACGGCCCGGGCGTGGACAATTTCCGCCCGTGTGCGTGGCTAGGACGCTGGCATTTCAGGCCAAATTGGAGAAGCCATCCACCATGATGGACACAGCACATTCCCACAGACGTGATCCACACCACTGCAAAATTCTCTCCCTACTCTAGAATTCCTGAGTTAGCCAACTTTATCCAGCTCAGGATAAAACCCAAAGACTGCCAAGACCAGTCAATGTCTTTCTTTTCAAAGAACATAAAGGAATCCAAGAAGGATCCAGAGAATTCATTCTAACATGAAATCAGCCTTGCTATTAAATAAAATCACCCTCTTCAATCAAAATCTACACTCTTGTCAAGACATCTGTCAAAAATTGTAACTGCTGCAGACAAGTAGGAAAAACAGCCACACAGCAGCAGAAAATCCCTTTGGCTGAAGAGTACATCCAGAATTCTTTCATTTAACGTCTAGGCCAGGGTGTCTAGATTAATTTAAAGCTAACCACAAAATTAGCTACTGCTTTTCTTTTGAGAAGGGGCATTAGAGAAGGTGACTTCCAAATGCTCTCTTCTTCCAAACCTAAAAAAAAAGGGATGAGTGTGACACGCAGACTTGGCCCTGCAGAGCAATTCTGTTTGCCAGCCCCTGGGTGTCTTTGTTTGTTTGTTGCCCTTGCTGCTGTCCCCACCCTCTGGAACAAGGGGCCCACAGACTCGTGTGCTTTTTCAGAATCATTTCTGTCTCCGAGTGAATTTGTCAAGACAAGGTTTGTGGTATCTTCTGGATCCCCTACGTGTGGAAAGACAAAAAGACCACAACTCTCTCTCAAGTTCAGCTCAGAGCCAATGTCATGCCAACAGCTCAGAAAATTACTTTTGTCATCACTGCTCCAAAACGGAGCCCCTCCCCTCCTGCCCAGCTCCCAGCCCAGGCCCCGGGGACCCACACTGCTGTCTGGATTGGCACCCGCAAGCAGCTTGTTCGCACACATCCAGACGACGAGAACAAGAGAGTTCAGAAGGGCCCTCCAACAAGTGAGGGACCCAGGAGGAAAGGGACAGGCAGGATCTAATATCCCGCAGTAGCTTGTTTTCACTGCCACTTTGGCTTCACCTCACCACCTACCAGAAGCTATTCAAACACTGCACAACTCGGGTTCCCAGAAAGCCAAAAGCAAGTATCAGTTTCTCCCTCCAGGCAGCCTCTAGATTCAAGGGCTCCTTTCACCCTGCCCAAACGGACCCACGATCCCTAAAATAAAAAGCAGCACTCTGAAAACAAACTACTCGTTACTCAACTGTTCAAAGATGAGGCTTTCTCCCACATCCTCACCAGCCCCCTCCGCCCCCCACTCCTTGACACTCCTTGACCCTCAGGAGGAATAACAACAACGTGCTTCATTGTATCTTCGTTCAGGGTGGGGCAGATTAACTGGGATCATACACACTTAACACAGTGCCTGGCACATTGGTAGAACTCAATAAGGTAGTTATTATTGATATTATTTTTATTATTCCAAAAATGAGGTATACTTATTATTAAGAAACTATCTCCCTAAAAAAAAACAAAACAAAACAAAAAAAGAAAGAGAAAAGAAAACTCTTCCTAAAAGGCATGTCATTCTAACCAAGTATAAACATTGCACAGTCAATTTTCAGTTTCTCAGGCAAACAGAAAAAACTAGTATGACAAGAAAACCCTAAACAACAGCTATTCTAAAGATTCTTATTTGGATTTGGAGTACAATATGTACAGTGATACACCCACAGATCCATTTATCAAGAAAGAGCTGTCTGGTACCCAACATGTATACACACTACACTAAGCATACACTACACACACAGATACGCCTTTTTAACATTTTGCAGCAACCTCCTAGGAGCCAGGCACTGCACGGCCGGCTGCTGGCAGCCTCTTTCCCCGTGTACCTGCTCCCTCCTGCTCCCGTCAGCCAGGCTGGCTGCTTCCCCAGGGTCAGTCGTCTGTTCATAACAGACATTACTTATCACTTTAATTACATATTAAGTTATGACATAAACTTATTAAATAGAGGTACAAAAAAGTGTCTCTATGAAAAACCAGTTGAATGCTTTGGAAAGACTTGATGAAGACAAGTTGCCGAAAACAAACTGTTGATAGATTAATTAGGTGTGGGCAAGGCAATGATAAAAAAAACTGGAGTGGTGGAGCTTAAGAAAACTGGAAATAAGGGTGCCTGGGTGGCTCATTCGTTAAGCATCTGCCTTCAGCTCAGGTCATGATCCCAGGGTCCTGGGATTGAGCCCCACATCCAGCCCTGCATCGGGCTCCCTGGTCAGCAGGAAGCCTGCTTCTCCCTCTCCCACTCCCCCTGCTTGTGTTCCTGCTCTCCCTATCTCTCTCTCTCTCTGTTAAATAAATAAAATCTTTAAAAAAAAAAAAAAGAAAACTGCAAATACTATGCATTATATTTCTCAAATGTATTTAAGAACTCACTTCACTTAAAGTAACTAAAACTGGAAGTCACAGGTAATGTGTTAAGGATGTACTTTATGAATGAAAGTCAGAAGAACTCCACTCAGAATACCCACACTCCAAGAAAAAGCCCCCGCCCACATCAAGAGATTTGGAAATGTATGTACATTTATATACTTTTAGGTTAAAATGCTCAGGGACTGTATCAATTTCCTTTCTAAGATTCTCTGATTTAACTGACTTTAGAGATCAACTGACCAAACTACACGTCCAATTGCCCCAGATTAAGAAGGTGCTCCCTCTATACCTGCTTGTTTCTCTTAGGTCGATAGCCAAATGAGTATATGTTCCCTTGGTCCAATCTAACTAGGGAGCAGAAAAGTTGGCCTGGGACTTTATAGAACAGACCTGTTAAATACCTCCCATACAGAAAACGTGTGGGTGGAATACTGAATGTTAGCCTTATTTCCAGAGCCCGAGATGCTAATTCTCGTAAGCATGAGCCACACAGACTACTCGTAGTCTGAAGCATGGGCCGAGAGAGGAGGGATGCCCCCCCCAAGGCCAGCTCAGCTTTGGCCACAGGTCTGGACACAGCCCATTGGTTGATTCAACGCCTGATGTTCCAACCCGGCCTGAGATGCCAGCTCCTCAAGGAGACAATGTCTCAGCTGATGCTTTATGGAGAAAAGGCACCAGTACCAAGTATCAAGGAGTGTCAAGGAGTGAGATCCCTTCCCAAGCGCCCTTGATCACCAGTCTAGTACGTTTCTGTTTATTTGCATAGAACGCTGGATTTCTATGCCACATGACAATTCCAGGCACTGAAACTGAAGCAACATCATTAGCTTCCCGCCGGAACTTTATGCCATGGAGATGCAATCTGTCAGGGGAGGCTGTGCGGGGCCTCCTGTCAAGTGCAGTCTGTAGCAGCACAGAGCAAGGGAAAAGGAAGGCTTCAGCAGCGTTTCAGCCACCTGACGATATCCTTTTTTTTTTTTAAGATTTTATTTATTTATATGACAGAGAGACACAGTGAGAGAGGGAACACAAGCAGGGGGAGTGGGAGAGGGAGAAGCAGGCTTCCCGCTGAGCAGGGAGCCTGATGCGGGGCTCGATCCCAGGACCCTGGGATCGTGACCTGAGCCGAAGGCAGACGCTTAACTACTGAGCCACCCAGGTGCCCCTCACCAGACGATATCCTTAAAGAGATATTTAACATATAGAGAATCCCACTGATGGAAAGGGAAAAATACCACTTTTTTTTTTTTTTTTTTTTTTTTTTTTTGCACTTTAAAGACAAGAGATTGGTAGGAGGAGAGGGAAAAGCACTGGGGGAGCCTTTGTATATTGTAAGCCGTGTTTATTTTTACTCTCTCTGCCAACAGAGGCAAGGTAATTCTATAAGCATCATTTAACTTTCTCCCTAGAAACAAAACAGAGGAAGGCAGTTAATGCCTTGCATTCTCCATCTCCAATTTCCAGCTCCAGTATCACTTGTTTTTCCCCCCGAGAAAATTAAATGGAGTCTCACAGAATGGCCCCCAAATGTGTGCTTTCAAAGGCAGATCCCAAAACTGATGGGAGAGGATGAGGAGCTATTTTCCATTTCAATTTGAAGTCAGAAAATCTGTGTGTCGCCTTGTCTTCATTTGGGGTAAGCCTAGATGACCTCCAGGATTTCTCTCCTTCCAAAGGAATAAAATTAAAAAAAAAAAAAAGAGCTTCAATGACAGCTGTTGAATTTTAAGTCAGGTATCATCAAGAAACTCCTAATTTGAGAGCTGTCAATCAGGGGAACAGGTTCCAAAATAGGTTGTGGAATCTTCTTCCCTAGAGACAGTTAAAAATAGCCCAGGCAGCCATCTGTCCTGCTAGGGTGCAGCCCTTCCAGGAGGCGGGTGACAAAACAAAACGCTGCTTCCCTCCCAGGGAGTCTCCGACGGAGAAGTGACAAGGTAGATAAGGAAAAAGGGAAGGAAGCAGAAGTCCATCTGGGCCCAGGTAAAGCTGGGGAGGAGGCAGCTGAGACTTCCCGTGGCAAAGGGACGACGAGGGCTGAGAAGAGGAAAATACTGGGGGGAAAAGACAGGAAATAACCACAAGGCTCAGAGTTCTGCGGGGAGCGCGGAGCCAATTTGCTTCTAGCTGTGGCAACTTCATTTGGTCCTGGGGACTGGGAGCTCAGCCACAGATCCTTAGGGAGGGTATTATTCCCCTCCCTAGTTCCCAAAAGAGTGTATACATGAAGCCAAAGTGAAAGATGGGAATCGTCAAATAAATCCAAGATCTTCCCAGGGAACCAGCAGCACCCACCGAACATCTCCACTAAGTTTCCTTTTAAAATACAGTCCTTTTGTTTCTTGTGCTGTCCGTAATCCTACCCATTTCCGGCATTTCTTTCATTGCTATGGAAAGCTCTCTTGGGGCATGAAAAGAAACAAAACCTCCATGGACCTTTAAAAACCTAACTCCAATGGGAAATGCAAGAGACAGCATTGCTATGGCCTGTAACCTCTGCAAAATTGGAACTGTCCCTCTCCCCGCAGACACGAGCAGCCCTTTGACCCCCATCTCTGTGCAACCACCTCAAATGTCCACCCTTGGGGTTTCAACTAGGTCTTTGTTCCTCACATTGTGTCTTCCCACAGCACACTGGAACCAGACACGTGGCACTGTCAACATGGGCCTTTGGGTAACCAGTTTTGCTGGTAGACAAAACACAGGAAGCCCACTGTTTTCTGAGCCCACACAGTGCAAGAGGCCCCTGCAAGGGGAAAGAAGGCAGTGACCAGGGGACTCACTGAGCTGAGGTAGGCAGCACACGGAAGATGGAGGCGAGGGTGGCCACCAGGTGTTGAGAGCCAGACGTAAGAGAGTACAGGGCCAAACCAGTGCCTGGGACTCAATTCTTTAAAAAAGAATTTTCTCTGGCTGGGGTTGCCAGCTAAGGAGAAACCTAAAGCTCAAGCATGCAGCCTGGTGATTTTTCTCCCCCGCTTCAGCAAAGCCGGTGAAATTTGCAAAGATAACTAGGAGAAAATCAATACGGCAGGGCCCCAGATTTAAGATGAGCTTTGGCAGGAGAGAAATCCGAGTCTGTTCTGTCCTTGCAGCTGTCCTAGGTCACATGAGATGAGGCTTTTACCCTCACAGAAGGTACCAGACTTCTTGGGAAGAACGAGAAGATAATGGATATGAAAGGGCCCCGTAAATTCACATAGCCCAAAACAAATGAAAGCGATTATTATGAGTGCTAGTAGCACATGGGCTGTCCCCAAACCGAGTGGCCTAAATGGGAGCAATGTCACCAAGAAAAGCAGAGACCGCATTCTGAGTCATCTCCCGTGGCCACTCTAGGGGCTTGGCTAGGGCACCATCTTCTATTCGGCTGGTCTGGGGGCAAAGCCAGCTATGAAAGGGATCAGGCTCATTCTCCTCCCCCTCTTTTTAGAGAGAGAGAGCACGCACGAACAGGGCAGGGGTGCGGGGCACAGGGAGAGGGAGAGAGAGAACCTTAAGTAGGCTCCATGCTCAGTGTGGAGCCCAAATGTGGGGCTCAAACTCACAACCCTGAGATCAGGCTCCTTTCCTTTTTTTGCTGGATGCCACACAACACCTGGCCAGAAACCTTAACCCTCTGGAATGTGCTGGACACTGTGGTCAAAATCCAGGACTTGGGAACAACATGTTGGGAAGTGTCTCTCCTCAGAACCTAACTCAGGTGCAAACGGGTGGCTCTATCCAGGACTCCTCCCCCCCCCCCCCTCCCCCCAGCTACAAAATCCAGGGCTTGCTCATTTTTCAGAGCTGGGATCTTCAACACCTTCGGGATTTAGTCCTCAGATATGGGGTTCGGACTGGTTAAGGCCTTAGGGAATTGCAATTAAGCAGCAGAGGACTGGTTTCCAAGGAGGAGACCGAGCAGATGATGCAGGAGTAGGGCCTCCTCTAGAGGTCGTCCCCTCCGGTAGCCCAGCACCTCCCGCCTGCCCCTTGTAGACTACAGGGAAGCCAGTACAGACAGGTGAGCGAGCATCCGGTTCGTCAAGCTCTCCTGGCAAGGAGAACCCACACTATCTTTCTATAGCCTGGAGCTGGTAAAAGAAGGGAAGGAAGGAACTAACAATGGAGTAACCAACCCACTAGCTTCCCATTCATTCTCATAACTCAATATGATGAGGCTGGCTGGCTCCGTGCCTGCCAGTATTCTCCCTAAAAGGATAGAGCTGAAACGGCTGTCAAATCAGAGCGTAGAACAGCAAAAGAGCATTGAACTACACATCAAAAGATCTTGGCGTTGGGGGCGGGGCGGGGGGTTGTTAATGCAAAAGAACACGAAGGAACTTTTGGGGTATAGAAATGTTCAATATACTGATTATGACTGTGGTTATACAAGTGTATACACTGGTCAGAACTCACTGGACTGTAAGTTTAAAATAGGTGCATTTTACATTATATAAATTACACCTCAATAAAGTTTTAAAAATTAAAAAATCTGCATTCTAAATTCTAATTCTGTCCTTGTTAACTGTGTGACCTTGGACAAGCCACTTAGTCTACCTAATGCCTCAGTTTTCCCATCTGTTAAACATGGTTAATCATTTTTGCCTTGCTTACTTCACAGGATTTTTAAGGTCAAATGACATCATATATGTGAATTTACGTCACAAAGCACAAGATGCTAAACAAATATAAGGTACTTGTAGTTAATGTTTGTTCTACAACACTTGGGACATCCCTTGCTGTACATTTCCTGCTGATCTTAAGGCATGGAGGGGAAATTCTGATCTATTTAATTGCTAATGGTTCAGAAATCTTTGCCCTGGAAAACCTTGACCTGAGAATTCTTTCTGCGTGCTCCTGGCTCTCTGCTTGCCCACCTCTTCACTGTGTAAATGTGACTTACTGTGGGTGCACAGGCCCTTCTGGCCCCCATAGATAAGTACCCTGACAGAGGAGTACAGCCTCTGAACACAGCTGCTTGACCAGAACGCAGACGCCAGGGCTGATACCATTCTGAAACTGCGGACTCTTCCCTTTCTGGGGAAACTAGTGAGTTAGCATTTTCCGCATTGCCACAGAGAGCTCCTCATAGAAGGACAAAATGGGGAAAAAACACAGAAGCCTGGGCAGTTAGGTACAACTCTATCCAGCTGGAAGGGTTAGCTTAAAGGGACTGAGATGATCTAATCCAACTCCTTCATTTAAAAAAACACTAGGAAATTAATTCTCTGAGAGGACGAGAGTTCAAGGCTAAGCAAAACTGTTAGGTAGGTTCCAATGCAGGTGCTTCAACCCCTCCACAACCGCCCCCCTCCCCCAATATATACTCACTTTCCCTAAGATCCTCTCCTTCCCACAATGGCGTCTAGTAGCCTTAGACCCTTATCCACAGCTCTTATGGGAAACAAAAGTGATCTCACACTACAGTATAAATAAGCAAATAGCACTTTTGAGTAAGATGAGGGAAGAGCCCATTTTTAAATAGGTCAGGCTAACAGTGGAAGAGATGTCTTCAGCCCATCCTCACACAGGGGCCCTGACAACAGCCCCCAGATCAAGCCCACTAGCTGGTTTTCTACCCAGCCTCAGGCAAATAAAGAACTAAAGCTTGAAACTCTTCCAGATAAGTTCAAGTGGGCAAACAAAGAAGTTCAAGTGGGCCTGCAGAGCTCAGGTCTTATCCACAAGCCTGCCTTATCATCCTCTAGAGTCTGTGCTGTGAGCAGTAACTCTGTCCCACGGAAAGGTGCGTTACAGGTCTTGCCTAATGGAAATCAGAGTTCCATACACACCCTGCCATTCTTCCTTGCAGATGCTCCTTTTAAATCCCTATCTTAAGAATACCACTCACTCTGGTTTCACCTGGTGAAGACAGGAAACAAGTCTCTTGGTCTAGTCAAGGCCACCATCATCTCTCACTTGATTCCTGCCAAGAGTCTTGTAACTGGCACCCTTCCTTCCACTTTTTACCCACTAACATCTATTTTCCCCACAGCAAGCAGTGTGATCTTTAAAAAAAAAAAAAAATCAGATGTGTTACTCCCCAGCTTATTGCCCTCCAGTGGCTTCCCACTGCACTGGGAATCAAACGCAGAGTCGGGGCCATGCTCTCTAGGCTCCATGTGGCCTGACCTTGCCTGCCCAGTTCCACCTTCCTCCAGACCCTCTCCAGCCTGCTCTCTGCCTTCGGATCACACAGACCTTCTTTCTGTTCCTCACACATGCACAACTCTGTGCACCTTCAGACCTTAGCACCTGCTGCTCCCTCAGCCCCCAGACCTGCCTTTTTCTCTTTCTTCCCATCCCCCCGGGCAGCTCAGATGTCACCTCCAACAGGCTTTCTCGGACCACACCTGGGTTAAGTAAGCAACGCCCTGCCCCCACCAGCCACTCTGAGCACACCACCTTATTTTTTTTATTTCCTTCACTACACTCAACTTCCTGTATTTCACTGCTCCATGTATCTGTTTACTGTGGATTTATTTCGCCCACTAAGATGACAGCTCCCCAAAAGCAGAGCTGTTCCATCTTGTTGATCACTCTATCTCTAGCACCAGGCCAGAGCCTGGCACACAGTGGACCTGCATCACTACATGCCAGCTACCTGAATGAAAAAAATGAATGAATGAATATTTTTTATACAAACTGAACTGAAGGTCTTTTAAGATCGGGTAAAGCCCTCTGGTAGGCCCCACAGAGACAGTGTCCTGGGTCATGCCTATGCTCAAGAGAAAGGCCAACACTGGCAAACACTTTACCAGCAGGGAAATATATCTATAGGATGGGAGGTGAGATCATGTGCCTCCATCAGGCATTTCCCTAATTAATCATCGACATTCATAGTCTGAGATATCTATAACACCAACTCTGGCATCGATCTGAAGGAAACCTATTCATTTGAGCTGACAAAAACATGTTGTCATTTTCATTTCCATTACAAAGCATGCCAATGTAGCAGAAATATTTTGATTGATTGCACATCTTTCTCACAATCCAAGTGGCAATTGATCAGCTTACCAAGGGACAAATAGCTCAACAACTCAAGTCAGAAGCAGAAAGTCTTTTCTTTCTTTCTTTACTTACAAGACTTAAGTAAGATACTGAAAATACAGAAAATTACTAATACTTAAAATTTTCTTTTAGGAGACACTAAACTGTGACACCTTCACCCTTTTGTTTGGAATAAGGTAAGATGCATACACGTGTGTATATGTATTTATACACAACATATATACCTACGTATGTATCTATAAATTAGACAACAAGGAACTAACAGCACCGCAATACCTATTGTAATGTCTGCGGGACACTAACCCCAAGGCCAGGAAAGCATCTCCAACGCCTTCAATCCCGGCCCCACAGAGGACAAATGAGTTAACAGAACTAAGAGCGCTTTGAGACTCTGAAAGAAACAAGCTATAGAATTCCTGAAAGAAGGTGAGGGGGGGGGAAACAACACAAGTACAAATACAGTCTCTAAGGGTGCAGGGAGGGGATGTTGCATAAAGAGAGAGTCAAGGTGCTCATTACTGAAGAGCCCTTCAGGCTGAAGAGAGCCATCCTTGACTATCCCTCCCCTTCCCGTGGCCACCCAGCTCTTCTTTTCAAGGATCCGCAGTGATCAGACTCCCTCTGCAATAGGCTGTTGATTCAGTGGCCTTTCTGACAGCCAAAATGCTGAGAGCTGCTCAGGTGCTCAGGAGCGTCCGCCAAGCAGGCCAGCGCAGGTTTCCACCACACCCACGCTTCAGCTTGGTAGAAAAGGAAAATGGCGAAAAGAGTTTTAATGAGTTGTTAATGATTTAAGTATGCATAGTGATATGCTTGCAAGATAAGACAAAAGGAACTTAACCAAGAATACGTTCAATTATACAACCCTGGCACACATTTAGGAAGCTTTTCTAAAAAAGAACAAGGGCTGGAAGATCCTATGCCTCCATTACCTCCCTGCAGAAGCCCACCCATGCCCTTCCTAAAAAAGCATTCTCTTCTCTTAACTCTCCCGAACAGCGTATTCAACAGCCTTCCTTCATACCTTCATCCTATCGTTCGGCAAACACCGGGCTTCTGCCTGATGTCAACCCTGCCTTTCAACCACTTACAAGGGCAGGACTAAACCTGAGTTGTTTCCTGTGGACAAAAGTACAATGGTCGCCTTTAAGATCACCTACTTGAAGGAAAACTGGTTTTAAGCTGATTAATAAACTCCATGCTTCCAGGTGCTCACACTTGGTAAGTCTTTTTTCTAAAACACCCCAGAAAGATAAGAGGTGGGAAAATGACTCCCTGGGTTAATTGAGAAGGAATGTCATCTTTAGAAAGAAAAAGGGGGGAGGGGGCACCTGGTGCTCAGTCAGTTGAGCATCCAACTCTTAATCTCAGCTCAGGTCTCGATCTCAGGTTCCTCAGTTCAAGCCCCGCATTGGGCTCCACGCTGGGCACAGAGCCCACTTGAAAAAAACAAATAAAATAAAAAATAAATAAAAAGAAAAAAAAAAAAGCCCTGATAAGTACTGGCAGACACATGCCATTCTTTTGTACAACACTTTGCAGGCAGATTTGATTTTCTTTACTCGAATTTATCCAATTTTGAACTTTGCGATACCGAAACAGATCTATAGGGGCCTCCAATGTTCCATTCTCAGCTCTAAAATAAATTTCACTTAACATTAGGTCAAGACACTTAGATTGCTGTAAATAAGAATGATTCTGGGTCATGATTAAGATGGCTTTTCAAACAATCAACAACAGTACGTCACAATCACCTGCAAATGCCGGCACTGTGTTAAACACCCAGCGATGGGTACCAAAGAAGTATAAAACAGAATTCCTGTCATCCACACCTAACAATCTAGAGACCGCTCTCAATTAATTTACCAACAGAATATGTTACATAAGATTATTTGTAATTTCAAACACATTTCACCAGTTTCAGTTCTCAGGTGGGTAGAAAACCCACTCAGCCCATAATGTCATTGAAATAGCGAGTGTGTGCAAATGAAACCTGATCTAGAAAACTGGGATAACACCAGAAATATCTAACGTGTGTGTGGTGCTTTGTTAGCTTTGTTACCGAGTTTCTCATGTACGTAAACGTCACCATGACACTGGATAGGTGGTATTTGGGAGAACAACGGTGATGTTGCCAATGGCTGAGGAAACTGAGGCACAGAAAGCCTAGAAACTGCTTCAAAGTCACAAAGGTACAGTGGCAACACGACTCCCAGGCTGTTCTTCCAACTCCAAATCCCATTCTCTATCCACTCGCGCCAAACTGAATGAGAAATAGGTGTGGAGTGTTTTGTTTTGCTTTGTTGTTTAAGGTATCTGAGAAAGAGGATACTTCATTTGAGAAAGATGAGGAGGTAAAGGGAAACTTCTGGTGATTCAAAAGGAGGCTTAGGGGCACTTTTAGAAGCTTTAGACCATGACAGCACTAGGGCTTTACTGCTTTCATTTCACTGCGAGCCGCACAGAGGGGCTGTTCCCCCTTTCAGGTTGTCTTTGCCTTTTCAAGTTCTCCTGCCATGCTTAAGGCATATTGGAGGAGGGTGTTCCGTGTGGGTTTTAACGCATGAACAGGAATACGCCATCCAGAAGGGTTTGAGAAGAGTTTCTTGAGCTAGGTAAGCGCTGGGAAGGAGGAAGGTGATGAAGACGTTGGACTTGTATATGAGAAAGACCGCCTGATGGAGAATGAGCGGAGTTGCCAGCCTAGGAAGACAGGCAAAGGCAGCTGGGGGCTGAGGGAGGGCACAGTTCTAGAAAAGAGTCGGTGGGGAAGAGTGTTTAGTTAGCCCTCAACACTGCACCGTCAGGCCAAGGCAGATGAAGGAGGGGGAGGCAGCAGGCATGACCCAGCTATGCATAAATATGGTCTCTCCCCCTCGGTGAGGGCCGACAGTTGAGAGGTTATCAGATGACCACACAAATAACCACACATCTGTGACTTCCACAAAAATCCCTCTAACTGAAAAGCGCAGAGTCTCATCCCTTCATCCAATAATCCAGTAAACATTTAGTATGTGCCAAGCACCACACTAGATGCCAGGAAAGCAAAGGTACACAGGGACAGTCCCTGCCTTCAAGGAGCTCACAGTTTAGCAGGCGAGAAAGATGTACAAAACAGTAAGGGCAAAATAGTCGACTGGTATGAATTTCCTTAGTTCGGTACCGACTACAGCCCTAGCACAGTAGGCTTCCAGCATAAACAGAGCCCAGTGGATTCCCCAACACGCTCTACTTGGCAGACTTGCTATTTATCATTTACCCATCCGTATACAGAGGCTCACACTAACACTTAGGCCAAATCTATGTTATTAATCACATATTTGCTGGCTAAGTCACTTTCCTGATGCCTACCCTGCCCAAGTCGCTGTTTTGTTTCCAAGGGGGAAGAATGTGTGTGCATAAATCTCACCCACATTGTGTAAGAGCAACCTGAACTTGGGGTGGTGCTAGCAGGGTTCACCATAGCATGGCATGTCCTTTCAAGTACGGCCCAGAGAGCAACAGGTGATTCACTTTAACAAACATCCTTGAGTCAATGTTATGCAGGTTAAGTCCCATGAAAACAAACTCCAAGAGACTGTCCACCTTCTTCTGTCGCAGCAAATAAAATCTTAGTTTATATTTGTTTGGGCCGCGTCATTTACAAAGCATTTATGAAATGGTTACCTCATTTAACACAGCAACCCGTAGTTATAAGTATTATATGGTCATCTTTCATCTGAAGAAGCTGAGGCCAGGAGAGGTTAAGGAATTATGCAGGGCCATGCAATTAATGGCAAGGGTCAGAGCTGGGTTTGGCACTCAAGCCTTCAGACCTCCAGTTGGGTGTTTTGTTCTACCAAACTGGGGCTTAAAATTCCCAAGCCAACCGTCGGTAATCTCTGTTACTTAGAAAGAAAAAATAAAAAGGAGGACAATAATTCCTCCAGTCTCCTTGGATCCAACACACTGAATGACAGTAAATCACAGGCCATTCTGTTCAGAATAGAAATAACACCAAAAATTCAAAAGCCTTTGGAGGTGATGATGGAATACATTCAGTTCCCCTGCCAATATCTAAAATATATTTGCCTATAAATAGCTTTAGCTTGATCCCGTCTGGAAACAAATCCCACATCACAATCTCCAATCAAACTCTCTATCCAGGAGCCATCGCACCATCCCAAAGTTATTCAAATTAAGGCGATTAGCCACTCCTGCCTCCACACCTCGAAATGAAACAGCACCAGCATCACCCAGTCATGTTTTGCCGAACTCAGCCTCTCCCACACTCCCAGGGATGCTTTTTAAAATAACTTGTTCATTAGCCAGCTCTCTGTCAACCATGGGAGCTAGGGGGTGGAGGGGGTGGGGTGGGGGCTTGAATCGACTTTTCTGTATTTCTCAGAGCAGGAGAGATGCTCATCAGCAGAGCAGAGAGGCTCAGAACTCAAATTTTTCCTTTCCCTGTTTAGCCAGGGCTCATCCCCTACAGGGTGTGGGGAAAGAAAATGCTATTAATTCTCAAACACAAACAGTGAGTCCCCCTGAAGGGGGGAACATTTCTCAAACTGAAATGTAAAAAAGCTGCAAGCGAGGTCAGGTATTTGGCCTGTACACCGAGGTGCCATCTATCTCACAGTTTCTCTGCAACATTCCCAATTTAGAAGAAAGGAAAATGACAGATTTAATGAAGGGGGGGCGTGTGGGGAAGGACTGGCACTGTCACTTACCTGAAGAAATTCCTCCTTGAATGGAACTGTCACCTCAAACTCAGGAGTCTAAAATAACCCTCACTCGCTTGCCAAGCGCAGCATCTTCTCCTGACTTCCCCACAACTATTTCTGCCTTCGCCACCAGCCTTCTCCCTGTGCCCGGAGCTAGGAACCTCAGGCCCGCCTGACTCCCCCCTCGCCCCTGGTTCCCACACCCACCTCTGCAGCTCAGCTCCCCGTCTTAGTAGTACCCCTGGACTCTAGTGTGGTCAAGCACGGGCCAAGGGTAAAGAAACAAGCGGACTTTGGAGTCATACAGACCTGGACTGGAGTCCCCAGTCCCCTCGGATCAGGGGCCTGAGCACAAGTTTCTAGTTCAGTTAATGGAGAATCGCGCTTCCCTCACTGGTGGCTCTATGAATTGGTCACATTTAGCAACATGCTCGCAGCACCCACCGCAGGGGCCCAGCACAGACGAGCGTCCACTGTGTGGGCAGGTGCAAGCCCCTCTCGCCAGCCTGGAGCAAGCGGGGAGTCTCTCTGCAACACAACTGAATCACCCCACGCCTCCATCAGACTGCCCCTATTGTCCTCCACGGCCTCAGCACGGATCCAGACTCAGGCGACCTTCAAGATCATCCCAAACCAGCCAGCCCCATCCTCCTCCTCTGCCTCTCTGCCTCCTCTGCTCCAACCGGAGGCCACTCCCTCACTCAGCAAACATTTACCGGGTGCCGACCACAAGCCAACATGGTGCTGGATGCTGGGAACGTGAAATGAAAGGCTGTCCGCCCTCAGGAACTCAAAAGCGTCTTTCTGGTAGGGAGCGTGTTTCTGGGGAAAGGGGCTGGGGGTGGGTGTGAGGACGGACAAAACCATCCTTGCATTCTGGTGTAGGAAGTGAGGCAGGACTGGTCGGCACGGTGGGGGCTGTGGGAAGGGCACTGAGGGGGGCGCACAGCAACTCTGTTCTTCCCTCCCAGCCTGGAGTCAGCCAAAGCCTACTCCATCAGTGAAGGGCTTATTCACTCTGGCCCACACCTCTCCATCTCTGAATTCCTCAAGTTCTTATCAACATTACTCATTTTCAGTCATCCACTGGCTGATGTCATCTCTTGTGTTGCTGTGGCTTCATTCTCTTTTTTTTATTTCTTTGTGTATATATTGGCTGTTTTCTCCATGGCTTATATGATTGTAGAGGATACAGACTAGACTCTAGACACCTCTAAATCTCCCATGGAACCTACATAAAAATTATTTGTGGCACAGGTGATGTATTTGGAAATACTGACAATCACAAAATATGTATTCTTTTAACGATGACAAATGCCTGCCCCCCCTACCGCTAGGTCCTGGCTTCTACAGGGGTATCGCGGCTGTCCAACCCACGATGAGAGAGAAGACCCCTGGGCATCTCTGAAAATTTCTCAAAACATAGTTTGCTAAAATTGTAGTTTTAAGCCTTAGGAAATTTTTTCTAAGTGAAAGAAGTTCTCATCCCAGGTGGGACGGTGTTAATACCACTACAGCATGACAGAAGGTTCATCTTGCCCACAAATATGTGCAAACTCGACATCCACACTAATGTGACATTACAGATCAATGGGGAAAGAGATGGGCCCTTTAGATAAGTGAAACTAGAACAAATGGTTAGCCATATGGAATCTAAAATAGTTAGGTCCCTGCCTCACCGTTCACAAAAATAAATTCCTCATTTATTCAAGGCAGATATGTGAGAAACAAAACTTAAAAACTGTTAGAAGAAATACAGGCGAATATCCTTATAATTCCAGGATAGGAAAGGATGTGTGTGTTAAAAAAAGTCCAAACAACAAAAGAAAAAGATAGATAGATGTGAATATCTTACAACAAAACTTCTTATACATCAGAGAATCCAGTAAAAAGTGCAAAGATAAGCCAACTCTGGGAGAGGCATATGTAACCCGTATCAGCAACAAAGGATGGGTAACCAAGATATATAAGATAGATAGATAGATGATAGATAGATAGATAGATACATACACACAGCAATTAGAAAAAGAAAAATAACCTAAAAGAGCCATCTCTAGATTGCAGTTCAAGAACTACTCTAGGGAAGGTTCCAGCTCATCTTCTCCCAGAACATAAAGGACAGAAACACAGTGAGATGGCATCTTATCCCACTTCTATATGTTTATATTTTATTACCATTTATAAATTTGTTATCATATTATTATTTCAATTTATCTACACAACAAGCCTGGGATGTAGGCAGAACATATAGTGTAACATTTTATTGACAAGGAAATCAAGACTCAAGAAGGCAAATGATAAATTCAGGGACACATATCCAGCACTTCCTAGTGAGAAAGAAAACCTAGATTTTCCACCTTCTAATCCATAATCTTTCCATTAAAAAAACACAAAACTGCCTCCACTTTAAAAAAAAATACATGTTCACACAAAAACCTATACATGAATGTTCATGGCGGCTTTATTCATAATAACCCCCAACTGGAAATAACCCAGTCCTTCAATGGGTAAATGGTTAGCAAACCCATGTACATCCCTATCATGGGATTCTATCCAATAATAAAAAGGAAGGAACTAGTAATACACGCAACAACCTAGAGAATTACTCTGAGTGAGAAAAAGTCAATCCTAAAAGGCTACTCTATGATTCCATGTATGATATTCTACAGTCATGAGAACTATAGAATATAGTCATGAGAACAGACTGGCGGCTCCAGGAGTTAAGGACTAAGGATTAAGGGAGGTGGGATGAGGGGATCATGGGGGGAGACAGGACTACAAAAGATCAACATGAGCGATCCCAGGAGTAATGAGGCTGTTCTGTATTTTGACTTTATCAATGTTAATGTCAATGTCCTCGTTGTGACATTGTACTATAGTTTTGAAAGATTTTAACCATTGGGGGAAACTAAGTAAAGGGTTTTGTAATCTATTGTTTCTTCCAACTGCATATGGATGTGTAATTATCTCAAAATAAAATATTTCAAAAAAGACCAAAAATTTTTAAAAGGCCTAAAATCACCCTGCCCTGCTGTCACACCATTCAGAAGCTAAATGAAAGTATGGAAAGGCACTTCACAGACTGCCAAGTGCACGGTCAATACTAGGTACAATCACCATCTTCCACCTCAACCAGCCTCAGCCACATCGCTCACTGTCAGACCATTCTCTCAACACCAGGCTTTCATATCCGTCCACCATGGCCCTTCACTGTACTTGTGCAGTCTGTCCATCCCTTTTAATACACTGAAGCTCCTTGAAAGCCAAAACCTTGTTCCGTATCTCTATATTATATGCTCACAACCTAGCACAAAACCAAGCATAGAGTAGGTGCCAGGTAAATGGGTGCTGGTTGAAACTACTGCATGATTTCCATGTTTAATACAAAGTATCCCAAGACTGGTAGAAGTCATGAGGGGAGGGGACCAGGAAGAACACCCCAGAAGCCTGAGCCAACGCCTGGAGAGTTTCATCAATGACCTCTTCCTTCCTCAAGCCCGAGAACTCAAATGCAGCGAAGGACCAGAAGGACCATACAGAGGGTGTGGCGGCAGCATTAAAAATAGGAGTTCCATTCATCAGGCCTCCTTTTTTATCCTGTTTCAAGCTCTGCAGATGAAGGAACTGACCATTTATAGTTTGGGTCACTGGAACAAGATGGGAAGGTAGGCTGTGGTGTACTCTTCTGGAAAAGATTTTAAAGGTTAGCTGACAGCCCTTTTTCTTAAATGATTAGACTGAAGAATTGCCCGGGGGGCAGAAGAATGTACTAAATCATCTGTCAAAATCTCTCAGGGACCTCACACTCTCTGCCTGGGCAAACGTATTTGGTTCACGGGGTGGGGAGGGGGGCTCCTAAACTCTGAAAACAATGCTAGCTCCTTATTCCTCTTCCGAACAGTTCTTGAGCAAAAAAAGAAAAAGAAAAGAAAAAAACGAAGAAAGAAAAAGAAAGAAAGAAAGAAACACACATAAGCGGGTGCTTTGCTGCTCCCAATGTTATCGGATAATTTTTCAAATTCTTACTCAATTACATATCACGCTCTTATCTGCAATCTCCACAGGCCAGATAGGCCTGCTATCACATCATGTCCACAGAGCCTACAGAACACAAGAATCCCTCCCAAGTAACTCCAACTCTCATAAACATGACATCGTTTTACATTAAGTTGTGTGTGTGTGAGAGAGAGAGAGACGTGTGTGTGTGTACACACAGCTGTGCCCATAAGCCCCTGGTCTTCTAGGAGCAGTCAGGAGGAGATGTGGGGCCATAGCAGGTTAAAAACTTGGGAGGTTTCTGTTTCTACCTAGATAATGATTAACTCCTTTTACGGCTGAATATAGAAGAGCTGGCATTCTGGACTAGCAGTCCTGCTCCCCGGTCAAAAGAGTAAATAAGAGCTCACATGCACACATCTGACTCTTAGAATGAAATAAATGGGGGCGCCTGGGTGGCTCAATTGTTAAGCGACTGCCTTCGGCTCAGGTCATGATCCCAAGGTCCTGGGATCGAGCCCCACGTCGGGCTCCCTGCTCAGTGGGCAGCCTGCTTCTCCCTCTCCCACTCCCCCTGCTTGTGTTCCCTCTCTCACTGTGTCTCTCTCTGTCAAATAAATAAATAAAATCATTAAAAAAAAAAAAGAAAAAGAAAGAAAGAAGTGGTACAAATCGGTTTCAGGCTTTGGCAGTGGGAGGGCTACTGAAGTTTTAAGGAATACTAGGTGTTTTTAAATTGTGTCATTACCCACCTTAAAATATCCAGATCAAGAACCTCATTAATCAAAGCAACAGACACCATCTACCCAAAATGCTTCGATGTTTCACTGAAAATTGCTCACAGCAAAGAGTTGAGATAAGTTACGTCACCACGAATCACTGAATAAATAAGAGAGATCAAGAGATACAGCACAATTGACTCCAACAACGACTAACACACAAAGCCTATTAATGTCGTTTAAAGATAAAACTTGAAGCCAGGAGTAGGAGAGATGGGCAGGAAGAATCTATGGTAGCCATTCTCTGGCTTCTATCCTTCCCTCGGGACGATAATCAACATGGAAACGCTACGTGGAAAGTCACTTTATAATAACCAGTTTTTGGTCCCGGGTCCTAAAAATGATGAAGCAAAGAACTAGTAATCCATCTTTCTACTTTCCCGCTGAGGTGGGAATACCAAAGGTGGAAGGACTTGTCCAACATTATGCAGCTAGTCCTCCATTATCCTACAACCGTCCCTGCCTCCCTGTGAATGATCTTTTTTAAGTGCCGTAATGATAAAAATATGAGCTGTCATTATTATTAATAGTACTCATTTAAAAACAACAGACTGTTTCTTAGCCTATTCATTAGGTGAAAAGAAAACAAACACAAACGCGAAAACATTTCAACTCCACATTACAGCATACCTCATCACAATCCCCACACAAATCCCTTAGTTGACAAAGGGCGTACCCCATGGAGAGGGGTACAAATGGCAAGATGCCATCCTACATCCTCAGAGAGCCTGGAGTCACTTCCCCCATAGCCCAGATGTCTATGTGAACCCTAGTCCGGTTCCACATCCACATGGCCTCCCCCTAGTTTGTTCCAGCCCAGATGTCAGGGATTTAAAAGCCTCCCATTTCCCTATTGCTTAAATTGTAACTAAAGACAATCACCCCACTTCCTTTTTCTTTCTGCCCTATATGTGTGCATCAGCCAGGCAAGACACAGCAAGCTCTGGGACCGGGGAGAACGAAGTTCAGAGAATATAGCGGGGTTTGTTCTTACAAGTATGCCTGCTTAAGAGGGGCAAAACTGTCATCTTCAATATCTTAAGTAAGCAAGAGTAAGAATAAGCATGAAAGCTGGGAGAGCGTCAGAAATTTTCTGTGTCAAGCCCAAATTTCCTAGATGAGAAAACCAAGGCAGAGGGGGGTCAGTCGGTGTGTCCCAGAAAGACTTTAGAACACGGCACGAACTCCTTTCCACATCATGATCCTAGGAAATGAGAACTATCGACTAGAACAGTGTTAAATCACTTTGGGTTCATTCTCCATCTCCATCACTTAGCAGCTGTGTGCTTTGGAGTAACTTAGGTAGCCTCCCGGTGCCTTACCTGTGAAATGGGGATCATAAAAGCAGCTACCTCGTAGGGTTGTTGGGAGATTCATGAGTTAATATATGTAAAGCACTTAGAGTTAAACATAAGGAGCGCTCAATAAATGCTAGCAACCATCATCTTCGTCAATTGTTAGCTAGGGCCAAGAATGACTGTCTCCATTTTATAGATGAGGACACTAGGGGCTTTGAGACCTGAGGTGAGTTACCCCCCAAATCACAGTGGTAAATGGTAAAGCCAAACTAAAACCCAAACTTTCTGCCTCCAAATGGCACTCTTTCCCTTGGAACCATTCTCCCTGCACAGAACCCTGTAGTTCAATTTGTGATGACCCAAAGGGAGTATTGCTCCAAAATAGGTACCTCAGTCAAGATGCCTCCCCAAAGAGCAGCTTACTCATCCGACAAGTTCTGGCCCAATACCCTCCACCCCAATCAATCAATCAATCAAAAACGCAAGGGAAGAACAAGTGGAAAAGGGAGATCTCTAAAGGATCCCAACGTTTGGAGAACCTGTTGCCAACTCTTTAGAAACAGGATGTATTTCTTAAAGCTCATGGCATGTCATGTCTTGGCCAGCTCATGATCTTGGATCCCTTTGTTTTCTGTGCCTTGTCTTCCTGTGGAGGCCTGGCTACCCAGACGCCCAGGGCTGGTGAGGTCATCCTCTACAGGGAGAGCACTCAGACCCTGCCCACCAAGCCGTGATTTGAAATGCAGGATCTGGGATCAGAGAGCAAAGACAAGGTCCCAACTTTCATAATGCCTCTCAGGTCACCTGCCCACTGATTAGTGCATCTTTAGAAGAAAAGGTTATTTAAAAAGACTGCCTTCTCCCTAACAGATGGCATCTTAAAATACACACACAGAAATGGAGGAGGAGCACTCCCCAGCTGTTTTTCCTTCCTCGTGAATATAAATTTCAAGTTCAGAACCATTCATGCACAATGTATAAACAAGGTCAAGGCTACTGAATACCAAATGACTTGGAAATCAGGGGAGTTTCTCCCTTTGGACCTTTCCTCCGCATCTTCCATAGATCACACAGCTGCTTCAAAGCAGCCAACGGCTCTCTCCAAACCCATGCTCCAAAAAAGTGTCACAACAGTCCCTTTGCTGGGTCAACTCTGTTTTAAAATAGACCTCAACTTTCTCAGCTTTCGACTTCAAATATCTGTTTAAAATGACAAATCCTGGACAAATGCAGAATTTGTTTTGCTTCAATTACAGAAAACCCTACTTTTGTTTTACACTCCGCAATTTGAGAGTTAATATTTTTCTTGGTTTCCGAGGCAAGAAACATGACGGATGAAATTTGATCAACTCAATCAGAGCTCCAGGACAGAGATTTTAAAGAGGGTAGAGGTGGGAGTAAATAAGGAAAAACACCCCCAACCCCGGGGAGCCTCCACGTGCTATACAGTATGTACCTGCCCCTCCATAATGACAGTCTTCACCATGTTTTGATCCACTCTGAATTTCAAACAACAGTAACATAAGAAGGCTTTTTACTGGAGTAGGGGGAGAAAGGCAGAAGCATGGCAGGGTCACATCCCACCTCAACTCAGAAAACGTTTGGTTCTATTTACAAGCATTTTTTAGTGCTTCTTTGTGCCAGAAGCTGGACACATGGCAGTGAATAAAAGGTCTGTTCCCAAGGTGCTCAGTGAGTTGTAAATAAAAAGATGTAAACAAAGAGATTACAATGTAATAGAATGAATGCAGTAATAGAAGCACCAGGACACTGCTGAGGAAATGCTCAGGGTGTGTTAATTAACCCTGTGCAGAAAGCAAGGGGAGATGTAGAGGAATCCCGCTCGGCATCCTGCACGGATCACTGTGCAGAGAGAAGGGACAAGCAGGGAAGACTTCCTGGAGGTGGTGGCATCTAGGCTGGCTTTTAAAGGATGACTGAGCTTTCCAGGTTTGAGGAAACGGATCCATTCCAAAGAGAGGACACAGCATGGATAAAGCAAGAAGCATGAAATAATGTAATATGGTAAGGAAACTAACTAGGGGCAATTCAGCTTTGTGATGGTATAAAATTAAGCAGGGTAAGAGCAAAGTGATGGGTATAAATAGTCTTTTATGCTATAATCTTAGCATAATAGTGTTTGTTTTTTTAAAATCACCTTGGTGGGGGGCGCCTGGGTGGCTCAGTCGTTAAGCGTCTGCCTTCGGCTCAGGTCATGATCCAGGGTCCTGGGATGGAGCCCCGCAT
Source organism: Mirounga leonina (assembly GCF_011800145.1). NCBI lineage: Eukaryota > Metazoa > Chordata > Mammalia > Carnivora > Phocidae > Mirounga > Mirounga leonina. The sequence goes on from NW_023270389.1 coordinate 24,225,831, forward strand.
CAGGCTCCCTGCTCCGCGGGAAGCCTGCTTCTCCCTCTCCCACTCCCCCTGCTTGTGTTCCCTCTCTCACTATGTCTTTCTCTCTGTCAAATAAATAAATAAAATCTTTAAAAAAAATAAAAAATATAAATAAATAAATAAATAAAATCACCTTGGTGGTATTGTATAAGATATATTGTCAAGATCAAATTAAGAAACTATTTTTTAAAAATCATTTGCAGTAGTTCAGGTCATACACTTCTGCATTCATCATTATATTCGATAATGTTCACCAAGAGCCACCATTTAGGGCTACAATACTGTTCTAGACACGCTCCTACCCGAAGGGTCCCCTATAACAAGAGCTACGTATTTAGCATTTACGATTTGCCAAACACTTGACACACATTCACAATAAACCAGCCAGGTAGGTCTTGCTATCTCTACGTCACAGGAGAGCATGCTTGGTGGAGAAGCTGAGTAACCTGAGCAAGGCCACAGGGCAAGGAGGTGACATTGACAAGGTTCCCACTGAGGGCCCGTCCCAAAGCCTGGGTTCTCTGCGTGGCACTACACAACTTCAAAACATTCCCACCGAAGTCTAGAAGATGAGGGAAGGCTGAAAGACACATATTTAGTACTTAAGGTGGTACAAGGTGAGTGCCATGTGAGTCATCCCAGAGAAAAGGGTCCTTTCTAGTCAAGAATGACCAAGGAAGGCACCCAGCAGGGTGGTTTTTAGGAGGTGAAGCTGTGGAGCTGGGCGGGGAGAAAGCGGCACCCCAGGAACAGCACTCGGACTCAGACTCTGGTGACAGCCCAGGTCCTAATTCCTGTCCCATCACTCACCAGCAGCAGCCCCTGGGCGAGGCACTGATTTGCCTGCACCTCAATTTATTCATCAGCAAAATGGGACAAGAGCAATATATTCCTTTTAGGGTTAGTGTGAGGATTAGGAACAATCTATGTAAAGTATTCAGCATAAGTACACGGTAAGCCCCAAACAAACAGCAGAATGGCAGTTAATAGTAGATGTGTTTCAGGTATGGCAAATAGTCCAGACAGGCCTCCAGTCCTCTCACAGTAAAATGAAAGACATGGTTGATGATAAAATTGAGACTAAGATTGAGGACCAAGTGAATATTCACCTGGGAAGCTGGTCTCTTCTCAGCAGGGAATCAATCATGAGAGGAAATAAGCCATATTCATGGCATTCTGAGCAGATCTCCCAGGGGAGCCCCCAGCCCCACCCTCTGGCATCTGGCTCACTTGTGACCCTTTCAGAAGAAGTGTGAGGCCCTAGGGACTGGTTCAAGCAAGGTCTTTAGGAAAAACAGATACTGTCACTCGGATCAACACCTAATGTGTCCAAGATTTTTTTTTCTTTTCTCACTCCCTCTATCCTGTGCCTTTCCCCCACAAACACATAGTAATGGCTGAGGCACAATTATTAACCCAACTTCTCTGGGAGACTGTTTGTCTTTATTCACTAAGGCAATGAATAAATAAATAAATAAAATTTCCAGGAACCAATCCGGGTAGCTTGGTAGCTTGGATCACTATTTATTTAAATAGTTTTTAAATTTGGTAAAACCCGGCTTTTACTTATTTAAGTTGATGTCATTTCTATAATGTGGTTATTATATTACTCATTTAATGACATTATAATGAAGACACTCTTGGTGATGATGGTTCTGCTCACTTATCTTGATTGTGATGATTTCATGGGTGTATAACATATGCCAAAACTTACCTAACGTACACCTTAAACATGTGTGGTTTATTACATGTCAATTAAACCTCAATAAAGCTGTTAAAAAATACAGTAAAAATTTAGTAATTCATGTAATTATTAAAAGGCATAAAATTGTTATCCACATACAATGTTCATATTGTGAACATAAATATATATTCATAATATGAACATATGAGCATGTATATTTAAATCTTAACTCTAAAAAGATTTATCAGGACACAAGATTATGTAGAAATGCATACACAGGCTTGTAAAACTTGCCTGTAGCAGCAGTATTTGCAACAGCTAAAAGGTAGACACCACCCAAGTGTCCCTGGAAATATGAATGGATAAACAAAACGGGGTACACACATACAATAGCCTTGAAAAGGAAGTAAAGTTCTGACAAATGCTACCATGTGGAGGAGCCTTGAAGACATGCTGAGTGAAATAAGCCAATCACAAAAGGACAAATACAACATGATTCTACTTACATGGGGTACCTAGAGCTGTCCGAGATACAGGGTTGGGGCAAAGGGGGATTGTTTAATGGGGACAGAGTTCAACTTGACAAGATGCAGAGTTCTGGAGGTGGATGGTAGCGCTCATTTGCACAATGGGCATGTTCTAACTGCCCCTGAACTGTCCACTAAAGCATGGTTCAGATAGTCAATTTTACGTTGTGTGTATTTTCCCACCATGAAAGAGACAGAAGTTCCTACACATTACTGTAAAATCAGTAAACGTGTTATTTTGTAATTCTTAAAAATGTTTTTTAAGTGCTCTCATTGACATTTCAATCAAACAATTTCTGAGGTGACTTTCCCAGATTCCCTAAAAGGCCAGTTCTGTAGCTGACACCAGATTAAAACTGTTCCCTTGCATTTTACTACCAGTAGAGATCTACATATTGACTTCTTTTTCCCCTGCCACATGACCTAATACTTTCCTAACAAAGCCCTCGGAGGCCTGGGGTGGAAGGTAGGCACAATTCCCGTGAAGAAAACATCTCTTCTGGAAGAAGGGCTCCACAGGTACCATTGGCAGCCCATGTTTATCGGGAGTGAACAATGGGAGCATATGAGTCAGGAGCTGGGCACCTGCTGATTTAAAAGGGTGTGGACCCTACGGATCAGGGCTGGATCCGACTCTGTAAACTTCACAGCAGAGAAATGATTGGGCCTCGTCCTGGCTTTCAACCTGTGCAGGTGCATGACGATGTGGTCATAACCACCAGATGGGCTTCTCCAAAGATATTTCTGTTCCCGTGCCCTAAGAGGATGCCTGAAATTGCAAAAGGGCTCCTCACAAACACGGTCTAGCCGCTGCTGCTTTGCACAGCACACGGCATCCCCAGCTCCTTGCCCACCACCTTCCTCCCGGTCTTCCAACCCTGACATCCAGAGCGCTCCGTTTTTCCCAGAGTTTCCTTTCCTTCCAGGAGTTCAGCTGTCTGCAGAGTCCTATTTTCCCTGAGCAAGGGAAGAGAAGCCTTCAATCATCTGGCAGGAAGATGATAGCATCTGCTTGGGGATTCCAAGGAGATGTTTTACTGCAGCTTTTCACAAACTGATTATATTTAAAGCTCCCTTGGGGAGTGGGGGCTGGGAGGAAAGAAGCTTTGGAGAAGACCTTTGTTGGCATGAGTGAAGAACCGCTCAGACCTCCCAGGGGAACAAGCTTGTTTAAACACCAGCAATCCACATTCCCAAGTGTGTGTGCACACACAATATGTGTGGAGTTTTAAATTTCATCTCCTGCTCGGAAAGGGTCCTAAAGGGTTAAACTGTTCCAGGCAAAGGCCTGAGGCTTTTCTATCAAAATGCTCCAGATGGAAATTACAGAATTTCACTTCTCAGCTCTGTGCTGCATATATACCGCCCTTCTAAGACATTTAAAAAAAAAAAAAAAAAGGACAAGACCCGCAATGTTCTCAAGAAAGAAAATTTGACTGCCCAGCACACAGTACCACTCTGTTTCAGAGGATTCCTCCTGGAATATTTGCATTAACTGTCAATCTTAAGCTTTCTGGGGCACTAGAAAAACTCAAGGTATGGCGAGGGTAAAGGAAAGGGGGTCCTGAGTAAGGAGAGGGCGACAGCGAGCCAGGAAACTATGCAGTGATGTGAAGCCACCCAGATTATTACCTCCAGTAACCAGGCCTTGCACTCTACCACCTTGTGCTACTCCAGTCTTGAAAGAAGCTCACAGGAAACCGGCCAAAAGGCCTCAGGTTATGACCATGAACCTGACCAGGGCTGTCAAGACTTTCCAGAGATTCATGTATATGAAAGCGTTTCATTAATTGGAAAGAGCCATGTAAAAGCATTAAGAATATTATTGCTTTCGAGTCAGACATTGAGAGGCATGAACTTTCAAAGGAATCTGAACACCCACAAACCAGAAACAATGATGGTTTTGAAGAAGGCGGCTACAGGGCAGGCGGACTAAGGAGGCACGCCCCGCATAAATGCACGCTGGGCGAGGGCTGGGGCTGGGGCCTCAGAAGCCCTTCAGGGCACATGCAAGCAGGTGGCGTCAGGCGAGGCAAAAGCCACAGGTTAGACAAGGTACCACAGAGTCCATTTCGAGTCCACTGGACTCAAACCATCTCTGACCGAAACGGGCAAAACCCACAACTCTGGTCAGAGAATACAAAACAGCTGCCAACAATTAGACACTTTACCTGTTCATTTTACAGAAAGGGAAACTGAGGTCTACAGGGTTTAAGATACCTTTCACCACTACTGGAGGAACGGAAACTAGAACTCAAGTTTCATTCCGAGACTTGTGCCCCATCATGGAACAGCTGGTGCCTTGGGGGTGAATGGGCATTGTGGCCTTATGGTTAGCCCAATGCAGCAGGAAGCCAGGCCCACTAAGCGCGGAGCAGACTGCGCCATGGGTGAGCACACATACCACTCCAAATGATTTTCATATATGCTCTCACTGACGCCTCACAACTGCTCAGGAAATGCACAGTATTTTGCCTATTTTTCAGTTAGGAAACTAAGGCTCGGACAAGTCACGGAATTTGCCCAAGGGGCAAGGTGAGCAAGTGACCAAACTGAGATTTGAAACCTAGGTCCCTTCAACTCAAAAATCTGTGCTCTTCGCCACCAGACCAAAAGGGCAGTTTTCCTTTTTATCTTGGCATCTGTGAGAGAGGACCAGCAGCAGTACCAGTCCCATGTAACACGTAAAAACCTGAAACTCGGAATTCTGACCGACGGCTTCTACCTAGTGGGGGAGCAGAGCCAATCTAGAACCCGGGTCCTTTGTCTCCAATCTCGATGCCCTTCCACGAAGAACCTCGGTTCTACAACATAAGCTCCGTAAGGGAGGGGTCTTTGTCTTGTCCACTGCTCTGTCGCCAGCCCCTAGAAGGCACTAAATAAAGGGCTGACGAATAAGGGAATGGAGTCGAGCTGCCAGGGTTTGGCTGTGTGACCTTGGGAAGGCTTCTCACCCTCTCTAAGCCTGTTTCTTCATGCACTGAATGCGGGGTAAAATAATATCTACCTTCCTGGTTGATGTGAGAATTAAACAAGACAACTCATATAAAGCACTTGGAACAGGCTGGAACGTCATGAGCACCCAAACTGTAACCCATTATTATTATTACTACTGCTATTATTCATTGACAGATTTGGGCTTCTTACCGATTTCTTGTTTCCTACTCTGGTCAGATGATGTTTCACGGTAAGTAGGAACAGAATAAAGCAAAGAATTGGAAGTCGGTAACCTCCTTCTCATTCCAACTACCACCACCTAGCTGTGTGACCTTGGACAAGCCTCTTAATTTCTCTGTACTCTCCTCCACTATAAAATGAGGGACTAAATCATTTAAATCAGTTTTTTATCGGGCACCTTCTCTGAGTAAGACATCATGCTCGGCCACCTATAAAATTCTATGATCCTGAAGAGTGTCAGTGAAAATATCAGAGCAAAGCAAAACAGTCCCCTGCTTGCGGCAAGGTTGAAGAGAAACCCCAAATAGCCAACTGCATTACATCATCTCAATGAGCAATGTTTGTAAATACACAAGTGTTCAATTTTGAGACACTCGTGAGAAATCTTTCACCAATAGGAATCAGCAGACAAGGTTCTATTAACACCTATCAGCCCTGAACCTTCCAAAAAATAAACATGTAAAATCACTTTGCACCTTAGTCAAATGGTGTGCTTCTGGAGAGAAATCTGGGAAAGTCAAAGTTATTAACACTCCCTATGGCAACAGTTAAGAATAGGATATGTAAAAAAATAGAGCGACATAGCTGGTTAAAATGGCAAGGGGGATTCCAGGAGCAGAATACAGTGCATCTGGACAGGACACAGAGGCCAGTGGCCTATTGTTTACAAAAACAGGCCCAGATTATGAACAGTGACAAGAGGCCAAGACCTCAATTATAACTCACAACCACACCTCTCCCAATCCCTGTTCAACTGAAGCTATCAATCAATCAACTCCCCCATCTCTGTAATAAACCCACCAATATTTGCAGCCAAGTGGAGAGAAGGTCCCTCAGGGCACCTCCAGCATTGACCAAGCTGATGACATTAAAAAGATCCTACAGGCAAAATGGGGACTTCAAACTGCATTCCAACCTTCCAAGAGATAAGGCAGCTGCCCATTTCAAGCTCTACACTATCCCCACCCCAGGCGATCATTAGAAGGGAGACATGGCCCTTCCCAAGTCCTCTATGATAGGAAAAGGTCTCCTTGCATTGGTGCAGGGAAAGAAGGAGGGGCCCCTCCCTCTGTACTCTGAAACAAAGGAAAACCCAGAGCTCCAACCATGTGGTGTAACATTCAAGGCCACCCACCTCTCCCATTCCCCAGCTGAAGTCTCAATGGGCTAGAGCACATGGCTCTTCCTAGTGGCTGCCCAGGAAGGGACAGTGCCTTGCACAAACACATCCTGGGGCTCTTTAACAGGCGGGAACCCTCCTATGGGAACGACTGGTTAAAAAAAGGTTGTCTGGGAACGGGCTCTGATTCATGCACCAAGTCAGGTAGTCAACTAAATGTGCAGACAGGTCAGCTGGTTTCTCTAGGTCCACATTTTGCTTTACCCTTCACATTTTTGCAGAGGGAAGTGGGCCTTTAAAAGCACGCCTTCTGGAGCAGAGGGTGACAACACAGAAGGGTTAAACAATTATGTCTTCCCATTCTCCAGAATCAGCACCACCCAGCAACCCTAACATCCCAACTCCATTCATGTTTAGGTGAGGGCGGAGACAGGGTGTGAAATGACCTTATTCTTTCTGTTCGCTGATCTCTGATTGAATGCAAGGCAACCAGAGACCTGGCAGGTACAAGGTGCACCCAAGGTGGCTACAGACTTTCTGTGTCCGATGCCATAGCAAATGTCACCTTTTGATACAGTGCATCAGGAAAAACCCCCACCTCTTCCAGGGCTCCCCAAATGGTATACCTTCTCAAGGTTGCCTTTCTCTATCTGGACTCCTCTTCAACCTCAGAAATAAATTCCCAAACACCTGTCAGATTTCAGTTGTCCTTCAAGGAAACCTGACCCAGACACCCAGAGGCAAATTGCCGCCTTTCTCTCTCCAAGAACCTCCCGCCCCTCCCCCCATCCTATCTAGCCGGGGGCGGGGGGCGGGGGGGAGGACTGCCAAAATCAGGGCCAGCCCTACAGAACAAACCTAAAGCCCACTCTGAAAATTCCTTTCCAGAGCTGGTGGCCCCTGGCACAGCCCATCCTTCGGAGGCTCAAACCCACCTATGAAACCACCTCTGGGTTCAGCCTGCCCCCACCTGCTCCACCCAAAGAAATGAACATCCTGCAAATCAGGGTGGAAATACATGCCTCAATGGTCCACAGAGCATATGCATTATGCTATTTTTCAAAGCCCTTACCTTTGACCTGAGTATCGTACTCTGCTATGATCTCCTTATCCTTTTTGAATTTGGCCGGAGACGTCATGTTTTCCTTCTTTCTTCCAAATTCAAATTGTGAATTGATAGATCCACGGGAAAAATTCAACCACCGAAATCAATACCTCCAAGACTGCTTCTCCCAAGAGCAGAAGGGGCCCCCCGCGGTGGTCTCCAGCGCTCCGGGGAGCGCGGGCTGCGGGCTGGGCAGAAGGCTACGGCGGGCACATGCAGACGGTGGGCGCTGGGGCCGGGCGCGGCGGCGGCTGGTTCCTGTGCTAGAGCCGGAGCCGCAGCCTCAGCATTAGCCGGGAGAACTGCAGCGCCCGGAGGCTGGCCTGGGGTCTGACATCAACGACAGAGGCAGGGAGTGGAAGTCCTTCCGCACAACATGGTGTGGGGGGTGCGGGGGTGTGGACGCGCCCAGCTGTGTCCCCGGGAGGGAGTGGGTGCGTAAAAGGGTGCCGGGGAGGGCTGGGCGTGCTTCGCGGTTTTTTGTTGCACAGGCTCGAAGATGCTGCAAATCAAATCCCAAAAGGGAGCCGCAGCAGCGCAGACTGGATCGGAAGTCGTTTGCTCCGGTTCACTTGCCTGTAAATGCAGGGAAAGGGGGAGGGGGCGATCAGCCCCAGCGCAGATCCTAATCGCGGCGGGGGTGAGGTAGGCGCCGTCGTTCCAAGCCCGGCCTGGGCCCATTCATCTCGGCCAAACACCAACCCGGCCCACAGAGCCCGGCGCGGCGAGGTGCGGAGGAAGGAAGCTCCCTCCGGATTGTGTTTTAAGGCTGGAAGAAAACACTTCGGAGCAGCCGCCTGCGCGGGCTTCGGGTGGGGACTGCGGCGGGAACGCGGGGCTCCGGGCGGGGACTGCGGCACCTCGGCGGCCTCCGAGCCCCGACAGCGCTGGGCAGCCGCCAGCTGAAGGGAGCACTCTCGGCAGTGGCTCCGACGCGGCCCCTGATCCCCGGCCGGGGCAACTCCCTGGACATCAAAAGGGATCAAAGCCAGGGAGGGACAAGCCACCCGGGCACAACTTTTCTTTCCCTCCCGCCCCTCCTCCCAGTTGTTTTGTTTTTGGTTACTAGCTTCTCTTGGCAGCAAAATGTTTCGGGCGGGGGTGGGGGGAGAGACCTGCAGGAAAAAGCCTGCTCGGCACGGGGCACATCCAGGAAAACAATGTGGTCGACAGAAGCAGGAAACGGGTTAGAGGCTAGGGTCGGAGTCGGGAAAACCCGGGGGCGGGGGACGGAAGGCAGCCACCGCCTCCCCCAACCCAGGGACGAGAGCGACTCTTAAATGCCACCCCCGATATTTTTTGTCACCATTGCCCAGAGATCCCTGATACCGCACCCAGACCCAGGCTGGGGGAGGGGGGGTCGGAAGGGTGGCAGTCCCGACTCCTCGCACCAGGAGGTGCCGGAGGAAATCCCGCCCCGGCCCAGGCCCGGGAGGCGGGAGGGAAGCAGCGGTAGCTCAGAGTCGGGCGTCTTGCTCCCCACCGTGCCGCAGCGGCTACCCTCCCTCCTTGGTCGCCCCTTACCCTTTCCTTGTCAGGAGGCAGCGGGGGGGCGCGTGGGGGGGCTCCCGCCGGTGTCTCCCACTTCCCGCGCCCGGAGGAAGAGGGAGCCCAGGCGGCGTGGTGGTTCAGGCGGGCAGGAAGCGGGGAGGGGGGTGTGAGGTGGGGTCCAGAGGCTGCACGGGAGCCGGGGATAACTGGAGCCTCAGCACACGCTTGGGAGGTGGAGAGAGGGTACGGGGGGGGGGGCGGTGAGGAGACTACCGTGGGCCACGATGTTACATGAAGTGTAAGGATGTTAGCAACTTGGGGGACCCGCTACCGGTCTGGGAACCGGGGTGCGTAAAAGGAGCCGTTCCAGGCGGGCCGGGGGCTGGGACAGGGCAAGAGCCCCGGAAGCAGTGCGGAACAACTATCCTTCTGGGTCCTGGGCTGTAACCGGCTGTCTGCCAGGGCTTGGAGACAGGGGAAGAGGATACCGGATGGTTACGGGTGATGCCAGCGACGGCTGCCCAAAAGTGGACCAAGGCTGCCCGTGTGCAGAGGACTTGGGGAGGGGGCTGGGTGCGGGCTTCGCGGCGGCAGAGTCCCAGGGCAGAGTCCCAGGCTGTGCGGTGAAGGGCAGAGAGAGATGCAGTTCTGAGAAGTATTATGGGCTGTACTAGAAGATTTGGAGAGGGTCGGGGGGGAGGGGGTCTGAGGGATTCCGGGCGGCACGGGAGGCGATGCCGCCAGCAGCATCCGCACCCTCTCCTTCCCGCCCCTGCCGGGGTTTGTTCAGTCAGGGCTCTAGCCCGGCGGCCGGGAAGAGGAAAGGGGAGAGGGAAGGAGCCTTTACCTGGCTCTGACGCGACGGGTCTCGGGCCCCCGGCTCCGCTTCCCACTCTGAGATCTCCTCCCCTCTTCCCCGCCACCCGCTTCTACGCAGATCGGTCCCCTAGTCCCCTGAGGAGCCTCCGCCAACTCCGCAGGACCCCGCCGGGAAGCAGAGCCCACCCCCTTACCAATCACCGCCCGTTTTCTATCGACCGATGGGGCCTGTAGCCAATAGGAATAGCTGATCCCGAAAGGACTGGAATGAGAAGGAGGAGCTGGCGAAACTCGGAGGTGTGACTAGCACCACCGAGGCGTGGTCACAGAGTAAGCTCCTCCCCGGGTTGCCGAGCCCTAAAGTAGGATTAATGGGCGGGGTTAAAGTGGAACCAACAGCCAAACACAAACTCTTGAGGGAAAGCACGACCAATTGGACCAGGGTAGAGAGGAGGGGCGTTGCGGAGAATTTTAGCCAATAGAGAGTAGAGATCTCAGGACTGTAGAAAGTCTTCCAATAAGAAGCGCGAAGGGCGTGCCTTGACTCTTTCACTGGGGCGAGAGTAGGATTTGCCCAAAACTCCCGGGGCCGGCCAATGAGAGCGGAGGCGGAGCCAAGCTCGACCAACCATAAAGCTGAGCTGATCACAGCACCGTTACTGAGGCGGGGCGTAGGGTCTCCAAGCCACTAAGATCTCAGCAGGGGAAGGCTCCGGAGCCTTCCAATGCGGGACGCAGGCGAACTCTAGTTCTCCCAATCGGTGCGCGGCGCCGGCAATTCAAACTGACAGCCGGTTGGAAAGGCAGAGAGAGCGGAAGAGGGAGCAAAAAACGACGCGTTCGGTGACAGAGCCCCCAGCGCCGACTGAGCCCCCAAAGCGATCTCTGCCCCGTCCTACCAACCCCACCGCGCGCTCCGGAGCGGCCGCTCGGAGGGAGACCTAAGGGGACGGCGGGGGGCACGAGGGAGAGCTGAGGGACGGGGGACCGAGAGAAACGGCGCGAGAGCCAGCCAGCACGCTGAGGGCTGGGGGCTGCCAGGAGAGAAGTGAAGGGGGGCTCGCGAGCGAGCAGAGCGGGGGAGGGTCCCGGGAGGACTGAAGAGAACCGGGGTTCGTCCGGGTGGGAAAAGCCAAGGGGATTTCTGGATCCTGGGAAGAGGAGAAAGATTTCCAAAGACGAGGCGTGGGTAGGGACGCCTGGCCGGCGATCCGGGGGAGGAGGGGGAGGAATTGGAGCGCTCGGAGGGAGGGGCTTAGGAGGAGAGCTTTCAAGGAAAGACACTGCTGGAGAAAGTTCAGGGAATTGCTAAAGGGGCGGGGGCTGAAGAGTGGAGGAGCCTTTTAGACGCGAGGCTGGGGGGCCTACTGTAGAGAAGTTCCGCTGGCCCCTTGCAGCTCGCCGCCCCCGCAACTTCAAACCCCACTCCCTTCCCCGAAAATTAAAAGGAAAGCCACATATGCTGCTTCGCCCTGCTCCTCCTCAATAAATATTACTTTCACCCTCCCACGGGAAAACAGAAAAGAACTCATTTCCTTCCCTAAAGTTTAGGGCTTAGAAAAGCTCTAGACCTCGCAATTTGATTTTTAACCTGGGGGAATCGAACTAGGAAAGTCTCCTCTTTCAAAAATCCTACACCGCATCCTTCCCGGGACGCCATGTCTACCAGCACTTGTAGTTTCAAGGACCGGTGCGTGTCCATCCTGTGTTGCAAATTCTGTAAACAAGTGCTCAGCTCTAGGGGAATGAAGGCTGTTTTGCTGGCTGATACTGAAATAGACCTTTTCTCTACAGACATCCCTCCTACCAAGTAAGTCATGCTAGTGGCGGGCAACGGTAGCCTTTAAATGGGAAAAGTGTATGCTTTGGACCTCTGGGAGTCCACAAGGAGGTTATCATTTTGGTGTTCCAGCCACTCCCAACAGTCTGATGATCCCCTTGGATTATAACTAAGTGGGCAGACTGTCTGGACAAAGTCTGTGGTTTAGCCAGAGTGGTCAGTCCTGATGTAATGCTTCTAGTTCAGTTATAGTCATGTGACCACATCCCTGAAGTTGAATCCCTGGCGCTGTGCCCTGCCCAGCCATCTCACTGGATCAAGTCCATGACCTAGACCCTAGACTCTAGGTAAAGTCAGGCAAGATTTTCTGTACTGTTAGAGAAAAGAGGCCACTAAATTTTTCATTTTTATCCATGAAGTTTTAGGCCAAAAAATATTCATAATTTTCTGCCATTGTTTGCGATTGGCAGGCTGAATCAGATCCATTGTCCATGTAAGTTGGTGTTCTTTTCTCAAAAATCTCTCTCCTAATGAGCGAGAAATAGATTTGTATGCGATGAAATGGAGACTTAGCCCTGAAACAATCCTTGTCCACTATTTCAGATACCATGCATTTGTTTGCGTAATTCAATCCTCTTAAATTCTGTTTTCAGACACTACCCACTTTTGTAGGTAGAGTCCTTAAGAATTTGCTACCGATTTGGAAGAATAGCCATTTTATTTGACTCAAATATACCTTTTCTGGCTCTAAAACGTACTTTCTCTTTCCATGGTCAGCATATATATGCCCTTACATAATTTTCAAAATTTGGGTCTTTATCATTAAAGTGAAAGAGATAAAATATGGGTGAACAGCTAGTCTTTGGACACAGAGCCAGAGGAAGCAGGCCAATAATCATAACACTTTAAAATGAACTTTGCAATGATAGAAACTTGAACATTTTAAAAATCTACTCCAAACTGTGAACTGTTCCTTTCTTGAAATCTTTTCTGAAGTGGTTTAAGTGTAGTCATGCCTAATGGCAAAGCCAACAGCTCTCACTTACTGCAAAGATATCTGGGTTACTATTTTGAGTACTGTGTGTGTGTGTGTGTGTGTGTGTTGTAAAAAGAAAAAGCACTAGACAATAAATCTAGAACCTACTATTGCACAGGTTCTATGATTTGTTGTCTAGGGCTTTCTCTTTTTAGTAGCACATCCACACAGATAACACACATGCACACAAATTTAAAATATTAACCCATTCACCTTTGCAATAGATGTAGTAAACAATAAGATGAGGGCTCAGATAGGTGAATTGTTAGAGGTTAGACCAGAGTCTACAATAGAACCAGGTTTTTTTCTATTGTCTATTCTTCCTCGAAGGGGTTATGACAGTGATGGATTAACGTGCTAAGATGTGTATGAATTAATGAACACATTAAGATTTTTTAAATGGAAGTTTTGTTGCATTTATGGTAAGCTCACAAGTATTAACTGACTCTTACAAAATATATTATTGTTCTACTTTAGAGTCTCTTTCAGCCTTTTTGGGCCTACAAAATTCACGCTAAATCACAACCAAAAGTACACTTAATGGCAAGGATATGAAAAAACTGGAACCCTTGTGCATTATTGGTAGGAACATAGAATGGTTCTGCTGCTATGGAAAATAACATGGAAGTTCCTAAGAATTGAAAATAGAATTACCATATGATCCAGGAATCCCAGTTCTGGGCGTGTGTATATATCTGAGTGTGTATTTGTATTTAGTTATATATATCCAAAAGAATTCAATGCAGGATTTAAAAGATATATTTGCACACACATGTTCTCAGCAGTATAATTCACAATAACCAAGAGATGGAAACAACACAAATGTTAATTGTTCATCAGCAGATGAATGAATAAACAAAATGTGGTATATGCATACAATATAATAATATTATTCAGCCTTAAAAAGGAAGGCTATCCTGCTGAATGCTACAGCATGGATGGACGTTGAGAACATTATACTAAATGAAATCAGCCAGTCACTAAAAGACAAATACTATGTGCTTTCACTTACATGTGCTGTATAAAATAGTCAGATTCATAGAAACAGAAAGTAGATGGTGGTTGCTGAGGGCTGAGGGAAATGGGGAGTTGTTTAATGGGTATAGAGTTTCAGTTTTGCAATATGAAAATGATCTGGAGATTCATTGCACAACAATGTGAATACACAACACTTCAGAACCGTACACTTACAAAATGGTTAAGTTAGTAGATTTTACATTATATGTGCTTTTTACAACATTTTTTTTAAAGTACCTTGACTATTTCTGCACATTTCCCTCTCCAGTGCTGTGGACTTCATTGGAAGATGCTATTTCACTGAAATCTGCAAATGTAAACTGAAGGACATCGCATGTTTAAAATGGTAATTTTTTTTTTTTTAAGATTTTATTTATTTATTTGACAGAGAGAGACACAGCGAGAGAGGGAACATAAGCAGGGGGAGTGGGGGAGGGAGAAGCAGGCTTCCCGCAGAGCAGGGAGCCCCATGTGGGACTTGATCCCAGGATCCTGGGATCATGACCTGAGCCGAAGGCAGACGCTTAACGACTGAGCCACCCAGGCGCCCTAAAATGGTAATTTTTGGCAAGATTCTAGATAGCCCTGCATTTGGAAGATGGATGTTAACACCACAGCACGGAGAAAGGTTCAGTGGGCTGAATCGAGCACTGGTTATAACCCATGCAATGAGCCATTGAAAACCCATTTGTTATTTAGAGTAATTTTTTAAAAGGGTCTTGTGGCACATTTGTATATGATTTTACAATTTTTCAAAGTGCATTGACAAATATCTGCTTTCATTTTCAGAAAAAGGCAACATAGTTTAGGAGGAAAAAACACATAGAGTTACGATCATAAAAAATCAGGTTTGAGCCCTGGCCCTACTCTTACTCTCAATCTGATCTCAAGTAAACTCCTTAAACCTCTGAACCCCTGAACCTCTGTTTCCTTGTTTAATTTATATCTTAAGAAAACATAAACTATCTTCCAACTTAAGAAGATAGAAATTTAATTGTCTTTTGTGTTTACTTTATAGAGTGTTATGAATGTTAAAAGGCTTAATAGATTACAAATTATGACACAGATGAAAACTTTACTATTATCTTTTTTTTTTTTTTTTTTTTTTTTTTGACAGAGAGAGACATAGCGAGAGCAGGAACACAAGCAGGGGGAGTGGGAGAGGGAGAAGCAGGCTTCCCGCAGAGCAGGGAGCCCGATGTGGGACTCGATCCCAGGACCCTGGGATCATGACCTGAGCTGAAGGCAGACGCTTAATGACTGAGCCACCCAGGCGCCCTACTATTATCTTTTGAGAGGTGGGCAGACTTGAGTATTATTAGTCCCATTTTAGAGAGAAGAAAGCTGAGATTTTTTTTTTTTGCACTTAAATGGGGTTTGGGTTATAAATTATAATCCTAATATTCAAATTCTTATGTGCTAATAATGATTTAAATTCATTCTTTCATTCATTCAAACTGTATATTGAAGTTCTACTATGTGCTAGTCATTGATATGGGAGCTAGAAATACAGCAATATGTAAGACAAAGTCACTGGCTTTTAGACATTCTAGTGGGAAGGCAATCAGTAAGATATTTATTTTTTTTAAAGATTTTATTTATTTATTTGACAGAGAGAGACACAGCGAGAGAGGGAACACAAGCAGGGGGAGTGGGAGAGGGAGAAGCAGGCTCCCCGGTGAGCAGGGAGCCTGATGTGGGGCTTGATCCCAGGACCCTGGGATCATGACCAGAGCCGAAGGCAGACGCTTAACGAGCCACCCAGTAAGATATTACCATCAGTAAGATATTTAAATAAATAGGATATTGAATAGGGTGTGGGGGATCGCCAGTTGGCTCAGTCGATGGAGCACAGGACTCTAGGTCTCGGGGTTGTGAGTTCAAGCCCCATGTTGGGTGTGGAGCCTACTTTAAATAAAGTTTGGGATGCCTGGCTGGCTTAGTCAGTAGAGCATGTGACTCTTGATCTCAGGGTTGTGAGTTCAAGCCCTGCATCGGGCGTGGAGACTTATTAAAAAAAAAAAAAAAGAAGCTATTTAATATGATGGAAAGTGCTCCAAAGGAAATAATAATAACAAATGATAGAGAATTATAGAGTTTGGGAGAGCAGGTAAAAGCTCTTTTGAGGTAGCATGCTCAGAGAAGCCTTCTCATCAGAAGGTAACATTGGAATTGAATCCAAAAGGATGAGAAGTACCCCAAGGGAAAATGTTCTAGGCAGATAGAACAGCAAGTGCAGAGCACCCAAGGCAAGAAGAAGCCTAACATGTTTAAGGAATAAGAAGATGATGGCCAGCGTGGCTGAGACATTGTGAACATCAAGAGAGAATTGTACGAGTAGATTAGAGATATAGTCAGAACCGTTGTCCAATAGAAATCTACAAGCTGCATATGTAATTTAAAATCTTCTTTAAAAAATAATAAATGAATAAATAAAATCTTCTAATAACCACATTTTAAAAAGTAAAAAAGAAACAAGTGAAATTAATTTAAGTTGTATATTTTATTTAACCCAGTGTAACCAAAATATTGTTTCAACATGTAACCAACATAAAAAACTATTAACACAATATTTTACATTCTATTTTTTATTCTTAGTCTTTGAAATCTCGTGTGTTTTCTATTTACACACACTTCAGTCTAGCCAAACTTCAAGTGCTCAATAGCCACATTTTGGATAGCACAGATCTAGACCTTGGTATGAAGGGGTTTTTTGTTTTGATTTTTGGCCAATGGGAAGCCCCTGAAGGGATTTTAACGGGGGATCAAAATGATCTGATGTGTCCCTACTAGAATGTTAGTTCCATGAGAACAAGGACTTTGTCTACTGTTGGATTCTCAGCACCTAGAACAGTACCTGGCACATAGTAGATGCTCAATAAACATGAGCTGAATGAGTGAATGAATATGGATGATGATTAAAGCCACAGAATTTACTCTTGCAGTATTGTCTTACAAATAACTGTCAGTCCCGGTCCAAGAACAACTTGCTTTCATTTGTTTGCCTTTCCAAGCAGATTATGATTAGAAGACATATTTTAGGTAGGCTGGTACCTTTTACAGTATTTTTTTATAGGGCCTCACAAAAATGACTGACTCGCACATCTCACAGGGTGGAAACAAGCTATAATAAGAATTTTTACAACCCAAGGTATAAGTAGTTCGTGTTGTCATTTAAAAAAAGAAAAAGCACTAGCTAAAACATTCCCTGTATATTCACTCTATTTAATAGTGACCACATAGGGGAAAAAAAATCTGTGGAAGAATTAGGTACTTATAATCAGACGGATAATCTTGAAGACAGTACAAACTTTTGCAACTTTCTCTAGAAGCTATGGAATTGCTTTATTTCTGAATTCCTTCAAAACACCAGGACTAAAATTAGAGCAGCCAGCTTGTGTTTGGTTTACAAGGGCTCATGCTGTCTTCCTACTCCTCCATCTGTTGAAACAGTTTTTAGGTGCTGGCATTGAACTAGAACATAGAAGAACCTAACCTGCTGCAGTTCTGGGCATAGCAAAAACCTTTTTACCCACAGCACATCAGTTGTGGGTGCTTTACAGAACATATCATGACCCTAGGGCATGGCATTTAGAAGCTAGCTTAAGGAAAATGCACAGAGTAATACTAGCGAAGAAATGGAGAATGTGTTAGTATTGTTTCACTTAACTGAAAGACCATTTTCCCATTTGGCAGTAGCACTGTCAAATTTAACATTACTGGAGTAACTCCTATCCCAAAGGTCCTAGCAATGGAGGTTGTTAGGAGGAAATGAGGTCTTCATACGGTCTATCTACTTACCTTAGCACATAAAAATGCTTATATGGCCAGTTATTAGGTGGTATCTAATTATATTTACTTTCTGTCTCAGTGGGAACATTGTAGGTTATCATGTGATTGTTCCATGTTGTTCCTGCCTTCTTTCCTGCAACAATGGACACTTCTGGATGTTTCACAGCCAGGCAGTTTATGATATTAACAGACTAGACTCTACCGGTAAGAAACAACTGACTCAGAAATTTCCCTGACATTTATTTATCAATACCTGAGTGAAACTCTCAATAGATTGTTTTAGGATTCCCTCTGAAACTCTCTTACCTGGGTTGAAAGAGTGAAACTTGAGTCCTTTTATCCCAAACATTCAGTTAGGGAAACTACTAGCTAAAATTCATCACCATTTCTGCTGTTGTCATTATGTACAAGAGCCTCAAAGGTGGCTCTTCTCGTCTTTTTAAATTAATATTTTAGTTGCTCTAAATTGTTGCCTTGATACCTATTATAACTCCAGGGAATTCTGGAAGATTTTAGATTTGATGGTCAATTATGCGTGTGTGTGTGTGTGCGTGTGTAGGAAAGCAGGGAGGGGAGGCTGGGGCAGTGGGGAGCTGGGAGGGAGGATGGCTAGGTAACCTTTGTACTTGGTGATGTTGCTCCAGGATAAAAACAGACATTTTGACATCTATATTAATAAATTATGATGGAATTTTATTCGAGGGAAGTATTTAATACCAGTATGTTTTACTAACTATTTAACATACAACCAATTCTTTAAAGGACATTTACATGATACATTTTATATTGTCTGGAGCCGCGCAGTTTTGTTGTAAGACACAGGTCTTCTCTGTCTAGTATCTATTTACACAAGAGACCAGGTTGACTTTTAGGGGATTTTTTTAGTGGGAACAATTTAAAGAACTCAACAATCCAGGTTGGCACCAATACTCTCAGGTTTTTAGATGTATGTTTTAATCTTCTTCAGAACTTAAAATATATTCCTTTTCTTAAGGCTGATTTGCCTTCACAGACTAAAGATCATGAATTGTAAGCTAGGTTCTCAGGGTCCTCAAACCTGCCAATTATGCTTAGGTTTTTATAGACTCTGATTATAAAATCACCTGGCGTTCAATTGTAGCTCTCAACCCATCATTTGCAGGTCTTAATTTCAGACTCCAGGATGTTAAGAAGGCCATTTTTGAGGAAGGACTTATCTGAGCTCCCCTGAGATATGGGCTTCTAGCTTGGGCCTCCAGTTTTATATTTGTGTTGATCATGGGACACATTAAAGGAAGTTTCTGCTTTGATACTATTTTTCCTGCTTCACAGAATTCAAAACACAGGGTGGAGATTTTTCCATTTTGATTTACTTTTTAATATTTGTCAATTTTTCAAAGATAAAAGCCCCGCATTCTTCCATTCACACTGAATCTAATCCATGAGAAACAGATGTATCACAGGATTTCCTTCCTCCCTTCTTAACAGAGAAAGGAAGGTGCTCCTTCTGTCAGATCCAATCTCTTAGTTTATTTTTTCTCCTTTGAACCAATTGTGCCGAGCTACTCATGTCTCTGAGTATTCACTCCAAGAATATCAAACTTCTCCTTTGTAACCCTAATATTGTGATTTAAAGTAAGACCTTCCAGAGGCTTGGTATAAAACAGGGTTTCTCATGGTGTTGGGACTGTCCTTGAATCACCTGAATCAGCAGCATCAAAGGAATGCATACACAAGCTTTATGAAATTCTAGAATGTTTAGACTGAAAGGGCCCCATGTCTGTGTTCTAGGCTAGGCTTCACACGTCGACCTGATTTCCCGAAACTTTCCTGAGGATGCTTGAGAAACCTCAGTTCAAATTCCCTGGGATTGGCAAATGCCCTCAAAGGCAAATTGACTTCAGCCTTTATTTACCTTTATGGGTTCTAACTATCCCTTAGGTTTTGGCCTAGTAATTCCTTATTATCCTGTTAGTTCATCAATGCCATATTACCAGAAGCAGAATGCTGTTCATTCTTGGAGGGGAAATATTTTTTATTATAAACAGTGTAAACACACACACAAAAATTACAGAAAATAATAGGAGAGACATCTGTATCCACCCCCCCCCAGCATGAAATAGATGCTAACTTCTTGCCTGATTAGATTCTAGTATCTCAACCAAGAGAGTTGATTATTTCCACTGTTTCAACAGTGCAACAGTGCACCTCCTTGTACATGTTTCCTTGAGTTCCTGTGCAAAATGGGCAGTTAGGAAGCAATGAGAGATGCGCCCTATCTGCCATATATGTATATATTTGCTGTATACATATTTAATTCACACAACAGAATACAGAAATAAAAAGAAATGAGCTAAAGCTATACATATGGATATAGGTAAATCTCAAAAAAATTATGTTGGATGAAAAAAGCAAATTAGAAAAGCTACGTATAATGCCACACTACAAAAAATTTAAATACACCCAAAAAATAATATATATTGTCTGCAGTTGCACACATTTGTAGTAAAGGTAGTCCATCCATGGTGTACTGGTAGTGGTAGCGATTACCAGACTAGATTCAAACCACATCTCCAAACCCTGGCTCATTCCACTATCTCAGTGTGTGTGGAGTGAGCATCCAGAGTCTACTGAGTCCTCCTTGTGCCCACAATGACAGCTACAGAGTGTGAGATTTGCTTTCCTTGTTGGACTCCACTGGCTCTCCTAGAAGTCAACTAATAATGGTGTTTTTCCCAGTTTAGTATTTTCAAGTTATAGGATATAGTACGCGCCCAGAATAAACCATCTCATGACCCTCTATCACGTGTATGGTGTTTTACTATATATACTACACTAGAGTCTTCAGTATGAGATCTGTCCTTTCATTAGGAAGCTTTAGATTGTTGTTTTGTTTATTGTCTTGGCAGCTACAACCTGGTCCTAAAGGTCTACCTTCATAGCCCCCAAACTAAAACCCACCTGCAGTTCATATTATAACTGGCTTCAAAACCTTGCTTTTTTGAATGACACACACACACAAAAAAAGCCACCAGCTACTTCCATGCTTGTTGAGGAGATGAGGAGACTTATTTCAAGCCTTTCCCCTGTACCCTCCAAAGAGACACTTAATCTAAAATAATCTCCATCCTTAAAAATCATTAAAATAGATTTGAAAATTATCAGTGTAGAGTGATTATGGCATAATATACCTGGGGGCAGGGTTTAAGGAAATGGACCATTGAGATCCTTTGGAGTTCGAAGATTCTAGAATTCAAGCACTTGCTTGAAAGGGCCTAAAAAATGTTTATGCCCTACATGAATGATATTAGATCATTTTTATCTATGGTACATTCTTTAATATCTTTTCTCTTTATTGTTAACACTATGGTTTCATATAAGAATGTTAACATACAATGTTTCATATAGCATATTCTGAGTTGTAATAGTAATCAGCACTAAGTAATTTTATGGTTTTTCTTTTCAGGTGTAAACTTCCTACTTTGGGGCAACTTGCCAGAGATAGAGGAGAATACAGATGAAGACACATTAGATATCTCAGCAGAGGAGTGTATTCGATGAATGGGAGGGATAATGATATGTATAATATTCAGACTCTTTCCTATGTAAAATACATATTAATGGATTGACTTTAAAAGTATTAGGAAGGATTTACTACTGATTTCTCTTTTTTGGAGGGGGGGAATTGGACATTTGTTGATTTATTTATTTGCTATCTCAGACTCATTACCTGAATTTAATTTGAGCCATTGTAGTTCTTTTCTTCTACTGATTCCTCTTCCTCTCTCCACCCCTCCACCCAGTAAAGGTGCATTCTTAAATTCAGGTTGGAGAAGATTATTTCATGTGTCACTCAACTACCTCACAATCTTGGGGAAGTTTTCTTACAGTGAGATACCAGATACTCTTAATTTTATACTCTTGAATAAAGGGCATTCGTACATATACATGTGTGTATGTCAACCAAGCATATATCCATGCGTATTACCATGCATACATATGACAAGCTCAACTGGAAATTAAAGTTTAAGAGGAATTTTTTTTTAAAAAACCAAGCTGTTAGGTTTCCATAGATACTGGTTATCCTGCCTTATACTGACGAAAACTCCTTAAAATGGAACAAGACTTTGTGAATCAGCAAATAGAATAAGATAAAACTTTAAAATCTATGGAGAAAATCTCTTAATTCCTCAGCACGATGTTAGGTAAATGAATTTGTCACAAGATTATCAATATATACTGTTTAGGAACATTATTTATTTACATTCTTCTAAAGTCATATGGTTATTGTGTTATGAAAGCAGATCAACTAAACCTCCATCTTTAAGTTATTCTCTTCTCTAGGACTTTCTCTGTAAATAGCAAATTTTAAATGTGTAGTCTCAGTTCCAACCCTTAAATAGAAAAAAACTAAAGAAGTGTTTTGCTTAAGCCATTATACATTATAAAGAGAATTTTGTTTTTGTTTTAAGCTGCATTCAGAGCCACCCAGAAATAGGAAACTGGGATGGTGTTGGATTGTGATTTTAGGTACAGCTAAAGTCAGTGTATCGCCTTAGTAATACCTCAGCTGTAGGCATTTTGTCAATAGTGATACCAAAACAGACTGAGTTGCGGTTCTGTAAATAAAGTTTTGTTGTAAAAATGACCAGCCTTCCTTTAATTTTTTATTGTACCCACTTTTCTTACCCAAAAATGGAAAAGTATAACACACAAGAGCTAACACTTATTGAGTGCTCACCATGTACCAGACACTGTTCTAAACTCTACAGATTTGGGGCGCCTGGGTGGCTCAGTCGTTAAGTGTCTGCCTTCGGCTCAGGTCATGATCCCAGGGTCCTGGGATTGAGCCCCGCATCAGGCTCCCTGCTCCGCGGGAAGCCTGCTTCTGCCTCTCCCACTCCCCCTGCTTGTGTTCCCTCTCTCGCTGTGTCTCTCTCTCTCAAATAAATAAATAAAATCTTAATAATTAATTAATTAATTAATTAATTAATTAACTCTACAGATTTAATTCACTTATTCCACACAACAAACCCACAAGGCAGATATTATTATTCCGGTTTCACTGATGACACAGTGAGGCATAGAGAGGTTAAGCAGCTTGTCCAAGGTCACATAACGGCTCAGAGGCGTGGCCAGATTCAAACTCAGACAGACAGACTGACTCTCGAGCTCCCGCTCTTGCTCTTTAGGCTGTACCCCATATGCACCTGCAGACATGAGTCAGCTACAATTTTATTTAGCCAGGTTGTATGCTGGGTAACACCTGCCTCGTTATGTACCCCGAGAGGGGGCCTCAGTGACTGATTTCAAGGTTGAACAAACTCATACTGGATCATAAGAGAGAAGTGACCTGTGGGCATCAGCAGAATCCTTTGCTGTAAATCAACATCCAACTTCAGGAAATGCTATTACTAGTACCTGGAAAATTTTTCCAAAAGTCTATCACACTGACTGATGATCAGCCCTGGGATGCTGTGGGTGAATATGGACCAAATGTGGAACAATTTGGTTTTGGATTTGGATTTTTTTTTTCTTTAACCTCTCTTAAAGACTGTTTGGAACAAGGTGGCATAATGAATAAGATTAAAAAATAAATTGATATTACATTATATATGTCTTCAGTTAGCGTGTTCAGTTAGAGAAGAAAAGCTGAACACTAGTGGAGAGAAAGTGGCAAGTTTAAAACTCGACAGAGTTCATCTGGTTTCCCTTGAGCTCATGCCTTCAAAGGGGGCTCTTCGAAGAGCAAAAGCAAGACAGGGGTGCACTGATTAAAGTAAACCCCAAATGTGATCCCATTCCAGTTGGAGAATATTTCAAATTATTCAGCTACATTTTAGCTAACTGGGTCATGGGAAGGTCAATTCTAAGCTACAAATGAATTAATAATGTTTTATCTGAAGAAATATATTCATGATACTGTTTTTTTGACAGTTTCTTAATAAAAGCAAATTACAGGGCGCCTGGGTGGCTCAGTTGGTTAAGCGACTGCCTTCGGCTCAGGTCATGATCCTGGAGTCCCGGGATCGAGTCCCGCATCGGGCTCCCTGCTCGGCAAGGAGTCTGCTTCTCCCTCTGACCCTCCCCCTCTCATGCTCTCTCTCATTCTCTCTCTCAAATAAATAAATAAAATCTTTAAAAAAAAAAAAAAAAGCAAATTACATGCACTCTGATAAGACCAAAAGCAGAATCATGTACGTAGAGTTAGCACATACTTCCTAGTCCCAGCATAATTCGTAGACCTAGAAAATCCCTTTATGCTTTGGCCCTCTTCTAATATTTAATTCAATTCAACAAATCTGTCTTATGCTTGTATGGTGTGCCAAGAATTGAACAATGACGGGCTCACACTTGCCTTCATGGAGAACGCAGTGAGTTGGGGAGAGGATAAACCTGATGAATCTACCTAATGCATCGGGATAAGTGATTTAACAAATACACGCTCAGAGTTCAATGACACCACAGCTGAAAGAACAATCATTCTGAGTAGTAGGAGAGAGTGGGAGTTGAGAAAGCTACAGACAAGAAATGATGCTTTCACCAGGATTTGAAGTACAGTTAGGGGTTTGCCAGCTGGGATGAGAGTCCTGGACAGAGAGAATAGTATAAACAAATGCACTGGAGCTTAAAAGTATCTGGCTTTATTTGGCAAATTATAAGTAGTCCCCTATACCTTCCAAGATATGTGATAAGAATTAATTAGGGGGTGCCTGGGTGGCTCAGTCTTGATCTCAGCTCAGGTCTTGATCTCAGGGTAGTGAGTTCAATCCCCATGTTGGGCTTCACGCCGGGTGTGGAGCCTACTTGAAGAAGAAGAAGGAGGAGGAGGAGGAGAAGTAATTGGTAGGTGAAGCTATCAAGGAAGGTTGAGATGATGTCATGAAGAATAGTCTATGCCATTGTTCGGTTTAGACTTACTCCAATAGCAATGTGTAGTGATTAAGGTTTTGAAGCAGGAGAATAAAATGATCAGATTTAGGATGATAGTTGTGAGGGTGAAATGCAATCAAGCTTAGTTCTCTTGGTGTCCTTTCTTGGATGCAATTAACAACTAAACCATGGAAATTATATTTATTGCTTTACCCTAAGAACATACACAGATCATTAAGTTTCCTGAAGTTCTTGACTTTCACAGAACATCTGGTCTACAGTGGGACACTGCCTCTTTTCCCTCTTCATCCTGTCATTCCTGAAGTTCAAGGAAGGGACAGTGAGTCATCAGCTGACCCACTACAGCTTTTTTTTGCTCCTTTATCTTTTTCCTCATGTCAGTTTCTCAACCTCAAACTCAGGCTCTGTTGAGACATCTTGGGTGGGGCCTAATCTTAAAGCCATAATAGTTTAAATAATCCCTGGCTCTGAAAAACAGGTCTTTAAATATTACTAATCTAGGGAGAGTACCCTACAAAAAATTGCTCTTTTGACCTCTGAATCACACATGGCTTATAAAGAATAATCTATATTGTTTTTCTTTTGTGAGGAGGAAGTGACCATAATCTATAAATCATGATGTATGAAAGAACTAATTAGAACATAAGTGGGGAGAGTGGGGAGTGGGGAAAGTGGGAGAGAATATGGCTCAAATATTCCTGCTTCAGTGGTAAATTATTCGATGAAGGCTTTCCCTATTTTAACATTCATGCTTATAAAAGGAAATAGTTTCCTTTTCTGCTTTTTTTTTTTTTTTTTTTTTTTTACTTTCAAAGCAGCCTAAACCATAGTTTCTTTCTTGCCTGGTATTGAGCGTATGCCAAATCTACCCTAAACTGCACAGATGGAAAAAATTAGTCTATGTCTGTGGTACCTCTGGGGTTGAATATTTTTAGTACTTACATCTTAGCTAAAGATTCTTTCTTCCAAGACTCTCATAGAATCATTTTATTGTCATCCAATGGGTAAACTCACTTAGATAAAAATTAATAATATCATGTGTTTGTATATCCCTTTATAATTTATTGTAGCTTTCACATACACCTTAATGTAATCCTCAGAATAATTTTGGGAATTATTCCCATTTTACAAATTAGGAAAGAAAATCTTAGTCTCAACACTCAGAGAGCTAAAAGAATTTAAACCTGAGGGGCACCTGGGTGGCTCAGCCGGTTAAGCCTCTGCCTTTTAGATCAGGTCATGATCCCAGGGTCCTGGGATCAAGCCCAACATGGAGCTCCCTGCTCAGTGTGGAGTCTGCTTCTCCCTCTCCTTCTGTCCCTCCCCCCTACTTGTGCCCTCCCCACCTCAAATAAATAAAAAATCTTTTTAAAAAATTTAAATAAAAATAAAATTTAAAAAACTTAAACTCGAATGTGGGTCTTTTAATCTTAGTTTAGGGTTCTTCCCTCCTTCCCTAGCTTATTCTAAACCCAACGTCCGTTTTTCCCCTCACTAGCTATAAAACTTAAGACAAATTCTTTTTGATTTTCAGCCTCAAAGTCTAGCTATTGTCATTAATTAATCCATCCACCTAATATTTATTGAGTGCCTACTGTGGGAAAAACAGAAGCTGAGGACACAGAACTAAGTAAGACAAAGCTTCTGCTCTCCTGCGATGATAACGTTCCTTTGAGGAGGACGAAGATAGTGAGGCAACATTTATTGAGGGTTTACTACATGCCAGGAACTGTTCTAAGGGCTTGACATGTAACAACCCTAAGAAGTATAACCTATTACTCTACTCATCACATGGTTCAGGAAACTGAGGTACAGAGAGGCTAAGGAACTGGCCCAATGTCACACAGCTAGTTACGGACACCACTCTAAGACTTGAAGAGCCAAGAATTAATGAGCTTAATGTTTCCTTTCTGGTCTTCAGTGTAGTTGTCTTCCATCCAAAAAAGTCAAGTTTTCCATTAGCAAGCTTCCTGTATACATCTTTCCCTATTAGACCTTAGTTGGTTCTTTTTTCTTTTAATTAAGATGGTAGCAACTGCATCTCCCTGCTCAGTAAGGGAGACTTGGTGTGCCTGTACATGATAAGAATGCCAGTCTTATACACTCTGGAGAAAGAAAAAAAAAAAACTTAGGCAAAACTCAATTTCCAGCTTTGCTGCCCTTCTATCTGGAAATGAAGTCTTTTTCACTAATTCAGATTTTTATCTTAGAAGCAACAAATGTTCACTAAAGAGTATATACCTGTTCTTTAAACTTTTTGTATGTCTCAAATATTTCATAATAAAAAAGTGAATTAAAGGACCACCCTTTGCAAATGGCTCCAGTTTTAGCCTTCCTTATAAGCTTGTATTTAAAATCTATTTATATGGAATTTCAGAAGCAGCCTCGCCTCTGATGAGCACTACTGAATCTCTTGATTTTGAGGACAGCAAAAACAGGTATTAAATCCATATTCGAGTATTGCCTTAACTTGTATAAGAGTGGGATGACAAATATCAAAAGATTAATTGGATCTGCCAAATATGAGCACCATAGAAGTTTGCCCACCACAATCCACCTCTACACCTCTATTCACACAACCCACTTCCTCTGGAAAAGGGCCCATGGTAAAAGAAGGCATATGGGAATGATTCACTTGGGGAAAGCTGTACCCAGAATATCAAAACAGTTTGCTTTCTGTCTCTGCATCTTTGCCATAATTTTTCTACCCAAAGGAACCACCTGCTATTATGGCTATGACACCTGAAAGCTTTGCTGTATATTGCAGGAGATTGCTCATGCGTGGGTGGATTTTCAGGCTGCTCAGTGGTATTTTAAAAAAATGGTTTTTCGGAAGAAATATCTCAGAGACTGGAACACTGCCTTGTCTTATCGAAATCGCTCTGTAGCCTTGTTCACAAATACCTTAAAACATTGAGCTACAGATGGAATTCAGTAGAAGACACACTGAGCTAATTTCCTTTGCATGATGTTACCCAGAGAAATCAAGCTGTCAGTATCCTGAAGAACAGCCCTCAAAGAGAGATGGCCAAAGCCATGGGAAGCAGGAAAGATGGAAGAGCTTGCCCTTCAAGAACTTCCCATCCTTCCAAATTCATCTTTTTTAATGAAAATGTATTACAAAAGAAAGGGGGGCCTCAGTGTGTCTGATTCAAGATGGTTCTACAGAAACGGTAAAGTGGGCAAGTATTAGACTGAAAAACATCTTGAATTCTATTTTTATTTTATCTTTATTTTCATTTATTTATTTTAGAGAGAGAGACAGAGCATGCGTGCGCATGTGCAAGTTAGGGGAGGGGGCAGAGGGAGAGAATCTTCAAGTGGGGCTTGATCTCACAACCCTAAGATCATGACCTGAGCCAGAATCGAGAGTCAGACACTTAACCAACTGAGCCACCCAGGCACCCCAAAAAGTCTTGAATTCTACATCTTTCTCGATATTCCAGGATGTAGTCATAAAGAGGAATGACAGAGTCAGGGTTTTAGACCTACAGATTATCATTCTCTGGGCTAACTAGAGACAAGTTATGCCTTTCTTTTATCAGACTTTAGTTCAATCGTTTAACAAATATTTAATGAGCATCTCTTAGGTGCAGGTGTTACATGAGGTGCTGTAACAGTGAACAAAATTTTTTTTTTAATCTTTCCTTCTGTGCTTTTCAGCAGTGCACAGGCTAAAAAGCTATAAAGTACATTTTCCAGATCCTCTTACAGCCCAAAGTTCAGGCATGCTTTACCTTTTGCCAGTCAGATGCACTCACGCAAGTCTTGAATTCAGAATTAGCTTAAATAAGGGAAGGGTGACGGCAGCACCTTAACTCTCTGTTCTGCTAACGTGGCCCAACTGTGGCGTGGCTCTGCAGCCGGCAGATCTTGTGGTGATTTCCTGATGTCCGGATCATAGCTGAGGTATTGTGTTTCTGGCGCTAGGAAGCGGTGGATGGCTTCCTGACCCTTAGCTTCTAGATTATGGCAGAAGTAGCAGCTTCTCTGGCAGGCCGGTTCTGCAGTATCATTCTGGGAATTATTCTGGGAGGCCTAGCCTAGAGCCTGCCCTTACAGTGCTCCAGAGGTTTTGCAAGCCCTAACTTTGCTGACATTTCAGTTATCCGTTGCTAATCTCCTCGGGGCTCACATATGTGCTTGTATTTGACTATCAGCTATGGCAGGCTGGAAGGTCCTAGATGGCCTCCCTCACACGTCTGGGATCTTGGCATGGATGCCTAAAAGTCTGAGCCCTGTCTCTCCACGTGGTCTCTCATCATTCATCATCTAGCTGAGCTGCTTTATGTGAAGGCTGCCTTCCAAGAGGGTAAAAATGGAAGCTGCAAGAGCCTCTTTATGGCTAGGTCTGGGGGTCACACAGCATCACTCTTACATCCATTCTGTTGGTCAACCAGAGGGCTGGCCCAGATTCAAGGGAAGGGAAAATCAGACTTCATTTCTTTTGGGGAGTTGTGGCAAAGTCACACTGTGAAAAGGCATGTGGATGCAAAGGACCGTTGTAGCATCAACCTACTACAACTGTATTAAATCCCTTTCTGCGGGTGCCTGGGTGGCTCAGATGGTTAAGTGTCTGCCTTCGGCTCAGGTCATGGTCCCGGAGTCCTGGGATCGAGTCCTGCATCGGGCTCCCCGCTCTGTGGGAAGTCTGCTTCTCCCTCTGCCTCTCTCTCTCTCTCTCTCATGAATAAATAAATAAAATCTTTAAAAAAAAATAAAATAAATCCCTTTCTGCTTCAAATAGAAGCTTCTGTTATTGCCATTGAACTCTGACTGATCTAGAAAGCAAGCAGAGAGACCAAGTCGCCCAGGGGGCAGAGGAAGACCTGGGGCACAATCTGACAGAGCTCACAGGACTCTGATGGATTGGAAGTGAGTAGAAGAGAAAGTGAGGAAGATATCAGGCATGGAGTCAAGAACAACTCCGAGGTTTTGGCATGAGATGTGGTGCTATTTACTGAGATGAGGAACAAGTTCAGAGAGAAAATTAAAGTGTTTGTTTTTGAATGCGCCTATTAGACATCAATCTGGCAGTGAAATATAGAATTCTGGAGCTTGGGGGAAGAGCTGTGGGCTGCAGATAAATTTGAGAGCCATTTGCATATAAAAACATTTAAAGGCATGAGACTTGATGTAATCAAGGGAATGAGTGTAGATAGAGAAGGGTTTGAGCCTTGGAACACAGCACGTTGAGACAGGGAAGAGGAGTAGAATCCATTTCAGTATATATAGGAGTCCCTGGAAGACACTGGTTAGCAATGTGGATTCCAGGGTCCTACTCCCTTCAATTCTGATTTGAGCTATGGAGGCCTGGCAGTCTGCATCACTGACAAACTCTTTAGGTCATTCTGAAATGGGTAATTCGGAAGTACTCTTTGAAAAACACGGAAATAGATTACAATCATCTTAGGAAACCTCTTATGGGTCCTTAAGTTCAAGTATACTTCTTTTCTTTCTCCCCACTTCCTCTCATCAGTCATGCATAGACTTGTTAGATGCTCACGGGGGAAGTTGGACCTTCTCTTTTTTCTAACCGTCTTTTGTAGGGTGGGGGAAAGCAAATCATAAACTCCTGCCTGGGAAAGGAGAGAGGGTAAGGCCTAAACATAGTGTCTACCCTCCAAAATGGGCAGATTCTCCTTTAAATATCCAGTTTGATGCCCAGTAGTAAACTTAACAAAGCAAAGAGCACTTTATGAGAGCAGAGTCAGTATTTCTTTGTCTACAATTATAAGTAGTATATACTCCTCCCATATCGCAGGGAGGGACTAACAGTCCTATTCTTCCCCATGTTTCATGGCAGGTGTAGAGAAGATTGTATGAAAAGCAAATGCTTAGCAGCCTGCTGTAGATTTTCCTCTCCTGTCTATCAAAATTAATGCTGATTAGGCCTCTCTACAGGAGAAATAACCATCCCTGTTTATAGCGTCATTGATATGACTGAATTCTTACTGACAGTGAACCTGTGTTTCTCAAATGCAAAGATATGAATATATTTCCACTTGGACCTCGTCTGGGATTGTGAATCAAATGCTGTAGCTGGTAAAAATTGCATGGACATATTCTCCCTTTTGCAGTTCAGTGGTTACGAGGGGGCCTGAAGCTGTAAGAGCCATGTGCTGTGATAATGATTACATTGATTAAATGCCAATTACTCCTGGACACTTTTCAAAGGCTTCTGCTGCAAAGTCGAAACTGGGCTTTCTGTCTGACATTAGATCAGATCTCCGTAATCCTAGGTGATAGCTGTTCTGGGATCTCTAGCATTACATGTGTCATGTGCTTTAATCAACAGCCTGCTTACTATTGTAACAAGTCTCCACACCCACTGTGAAGCTTTACTCAGGTTCGATGCCCCCAGTCCCCACCCTGCTCACATGAACCTGAGCTTCTGACCCATAGATGATTAAGTCACTCTGGTGAATCATCCTCATTGGGGTGGGGGTAGCCTTCCAGCCAGACCTTCACCACCAAGTGCCTGCCTAAAGGGATGATGGATCCTATCAGCCCAGCCAAAGGTCAAGTTACCTGTCTCAGTGTTCCACTGGGTATCAATCTTCTGGCTGGCACCCATCCAGCAATTAATTCATCTACTTAGCACATGCTTCCATTAGCCAATACTTAGGAAGGGCTGATGCTTGCATAGTGTCCCCCAGGAAATTCTTTCCAACAAAGTTTTGGATCCAATCACCATCATAGGCTGATTTTGCCACCATCTTTGAAATGGCCAGCAGGCCATGCCAGAGCACGATGAGCTAAAGGTTGAGCTAAAAGGGTGACTAAGTCACCAACTTGCTGTGTGACCTCAGGCATTTCATTTCAGAACAAGAGGGTCAAGCAATATGTCTTCAGAGGTCCCTTCCAGTTCTAGAATTCTATGGATTAGGTTTGTTTTGTGCAGAGAGCTCCTTAATCATTTATCAGAGGCAATTCTACTAGTTTGCTTGGGCTGCCATAACAAGGTACCACAAACTGTGTAGCTTAAACGATAGAAATTTATTGTCTCATGCTTCTGGAGACTAGAAGTCCAAAAGCAAGAGATTGAGAGGGTTGATTCCATCTGAGGGCCAGGAGGGAAGGATCCGTTCTAGTCCTCTCTCCTTGGCTTGTAGAGGGCCATCTTCGTCTTCACATGGTGTTCTTTCTTTCTGCATGTCTGTCTCCAAATTTCCCCTTTCCATAAGGACACCAGTCATACTGGAATTGGGCCCACTCTCATGGCCTCATTTTTACTTGATTACCTCTCTAAAGACCTTATCTCTAAATGAGGTCACATTCAGGTACTGGAGGTTAGGACTCCAACACACGAATATTTGGGGGGACGCAATGCAACCCATAACAGCAATTAAATATCAACTATATGTGAGAAATAAAGAACAATGATTTGATTGATTTCAAGGCTGGTGTAGGCAGAGTAGGCTAGCAAATAAATATAGATTGTTGAATTTTTTTTGTATATGCTACTGATTCAAGCCTACAGAGTGTACTTATCTTTGTCTCCACGTATGGATTTTGCATAAGAATCAGCTCTGAATCCCTTTGTATCTGAAATCTTTTGCTTTCCCATGCTTTACAATATTCTTTCATCTGTTTTTATAATTGAATGTGAAACTTCTCAAAAAAAAATCTTATGACTATTTAACCAATTATTGTTCAAAGGAGCCCCATGGGGATTAACAAGTAGGTAGGCCATTATTTAATTAAATGACCCTGTGGAGGTTTAATTGAGTTTGGCCATTGGGAGATATAATTATGAGTAGAATATGCTTTTCTATGCTGACTTGAGCCTTCTGATCATATAATGCTGTATGACTTATATAGAAGAGAGAGAAAAGGAATGCATTAGATTCTGCTGACTCACAGCTTAAATGGAAATAAATAAAAGAGCTCACTCAACATGAACAAGGACAGATTGGGGTGGAACAAGGTATTGTCCATAAAGAAACTGACAGAAGGCCAGATTTATCAGCCCAAGTATATCCTTCACATCCCTGGTCCCTTTTCAGATCCTCTCTAGCCCGGAAATCCACTAGGTGGAGCAAAGCACCAAGAATTAGCGGACCAAGAGCCCTCACAAGCAAACATGACCAGCACTGCAGCCATTTTCCTCTACAAAGGCTAGGGGAAAATTGGGTTGCAGAAACAGCTTAAGATCAAATGTTCCCTGCTCATTAAAATGGATAGTAGCCCAAAGAATAAAGAAACTCAGATTTGCTGAGTTGGACATGATTACTAAACACACAGGAGGCACACCCATCTTGGAGTCTTTCCCCATGGCTTGGCTCTCTCTACACATTTCCTTTCTGCTTTCATTGGTGGCAGATGGAATT
Source organism: Mirounga leonina (assembly GCF_011800145.1). Taxonomy (NCBI): domain Eukaryota; kingdom Metazoa; phylum Chordata; class Mammalia; order Carnivora; family Phocidae; genus Mirounga; species Mirounga leonina. Next base: position 24,258,603 of record NW_023270389.1, read on the forward strand.
TGGGGCAGACCTCTCACCCAGGCTCCTGCAGTCAAAAGATCCTATGCTTACATCATATGTCTTCTTTTTCCTGCCTGCTCTAACCGTGCTAAAATTCTGCTATCAACCTGGTTTCTATTTAAACATGGTCTCTTTGATTCCAGGCCCATGGATTCTAACACTTCCTGCTTTGGATTCCAATCTTGTCTTCTTTTCTGCACTTACGGGCTGGTTAGCTGAGCAGAGGCTGGGAACTTGCCTGATTTTTATTTGAGGATGTTCAAGGTGTAAAGGGGAAATATCCTCATTTCCCCTTGAGGTTTTTGTCCCTTCTGCAAAGTATACTCTATGTGCCTTTGCATTCAGACTACAAGTATTAACTGCCCCATGTCGCAGTCCTAATTTGTACCAATGGAAGATATAGTTTTATTTATCTATTACAGTCATCATTCCAGAATGACACAAGTTCAAACACTTGAAGATGGAAATGATGAGGGAGATGAATTCCAAATCCAAAAGTATTGTTTTTCATGACTATGACTCAGTGGCAGAATAATTTATTGAGATATGAATTTCTTGGTCTTCTTCCTCTATTTTTCTCTTCCCCTTTTATCTAAGCAAGTTAGAGAGGCCCTAAGTAATTTCTCACCATGCAGATGTTTTGCAGAATGATCTTGCTGTCTTTAGATAAAACCTGAGCTCATTGAAGAGAGTATTCTTCATGCCTTTGAAGGCTGTGCGGAAAGGAAAGGAGCAAATTTCCTGAGAATATAAAGATGTTTGTAGCTTGGGTGTGAGAGTGGGCAGGACTCCATTCTGTGGCTGGAGAGTGTTGAACTGGGTTGGACATCTTTGTGGTCATCACTGAGGGCTGACAACTGGCAAGGTCTCTGCCAGGCTTTGCTGCCCAATAAGACCCCAAGACCTTGTACAACCCTTGGAGGGGTGGCCCTAGAAATGACTGAGATTATATTTTCTGCCAATAAAGCTGGATGGAGACTGAGAATCAGATGCAAGTTGATTCAAAGAAAATAAAGAAGTGAGCTATTTCTTGCACATCTGAGTTTGTCATCTAAGTTTCATACTGGCTACACTACAAGATTTCATTATGGAGGTCTGAGATTATAAAGGAGCAGTATAGTATAGTGGCTAAGAGTCTGGTCTCTGGAGCCAGACTGCTTGTGTTCACATCTTAGCTCATCCACTGACTAGATGTGAATCCTTAGGCAAGTTATTCAGTCTCTCTGTATCACAATTTTCACCCTCTGTGAAATGCAGATAATAGTACCCACTCGGGGTGTCTGGGTGGCTCAGTCAGTTAAACATCCGACTCTTGGTTTTGGCTCAGGTCATGATCTCAAGGTCCCAAGACTGAGACCTGCATCAGACTCCACACTGGGTGTGGAGCCTGCTTGGTATTCTCTCTCTCCCTCTCCCTCCGCCCCTCCCTGCTCACTCGCTCTTAAAAAAAGAAAAAAATAGTACCCACCTTACAAGTTTGTGGTTGAATCAAATCAAATAACATATGCAAAGTGTTAGAAAATCAGTACCTGACATCTAGCAAAACTCAATGAATGTAAGATATTATCCCTATGGAATTTATGTGTCACTATTGTGGCTGTTGAAATTTTAATTACCTTTGATAATGGTACAAAATCCAAGTGTTTACAAAAAGGCATACAATGAAAGATAAGGATGTAAATGGAAAACTGTTTCTAATTTCCTTCCCCAGATGTAACCTGTGCCAGTAATTTCTGTATATTAAACAAATGTAGTTACCAACAAATGTTTCTGTGCCATTTTCCCCCCAGCAATACATGGTGGAGGGTCATTCTTTAATAATATCCCATTGTATGAATGTGCTCTAGCTTACGCTCTCATTTAACCAATCTTCTTCATGAAGGGATTTTTTCTGTGTTTGCTTATTGGCTTGATTGTTTGTTTTGCTCTCATAAATAATTCTGCAATAAATATCTTCATCCCTACATCTTTGAGCACATCTGGCACAGCTGTGGGATAAATTCCTAAAAGTGGAATCACGGAATCCAAGGCTTTGTGCACTATAAAACTCGGTAGTAGATATTGTCAAAGTGCCCTCCATACAACGATACTCCCACAACCTTTATGTGAAAATGCCAACAGAGGGAGGTTATTCACTTTTTTTTTCTTTTTTTGCCAAGCCACCAGACATCCTCTTATAATTTTGGTTTGCACTTAAGAGTGAGATTGAGCGTATTTTTATATTTTAAAAAATCTCATTTCTATTTCCTTTTTCAGAAAGAGTCTATGGTCGAATGGACTGTTCAGAAGTGAAAATAATGCATGTGCTGGTTTTATGAAGACCCTTTTAGTCTTACCTCCAGAAAAAAAAAAAAATTTCTGCCGTCACAAGCCGCCTGGCGGTTCCCTTACACAAAACAGGCTTTCCCTGCTAGCTGAAAGCCGAGCTTCCCTACAAAACCTTTTGTAACCTGAAATGGGGTAAAGCAAAGAAGCAATTGCCATTAATTTATATGGAAAAAAATTTTGAGCATTTCCAGACCCCAAAAATAACCTGTTTTAGGCTTTTCTGATACCTTGGGACACATCTTGCTAACAGAGGCACAAAATAACTGGAGATAAGGCACAGATGCTCCCAGACACAGTTCAGAGATGTGGCGGCTGGACGCTAAGGTGCTGAGTATCGTCCCCGGGGCAGGAGCTTGGGGGAGGGGGGTGTAGGGCCCCCCTCGCTGCTCAGGGGTTCACACTACCTCTGTGAGGCACTTTTTTTTATAAAAGCAAAAATCCTCTTCGGATTTCTTTCAGTTAGCCAAAACAGGTACTATCGTAGGTCTTTCATAAAGGCAACGTGGTATGACGGGAACTTAAAACAGGAGATACCTTATACTCTGAATTCTTGGTGGTCGTCCCTCAATTCCACTGCACCAGAGACAACAAGAGAAGACTTTTGTTTCCTTCAGTGTATTTGGTGGCGGAAGCTTCCCAGGGGTCAAAGGATGGAAATGATAAGATGCTTCCTTGGATAGGTTTATACAGGCTGTCACCTGCTCAGAGAATTTGGATCTTCTGAGAGCAAAAAATTCTGAATAAATCTTTTACATCCAAGACACCCCACAGAAAGTATTCAGAAGCAAGAGAAGCAGAAAAATAAAATTTTACAAAATGTCTGAATCACTATATTTTTAGTGATTTTATTCACTTATTTGAGACAGAGCAAGAGAGAGAGAGCACAAGCAGGGGAAGGGCAGAGGGAGAGGGAGAAACAGGCTCCTTACTGAGCAGGGAGGCCAATCTGGGGCTCGATCCCCAGACCCTGGGATCATGACCTGAGCAGAAGGCAGACACTTAACCAACTGAGCCACCCAGGTGCCCCATGTCTGAATGACTTTAAAATGATCCTCTTGTGCCATTACACTTTTTACAGTTTTTCTGTGCAAGTAACAAGTGAAATGAGAATGGATCAATCAGATGTTAGTCATTTATCAAAAGAACCTCAGGGAAACCATGAGCTCTGTTCTCTCCGCTGTTATCTGGGAAGGAAGAGACTCCAGGAGAACTACTCAGTCAGAGCTCACAATAAGCCAAGGAAGAGGGAAAAAAATAAATGATCCAAAGGAGCTGTTCTGTCTGACACACACTATTAATTTTCCAGGAAGGAAACATTGCTAACTAGGAAGTCCAATCCAAAGTTAGGGATTTAATTAATCTTCCATTTGAAGACTGCAATGGAAATAATCATTGTCTACTCTAAGGGCACCCTCTCTGTCACCCTGAGTATTGGCATAGCTGCGTGTGTGATTTACCTAAAAGGTGAATTGTTATTCCAACTGTGACATAGACAGAACCAAACATTTCAAGGATCACCCAGTTCATCAAGTTATAGATGCAGGAATCTGACATAAGAGCCATCAGGTGGCTTCTCCAAGGTTACACTGTGGAAAGCAGGTACCATTGCTAAAATGGGAATGCAGGCTCCCCACTGTGGTTCAGTATATGGCTCTTTCTATCAGTAAAACCAGTTATGTACCTATGCAAGGTTCTTATATCAAATATATATTAATATACAAATCTGTATGAGTCCGCTCAGGCTGCTATAACAAAATAACATAGATTGGATAGTTAAATGATGGATATTTATTTCTAATGGCCTTGGAGGCTGCAAGTCCAAGATCAAGGTGCCAGCAGATTTGGCTCCTGGTGAGAGCTCTCTTTCTGGTTTGTAGACTGCCACCTTCTTGCTGTGTCCTCATATGATGGAAAGAGCACTCTGGTGTCTCTTCCTTTACTTATAATGGTGCTAATCTTATCATGAGGCCCCTAACCTCATGACCTCATCTAACCGTAATTACCTCCCAGAGGCTTCACCTGTAAATACCATTGCACTGGGGGTTAGAGCTTCAACATATGAATTGCGGAAGAAGACACAATTCAGTCCATAGCAATATATATATAATTTTTGTTGCTGCTTGCCTCTTCCCACCTGGAAGTAAGCTCCCTGAGAGCAAGGACTTAATCTGTTTTATTGGCCTTAGTGTTCTCAGCATCTAACACAGTGTCACATATTGAACCACCACTGCATTCAATAAACATTTGTTGAATGAATGAATTTATTGAGTGCTTACTATGTGCCAAGAACTTTACATTAACATGTAGAATCCTTACAAAAGCCTTCTAAGATAGAAACAGTTATTCCCTCAATTGACCTGGTTTCACAGAAGACAGAGCCAAGTTTTGAAATAAAGCAGCCTGGCTTCTAAGCCCAGTTCCTCCCCGCCCCCACCCCAAAGTTAGTAGGATGCCTGAGGAGTTAATAACTTGCATGAATTTAAAGTACAATGCTGGCTAACACGTTGACATCTTATCCTAATACTCCACAATTTCTAGAAATACTTCTGACGATGCCTTAAATTCTCTAACATGAAACCTGTTGTGGTGGGAGGGACAGTGTTTCCATCCCACTGTTGTCGTCCACGTTTCTATTGTAGGCATTTGTCTTGTTCACTCTAGTCTTGTGCTTCAGGCAGCCAGGGAGAGGCGATGCCTCCTCCTCAATGTTATCATTGACCTAATTTTCCATTCTCGGGTCTTGGATAGTGAGTTGAGGTTTATTTTCACTTGAAATATATTAGTGATCAAAGTATACTTCCCCTTTCTCTTCTTTTTTAAGCAGTTCTATTGAGATCATTTACATCCCATAAAGTTTACCCATTTAAAGTGTATAATTTGATCATATATTTAGGATGATTTATGCAAGCATCACCATAACTTAATTTCAGAATACTTTCATCACCCCCAAAAGAAATCCTGTCCTCATTAGCAGTCATTCCCTAAACACCACCTCCCCAGCCCAAGACAACCACTCATCTATTTTTTCTCTCTAGATTTGCCTATTCTGGACATTTCCTATAAATGGTATCATGCATTATGTGGTCTTCTACGACTGTATTTTTCACTCAGCATCATGTTTTTGAGGTTATCCATGTTGTAACATGTATCGGTACTTCATTTCTTTTTATTCCCACAAAACTTCCTTTGAAAAAAACCCTTCCTTCATGCACAAATTAGTTCTGAATTTAGGCTGACCTCTCCAGTGAGCCCAAACCTGATCAGAGTCTGTTTCCTGGTGAACCAGCTTCGACATGTGACAAGGGCACCATCAGGACAGGAATCCTGTCGAATATCTAGTCGAGGTGAGACAGACCCCGGGGTTCCTCTCCTGGCCACGGTCCATAGACTTCCCAGAATTCCTTGGAGGGACAAGGTGTGGCTCTGTGGATGGCAGGCAGGGAATGACGTCCGGATCTGAAGAGACTAAGGCCGATTGCGGCCGTTCCTCCCTCTATTTTGCTTTTGTTCTTGTGCTGAGTTTAGATTTTTAGATGAAAGGTTTTCACTAAAAGCTGCTGCTCCTCCTTCTGAGAACCATTCGAAGCTCCAGAAGCTTCTGCTACCAAAAAGCTTGATTTTGCTGCCACCTGCTGTCCTTAAGCCAGAAACAACTTTGGCCTCGTTCTGAACATGGTTCAATGTCCTCACGAGGTTTTCCCTGGGGCTATGCTTATAGATTTAGCTTTCTTCTTTATGTCCATGTTTTCGTGTTTTCTACCTAAAGGTCTGGTCCCTTGAAAATGCATCATAAGAGGGTTCCTCTAAAGTTTTGTCAGTAAAAAAAGTTCATACAAACTTCTCGTTTTTAATTTTTATTTTTTTAAGATTTTGTTTATTTATTTGAGAGAGAGAGGACGAACGGGGGTGGGGGGAAGGGGCAGAGGGAGAGGGAGAAGAAGATTCCCCACTCGAGCAGGGAGCCCAATGCAGGACTCCATCCCAGGACCCCGAGATTATGACCCGAGCCAAAGGCAGACACTTCACTGACTGAGCCACCCAGGCGCCCCCAAACTTTTTGCTTTTTAAATCAGACCTCAGGCCTGACAGCAGTGACGGTGGCCAGGGATCCTCCCCAAATAACTTGTCTGCAGAACATGAACATATGGGAGAGATTTCTTCTAGACTCCAGAAATAACAGAGGGGATGGAAAGCATGGCCTTAAGGCTCTGCTGTTATGCAGCTGGAGCTGCAAGTACATGGGGACATTGAAGTCCAGAGAGTTTAGGTGACTTGCCCAGGGTCATCCAGCAAATAAGTGCTAAAGGAGCCAACTGCCCCGTATCTTTGTAACCTTTCGAATTTGGCTCCCCAATGGGGTCCTGTTAAGCAAAACATGAAGAAGTAACTTCACGAATTTTTTTTTTTTTTTATGAAGCAGGACCTAAAGAGGAGGCAACATTGACAGATTCTGTGTTGAGATCAACTCCCCAAAGCAGGACGTCTAAAGTCTCAGGAGGCCTCAGGGCAAGTCCGCACTCAGGTTTTTACTGGCTGTTCCGAGAAAGAGGCCTGCCGCACACAGGCCAGTCAGGCTGGGAACCCTGTCTCCCTGGGCCACAGGGGAATGCAGTGCAACCCCCCCAGACTTTCCTCTTGCTCTCATTTGGGCCCAGGTGTTGTAAAGACCCCAAAATTGCCTGCCTCGGGCTCGATTCAGAAATCTCATATACATCATTCATTCAATCTGCCAGCCAACAAATAATAACTGAGTTCCCATCGTGCATCCCAGGCACTGTCCGAGGCTTGAGAAGGATAAATAGATAAAACCCATTGGTTCTGCCTCTAGAAGCTCCCAGTCCAGTGAGGGAGGCAGGTGGCCAAATGGATATTTATAGCCCAGAGTGGTAAGTGCTGTGAAGAGGGAAGCTTAAGATGATGGGACCCCAGAGGAAGGGCAGGAAATGAAAACTGAGATGTTCTTATGGACATTTTCCCTGAAGAGGCCACATAAACTGTAACTTGAAGGATAAGTACGAATCTATCCCAAGGAGGAGCAGCAGTATGCCTCAGATGAGGTTCGAGAAGCTCACCATGAGCGAGTCAATGACTGCTGCGTCGTGGTCGGACCTGCAGAAGATGAAATTTGAAAGGTAGACAGAGACCAGATCATGCAGGACCTATTCATGCTAATCAGACAATTACTGACTGACCCGCTTAAGACTACATTTCAAGGGGGCAGGGGTTGAAACTTGTCTTAAGTGACACCATTTTGGGCCTGTGTTGTTGTTGTTTTTAATTAATTAATTAATTTTTTTTAGTAATCTTCACATCCAACGTGGGGCTTGAACTCACGACCGCGAGATCTAGAGTCGCATGCTCCACCAACTGAGACAGTTGGTAGAGCCCTAGGGCCTGTGGTTTTTCTTTTTAACAAGTGCCCACCCATTACCAGTGCACAATAGGACAATAATTTAATAAGACAATAATCAGCATAATAGAGCAACAATACATTTCTCTTAAAGAGAGGCAAGACTTACACACGTGAAGCCATCTAGAGCAGAATGCACAATATGATGAAGTGGCAGAATGATGGGTCTGGCTGGTAAGTAGGAATTGAAAGAGAAGGTGAGAATAACACAGACTGGAATAGCCAGGAAGCCTTTGGTGAGCCTGGAGCCACACTGTGGTGGGCTCTGAATGGCGGGCTCAGGGCATGTTTCTCTGGGCACCATCTACATGACCACAGGCCCCGGCTACTCTGGGTTGGGGACCTTTCAAAGAGAAGTGGTAGGTACGGTGGGACTCTTGCTGACATGGGTCTTTCACGATCTCCAAGACGTGTCTATTCAATAGTGAAAGCCTCCGTTCTCACTCCCACTGGGCTGCTAAGGGATTAGGTCCCTGTTTTAATATTTAATCTGTTTCCTCATCTCCATTTTATGGGTTGGTTGAAAGTAAAAGCTGCAGTCACTTTCTTTTAACTAAAAGGTCGCTGGTTACAACCGGAATACCATATGCATTAAGTAAAGATAAGGTCCCAACCGTCTTGTTTCTAAATGAACAAATATGATAAAAGGTTACAGGCTGCTATTTATAAGCACTTTTCAGCAAATAACACGTTGCGGGTGTAAAGAGTCTTCATTCCCAGTAAATGAAAAGCCAGATGGGATAGGCTATTGTAAGGTTCGACCGGAGACTGCTTGCACTTGACCCTGCAGCACAGACTCTAGGGTTCCAATTCCAGGCTGTGGGGAGCGCTCTAGTCCACTGTAGATTTCTTTATCTGGAGAGGGCTCTGGTTTCTGGGTTCGGGTCATTTCATGTTGATTTTTGGGGGAGAGCTGGAAGGCAGCCACTCAACATGGCCCTGGCCATCTATTCATTGATCAGTTCAAGCATGTAATATGATTTCAACATCAAGCAAGTGAAGATGGGGTGGAAGGGCCGCCAGTCAGCTGGGTCTCAGGCAGCAGGGTAGGTCTGGGATTAGCTCTCGCTACTCGGGCTGTGATTATGCCACAAGCCGATTCAGTAAGCGATGGGAGGTTGGGATTCAAGTATCACCCAGAGAAGAGGAAAGCAGCGTTTCCTGACCAGTGGCTTGTGACACTGGCCAGGTTTATTACATTGTCCCAGGGGCTTTCCACACTTAAAGTGGGATTGCTGTCAACTTTATTCTTTTTTTAATTCTGTAAAAGTTGACAAGTTTCTCAAATGTAGAATGGGAGAATAAGATTTCAAGCCTTGAATTTCAATGTGTATTTTAATATGCACACCCCAGACCAAACACTATAAAGCATGTCTTTTTTAAAAGATTTCTTTGTTGACTAATTATTCCCTTTAATGCAATTAATTTAAAGTAAATTAAGAAGCATGCATCATTTGTGGAATGAGGAAAAGCAGGACATTGTTACAATAAAGTATTGTAGTACAATGAACAGTATATTGCAATCCTCAATCATGTGCTGATTTAAATATTTGTATTTAAAATCATGTCACTATTACATACTTCGCGTGGTAACATTCATCATTCCTTTTAGCCATCTAGATGCTTTGGGAACTCTATCTTTGCGAACTCTCCCATGTAGTGGGTCTGTGTTTTGAAAATAGAAGCCAAATTTTCCCAGCTTCTCTTAAAGCTAGGGTGCAGGCACGGGTCACAGGCTCCTCCCATTGGTGCTCCTGCGTGTGACTTCAGTGTGGAAGACAATGTCATGAAGATGGGGCCATGAGCGGGATCCATTCAGGAGAGAGTACAGGGGTGGCAGAGACATCCAGCCTCCAGACCAAGTAGACACAGGGGTTTGGCAGAGTGTCCCTGCCCACCATTCGGCCTGTCCAGTGGCGGGGACAGAAGCTGCAAGGTAAGTTCTGGCTGCCCACACTCCAAGCTTGATTTCCTATCTCTCTCTCCTTGAGATTATGCAAACGACCTCATATCCTAATGGCCTTCAAACATTTTAATTTATGTCCTTCCAAAATAAATTTAATGAAGCTGGTTTTCTAAAGTGCTCAGGTCATTACACGCTAGATGCATTTTAGGAACATTTTTTTCTACGTAAGTAAACATTCTGCTTTTAAGAGTGCAGGTTAATCTACCTCATGGAAATAAACAGCAAACAAAAAAGAAGGTTTTGAGCTACTGATAAGCGTGGTGCTTACAAAAGACATACTAACTCTTATTTTAAGTGCATTATTTACAGTTGAATTCACAATATATCTCCATCAGGTTCATCTAAATCCAATTCCTACATAATACAGATGACTGGCCCATCGGAGCAGTGGTTGATAAGGAATAGCAGGAGATTGCAAACAAGTGAAAACTGAATATGGGTCTATGATATCAGTAATCTTTTGGTCAAAATAAATAAAAATGTGTTTTCTACAAGTCTCAATGAGTGTTTAAGGAAATGTAGAGTGCCTCTACTTACTTTCAAGGTCCTTTCCCAACTTGAAGATTTAATGTTGACATGTGGGAAGTGAATGTGGGGCTTCTCATCTTCTCCTCTTGGAAATAATGTAAAGTACTCAACTAAGACGTGGGCAAACGCAGGTGACATTTTGTAGCATACTGGTGTTCTCCAACATACTTTTAATACATGCTGATTTCTTAATTCTAAGATGCATAGGAAGACAGGAGGAAGGAAGAGAGGACGGGAGGGAGGGAGGAAGGGAGGGAGGGAGGAAGGGAGGAAGGGTGGATTGGCTTGCCATGAGTTTGTCACCTGGATGAAAAGGCTCTGCTAAATTCAATAGTTTGACCCTCTCTGCTTTGCTTTCACAGAGCTCTCCCATAGTAGTAATGCATTCTTTGAAAATAACCAGATGGAAAAGGCAAGATCATTAAACAAAACTTGCCGTCCTTCCCGCCACTTCATTCTATAACATATCTGAATTCAGGACATTCCCCAAATATCTTGTTTCTACACTATGCCCTTATCACCCTCATCACAAATATGGATAAGAGAGAAAAAGTCACATAGCCCTAATGTAGGATGACTGTGTCTTGAATAAAGGAGGCTTCCTAAGTACAATATGTTGAATTGTTGCTACCACTCTGGAGTTCATTTCACCCCGGTGCAATGCTCCAAATTCAGTTCAGGAAGGGTGCCAGTCACTCATTCAGTCATTCATTCATTTATTCATTCACTCATTCTGTTTCAATAAAATGGAAAATAGCAATTACAAACAGGGAGGCAGAAAAGGTAAGCCAGCATGGCACCTTGACTTCAGATGCGCTAGAAGGCAGATTAATTTTAAGAAGCAGCACTTTTAGAAGTTAGAAAATTGGAAATTGATTATCTTAAAAGTCCAAGACATGGAACCTGTTCTCCAAAGCTGGAAACTGGTGATCCATGTATGGAATCTCAATCTGCAAGAATTGAACATAGCCCTACAAACATGGAGACTGGCACCCCATGGATAGAATCTGAATCTCCAAGTCTGGAACATGTCCTTACAAATGCGGGCTATGTCACTTTAGGTATGACATGTGGGATTTCAAGAATGGAAATTTGCTTCGCAAGAAAATTAAACCTTGCCCTATTGGCAGGACACTTGGTACTTCATATGCAAAATCTTAATCTAGAAGCTTGGAACCTGGCACTCTTTGTGTGGTAATCAATGTCTCATCATGAAAAATGACCTAAAAAGTATGGAGCCTGGAACTCCAGACATGGAAGTTGGTATATGAGTTATAGAGGGAGGTTCCACATGCATGGAACCTGAACACTGTGTATGAAATCTGAACTTTCTGGCATTGGTTTAGCCTTCCTATGTGTGAATTCTGCCTTTTCATGTATATGATCTGGTCCTCCAAACAAAACCTGACCTTGTAGACATAAAACTTGGCCCTTCCAGTAGGAAATCTGACTTTCTAGCCATGGAAAGTTTCTCCTGATGTGAATTCTTGTTTCTCAGGCATAGGATCTGTCTCTCTAGTTGTGGGATCTGGGCCTCTATGCGTAGAGGCCCGCTAGATATGGAATTAGATCTTCCAGCTTGACATGAGTATGAAATATCTCTCTCCAACCTAGGACCTTGGCCTGAGAGTGAAACTAGAACCTCATAAAATGTCATCTAGTCTACAAATGAGAAAATTCAGGCTTAATGTTAAGCGACTTTCCCAAGTTTTGGCAATTGGTTGTCATTGGATCCGCACCTTGAACCCAAGTCTCCAGATTGTTGTTCTGCTTACCTTGCTCTCTCTGCAGTGGTGTGGAAAGGAAAAGAGAACTAGACAAGAGTCAGAACACCCAACGTCAGCTGACAGCTTTGCCCCATCTGCTTCTGTGTCCTTGGAGATTGATCAAACATACTGAATTTTCCCACCCTCCATTCCATGCGAAGATGGTCGCTGAGATTGGTTCCAGCCCTGACATTCTGTTCTCTGCCTCTATTTTGTGCTTCTATTAAGGGCCTCCTCCCCTTGTCTTCAAGCTGTGTGAGGCCCAATTAGTCTGGGGCAAACTGGGCCATCTGAGAAAGGAGCAACCCGAAGATTAGCTTTGATCCTACCCTGACCCCTCCTACCTCCCATGGTTTCCTCCATTATTTCAGCTGTTACCCAAGGAAGATATTTTTTTACTTTAAGTTTCCCATTCAACCCAGAAAATCAAATATCATTTTAGCAGATCTCGACTTTGGAAGTTAGCCTTGCAGCTGCCTGGGGTGCCTTACGATCCCTTCCTATTCAAAGGCCTGCCTTTTTCTCCATTTTATAGCCCTGGTCTTTCCTCTTCTGTTTCAGTAACAGGGCTTGGTTGCCAGGGGACTCAGCTCTGGTTGCTGCTTGGGTCTGTGCAGAGGAGAGTATTAGGGCCGGTAGACTAACCTAGGGCTGGAGGAAGTCTTTGGAACATCTCCTGTCCTTTTCCCCAAAGGCAACCACTTTGAACTCTTGGTCCTTCACATATTTGAAAAATAAATGTCTACTGCTTTGTGTAGGTTTTTCAGTTTTAGAGGTCTATTTTTAAATATTTTAATCCCAATGTGTTAACATACAGTGTTATATTCATTTCAGGTACAACATACAGTGATTCGGCAATTCCATATATTTCTCAGTGCTCATCAAGATAAGTGTATTCTTAGTCCCCATCACCTATTTCACCCATCCCCCCACCCTCCTCCCCTCTGATAAACATCTGTTTGTTCTCTATATTTAACAGCCTGGCTTTTGCGGTGGGGGGAGGGGGGGTTGGTTTTGGTTTCTCTCTCTTTTTTTCTTTTCCCCTTTGTTCATTTGTTTTGTTTCTTAAATTCCACATATGAGTGTCTTTCTCTGACTGGCTTATTTTGCTTAGCATTAGACTCTCTAGCTCCATCCATGTTGTTGCAAATGGCAAGATTTCATTCTTTTTTATGGCTGAATAATACTTTATTGTATATATATGTCACATCTTCTTTATCCATTCATCTATCAGTGGACACTTGGGCTGCTTCCACAGTTTGGCTATTGTCAGTAATGCTGCAATAAACATAGGGATGCATGTATCCTTTTGAATTAGTGTTTTCTTTGGGTAAATACCCAGTAGTGTGATTACTGGATCATGCGGTAATTCTATTTTTAATTTTTTGAGGAACCTCCGTACTTAGACACTATTTATTTCCTGCAGTGGTAGATGAGTCTTTCACACATTTACGCATTCCCAGATTCTCTCTGCCATCTGCCATTCTGTTAGGTTTTTATGACCCTGAAATATTGTTGACCCCAGGACATGGAGTGTGCTCTGATTACATTTCTTCTCTAGTTTTTCTCCACCCTGAGTTTCTGCATTTTTTTCTTTTTCCTCATTCTATTTTTTTATCCTCACCTCTCTTTTTTTTTCTACCCAAATCTTCATCATCTCACTTATTCTTTTTTTTTTGTTATTTCCATTTTTTATTACTAAATATAATGCTGCTATGAACATTTGTGTATAAATTTTTACCCTAAAAATTTCAGTTTTCTTGGGTATATACCAACCAGTAGAATTGCTGGTCAGGTGGTAATTCTGTGTTAATACTTTGAGAGACCACCATATTGCTTTTATTTTTATTTTTATTTATTTATTTAAATTTTTTTAAAATTTTGTTATTCTTATATTATCCCCATACATTACATCATTAGTTTTAGATGTAGTGTTCCATGATTCATTGTTTGTGCATAACACCCAGTGCTCCATGCAGAATGTGTCCTCCTCAATACCCATCACCAGGCTAACCCATCCTCCCACCACCCTCCCCTCTAGAACCCTCAGTTTGTTTTTCAGAGTCCATCGTCTCTCATGGTTCGTCTACCCCTCTGATTTCCCCCCCTTCATTCTTCCCCTCCTGCTACCTTCTTCTTCTTCTTTTTTTTTTTCTTAACATATATTGCATTATTTGTTTCAGAGGTACAGATCTGAGATTCAACAGTCTTGCACAATTCACAGCGCTTACCAGAGCACATGCCCTCCCCAGTGTCTATCACCCAGTCACCCCATCCCTCCCACCCCAGCCCCCACTCCAGCAACCCTCAGTTTGTTTCCTGCGATTAAGAATTCCTCATATCAGTGAGGTCATATGATACATGTCTTTCTCTGTTTGACTTATTTCGCTCAACATAATACCCTCCAATTCCATCCACATCATTGCAAATGGCAAGATCTCATTCCTTTTGATGGCTGGATAATATTCCTTTGTATATATATACCACATCTTCTTTATCCATTCATCTGTCGATGGACATCTTGGCTCTTTCCACAGTTTGGCTATTGTGGACATTGCTGCTATAAACATCGGGGTGCATGTACCCTTTCGGATCCCTACTTTTGTATCTTTGGGGTAAATACCCAGTAGTGCAATTGCTGGATCATATGGTAGCTCTATTTTCAACTTTTTGAGGAACCTCCATACTGTTTTCCAGAGTGGCTGCACCAGCTTGCATTCCCACCAACAGTGTAGGAGGGTTCCCCTTTCTCCGCATCCCCGCCAACATCTGTCGTTTCCTGACTTGTTAATTTTAGCCATTCTGACTGGTGTGAGGTGGTATCTCATTGAGGTTTTGATACTTACTCTTTTTTTAAAGATTTATTTATTTATTTTAGAGAGAGAGAGACAGCACACAGGGGGAGGGGCAGAGGGAGAGAATCCTCAAGCAGACTCCCTGCTGAGCATAGAGCCCACCGCGGGGCTTGAGCTCATGGCCCAGAGATCATGACCTGAGCTGAAACCAAGGGTCTGCCGCTTAGCCACTGAGCCACGCAGGCACCCCAATCATCTCACCTATTCTACCTGACACCTTTCTTCCCAGAGATCTAGGCAGAGCCTCCTGTCAAAGCAACACTCCAACATGCTTACAAAACAGGTGTGCAGAGCTTACTGAGAGCCAGGGGATGCTTCAGTGGACTCATGAAGCCCTTAATGCATTTCTTTCAATCCCATGTGTTGAGTGTCTGCTACGTGACAGGCACTGCTAATACAGAGACGAATAAAATATGGCCCTCGTGCCCAAGTAGTTACTCCATCTCTTTCCCTTGCCCGGCGTAGGGTCTCTCGTTCCCAGCACCTCGCCCAGCACCATCAGTAAATGTTTACTGAGTACCTCATTGAGACCCATCTTCACACATTTTACCCCAGTCCTGTCTTCCTCAGGCCCTGGACAAAGTGTCCCATCCTGCACCCTCTGGCACAAAGTCCTTCCTTACAGAGCTTTCCCCGAGGGAAGCAGTGTGCTGGGGACCAGCAGCGCGGACACCTGATCTCAGCTCGTGCTCCGCAAACCTAAGGCAGGCCTGCCCTCCTCTGAGCCCGTCCTGCTCTTCTCTCCTTCCCTTGCATGCAGCTTAGGACAAGGTTAAGGTTTTGGCCACGGAAGGCTACCCGAGGCATATTGATTTACTTGTTAGAAGCATTATGTTCAGCTCATATGTATTCTGCAATTATTTTTGAGTGACGAAGCATATATGTACACATCAAGACATAGTCGCCTTCTCTTGCCCTGGGGGCGTGGGCACCTACTGACTCAGGACAGGCTTTTCCACAGATTGGCCATGTCGCTGCCCTCCCACCTCAGGTTTCTGGGTACCTGCCAGAACCATTTCATGCAACCCTCCATCTGGGCAATAGATGACAAGTCCCCACACAACGCCAAGGGCCACTGCAGATGGCCGTGCACCTGGGATCCCCGAGTCCCCGGGCCACGGTGCCTGGCTTTGAACTTCCCTGCTTGGCTGGCAGTCCTGGACCCTCCAGCTCATCTAGCAGGGAACTGTAAAGCTGGCCCCTCATCAGAACGGCCTCCAGCCCCAGTCCACACTGAGAAGAGGCAGAGGTGTGAAACCAATGTACGTAACCTAATACCTGGTGAATCAGCCCATGCGGGGCACAAAGGAGATGCAAGCCCAGCCACCTCAACTCCATGTGATGGGCATTCACAGTCCCCCCCTCCACATAGCTCCAGCCCCACACGGCCTTCCCCACGCAGCCCTTCCAGAGCCTCAGCTGCCCGCCAGGGAGACCTTCTCATGACTTCTCAGTGCCTGAATCTCTCACCCTCATGTGTCTTTGGTGAAGGACCTGAGTCCAATGCTTCCAACCTCTATTCCACACAACAGTCATCAAAATATTTTAAAGATATATAAAAACACAAATAATAATGTTACTCTCTCTCTCTCTCTCTCTCTCTCTCTCTCTCTCTCTCTCTCTCGGTGGCTTGCCATTGCACTTAGATTACGACCCTCGCTCGTCCCCGGGGCCTGGGAGGCCCTGCTCAGAGTGGCTAGCCGGCCCGCCCTGGCACTGTGTCTCCAGAAACGCTCCCGTCCGACAGCAGCGGGAATAGGCCAAGCCCTTTTCCAACCTGGGGCCTCCACACAAGCGGTTTCTGTGCCCTGGGGTGCTTTTCGCCCCACACCTGGCAGAGCCAGTTCCTAATTTTTCAAATTTCACCTGAAACGTCATCTTCGAGACATCCCCCACGACTTCTCTGTCCCAGACAGCTCCCCCCGCATCCCCTCGTTCTCTCTTCCACCTGCTCCCCGCTCTTCTTCTCCAGGGCTCTGGCCACGACTTTTCATTGGGCAGCGTTTTTGCTTGGCTAGTTTGTATTGCGCTTCCTTAAACAGGAAGCCCCTTGAGGGAGGGATGCTGTCTATCGTAGCCATCCAGCCTCTGACGCAGGGCACCACACACAGTAGCTGCTGAACAAATAGCGTGTTAAATGTCAAATGAATAAATGCCGGGAAACGGATTCAGGTGAGAGCACTGCAGGGGGAGCAGGGCTTTCTCGCCCATTAGGATCACCTGGGGAGGTTTAAAAGTCCCCATGGCAGCCAGTTACATCAGAACACCTGGGGGTAAGAAGGTCTCGGGGTGAGACCCAGCACCAGCAGGTGGAGTCAGAGACTCCTTATATATAATATACATATATAATCCGCAGATGATTCCAATGGGTAGCTAAGAACCCAGTGTGTTAGAGCCGAGGTCTTATACATAGCAGGAGCGGCATCTGGGAACTTGTCAGAAATGCAAGTTCTCGGGCCTGACCCAGACCTACTGAATCAGAAGCTCTGGCGATGAGACCCAAGAACCCGCGTTAGTGGGCCCTCCAGGTAGTTTCAATTCAGGCTAATGTTTGACAGCCACTGAGTTAAGGAGTCGTACAGTCTCCCCTCTTCCCATCCGGTCTTCTCTTGTTGGCATCGACAGTAGGAAAGGGGGATGCTCTTTAGCAGGGCGGCCACCATCCCAGTTTGTGGGGTACTGTTCTGGTTTTAGTCCCACATCCCAGGAAACCCCTCAGTCCCAGCAATAGGGCAAGTGGCCCCCCGACCCCCACCTTCAACTCAGATACCAGATCCATCAGAGAAGTGGGATGCATTGTGACGAGTGCATTAGCAGGCTTTAAAATGTTCATTTGATCCAGCACCCCTGGGATGGCTCCCCTAAGTCCCGGGGGATAGACGTGCGGCCGTCAGATACGCCCGGTCACCACGGCTCCCACTCCAGATGTCGGCAGAAAGCAAACACGGCAGGGCCGTGCCCAGAGCCACCCCGCTGAGCGTTCTACTTGGATAATGTGCCTTTGTTTTCCAAAGGAGGGCACCAAGGCAGTTAAGAAACAATTCCTAGAGACCCACTGGCACCTTCCTAGACACATAAATGCTTTGGAAAAAGTGAAGACAGAACTTCCCATTCAGTTCTCTCACAGGCAACAAAACGACGATGTCACTCGCAGGTTGCAAAGCCCTCCTCTGAGAGCAGCGGAAACACATTTTTTTTTTCTCTTCAAAATGTATTTACCTTCAAATTTTCCAGTTAGCTGGGTATGCTACAAGAAAGCCTTAAAATTTGGCTTCAGGTTAAAATCACAAACCTGGCTCATCATCTACTCCAGGCTTCCTCTCGAACCAATATTTACAAATGAGTTTAAAATCTAAATGTCCAAGGAAGTGAAAGAGAGGATCTCAAGCTTCCTTTTAACTCCAAGTTAAAAGGAAGTCTCTGACTCCAACTCCTGACCCTCAGCCCCCGGCCATCTCCTCTCCTTCCCTGGGGCCTGTCAGCTACACCAATGTCTATGGCTACCAGACTCTCCCCCTCAGATGCCCGCCTTCTCAGGTCAAATTTTTCCCAGGCCCTTACTAGTGGATTCTTTGGAGAAGAATCCTTCTCCCGACAGCCAGTATTACCTACTACTACCATCTTCCTTGTTTTGGAAATGCTGAGTGAACACTCTCCCAAGTGTCCTTACTTCGCTCTGCTGGGTAAGCCCAACCTCAAAATCTACAGCCTTTGATTAGACCATCTCTTTCTTTTTTTTCCTCTTTCAAAAACCTAGAACTCTTTCTTCTTCTTTTTTTAACCACTTTATTGAGCTACAACTGACATCCAAAAAGCTATACAGATTTTAAATATTCAGCTGAAAGAGTTTGGAAATAAGTATCCACCGAAGAAACCATCAGCACGCTCTATGCCATAAACATATCCATCTTCTCCAAAAGTTCCCTCCCACTCTCTTTATTATTATTATATATATTTTTGTGATAAGAACACTTCACTAAGACCTACCCTCTTGGCCAAAGTTGAGGTATCCAATACAGTCTTGTTAACTATGGTCTCTACACTGTACAGTAGATCTCTAGGACTCCTTCAGCTTGCATAGCTGAAACTCTGTACCCTTGACCACTTACCTCCCAATTCCTTTCCCCTGATAACGCCTTTTCTTTATAGTCTCAGGAAAGAGAGTCAGGAGGACTGTTGTATATTTACCTGGAGTGGTAAGTTTGCAAATTTTTATTTGCACATCTGTCATCCTGTCAGGAAAAAGCCTGCTGGACACATGTATCCCCTACGCACCCTCCATCCGAGAAATAGGAAGGAGCTGTCTCCATGGACAGGGTATGGGATGTCCTTCCTTTTCCCCCAGACACTCAGGTGCTTGTCTCAAGGGAAACTTGGTAAACTAATACTTACAGTTACTATGCTAAATTTTATCTATAGAGGTCTTCACCAAGTAGAATGGACTCAGAAGATAGGAACTAAATCTGCCTGAGTAAGTGAGGGAGGGCATCATGAAGGAGGTGACTTTTGAGCTGTGTTTTAAAGCATGGGTGGGAGTTCTTAGTGTTTTGCAATTCTCCTGTGTTAAGATTTATAGCCTTTCATGTTTACTGAAAATTCTGTACAACCCAACCTTTCAAACTTTATTTAATAAGTTATATGACCAAATTCTAGCTAGTGAGGGAATGACAAAAGGATGTAAGATAGGATCGCCACCTCTACCTCTGGTTTCAATACTGTACTTGGTTGGCACTCAGTAGGTCTTCAGTAGAGGCTGGTTGAGTAGAGGAATGCTTAGTGTGAGGGGAAGATTTGGTGTGGACATCGAAAGCAGGGCCATGTTTGAACAGGCAGGAGGGGAGAGTGTATACTGTCCTACATGGTTTTGTCTCTCTGGTGGGCAAGTTTGTGTCACCAACTAAATCACAGACATCCTAGGGAGTGGACTTTGGTTTATGCATCTCTTAATCCAAAGGGCTCTAGATAATTTTTTAAAGATTTATTTATTTACTTGAGAGAGAGAGAAAGAAAGAACAAGAGTGGGAGGGGCAGAGGAAGAGGGACAGAGAAACTCAAGCAGACTCTGCACTGAGCACGGAGCCCACCATGGGGCTTGATCTCACGACCCTGAGATCACTACCTGAGCTGAAACCAAGAATTGGACGCTTAACCGACTGCGCCACCCAGGCGCCCTGGGGAACTTGGTATTTAGCAGTAGTTGGATTCAAAGGCAAGCTAGACTGTTATAAGCCTTTAATTGACAAATTACAAAAATATTAGTGGTGGGAAAGGATGACTCCTTTCAAATGTTCCCTAGTTTTCCTCTACCCAAACTATGTTTATTTGTGTGTGATCCCCATATTAGTGAAAAAAACATGTGCTCACTGATCTATGTGTGTAGATACAAAATGGACACTGTTATCCTCTGTATGGAGCATACAATTCTGCAGTTGAGCAGGACAGACAAAACAGACAAATATTATCATTTGAAGTATAACTTCAAGAACTCAAAAGCAAATTTTGGCAGGTTCATCTGGGCTCTTGTTCTGGAGGAGGAGAAAGGTCTCGAGCTATTATCAATAGCTATGATGATTAAGGTTCCCTGAAAAGGTCAGAATTTCCTAGAGTTTCTCACTCCTCTCATTACGTGGGCTTGCGTTGCTCAGGCTCATACAACAAAGCAGCTGCTTCTTGCTCACGTGCTGCACCTGTGATAGAACGGTTCTTGCTTTGCTACCAACAGGGCTGTTCTGTTCCTACTCTGTGTTCATCTTGTTTTGGTGATGCCAAACTGTAATGATGAACGTTCTGGAAGACCATTCCTCTGAGGTCATGTTCTTTAGAGTCAACCTAGACAAAGCACAAGTATGAACTGAGCAGGGGAGCTTTCAAAATTCATTGGCTCAGAATGTGCCAATCTGCCCTAAGAATAAGCAAGAATGAGGTGGGGTTCACAGAGCAGGATTAGGTACCTAGATAGGAACGAGTGAAAATGTTAGATGTGTTGGTACCTAGGGGAGAAACTACCAAGAGGACACAATGTATTCCAGTCTGTTTTGTGGGTCTAGGCTCATGTCCAGTGGGAATAAAATCTCTTCTTCTATAACTGTTTGACTCTGCCAAATCTCCCTACCCCAACCCTGGGTTCCCACTACCCCACCACTGGGGTGTCCAATGTTACCGCTTTGACTTAAGGCAATTATAGCCTAGGCATTCTCTTTGAATGTATGAGAGAAGTAATGCCTCATGGAAATGATTTTCAAATCTTTTTTTTTTTTTGGTCTTAACAGAAAACCCCTTTTGTTCCTAATAATAAAACCTGCTCTGGCTGAAACAGGGGAGGGGGCCTGAGCCTTCCCCTCAGGCTCAACTTTGCTGGGCTGGTCTCTTGAGACATTTGTGCAGAAGCCCGAGGCTGCTGGGAACACTGTTTAAAAAGCTCTGTTACCAACAAACCAACCATACAAACTCATTGGTGGGACAATTGGGGAAACTGGAATATGTACTGGGGATTAGGTGAAACAAAGGACTTACTGCTCGTTGTGTTGGGTGTGATACAGTATTATGGCTATGTGAGAAAGTAAATGGTATTATAGTTATGTGAGAAAAATGTCTTTATTTTTTAAGGATTCCTATTCCATGATGTCTGGGATTTGCATAAAGAAGAAGTAAATATGGGAACATGAAAATAATGTTACAACCAGGTGGTACTATCATAATATTCTTTCTGAAAAACGCAAAAGCAATGCTTTCGGCTGTGATAGGCATGGGCAACACAGAAGGAAGGAATAGGTGACCCACACAGTTCTCCTCTGAGGCCTCAGAAGCTGGTTGCAGAGCAGGGCACCGAGGCCATGGGGGGGGCGGTCTCTGCATCCCCTCCAGCCACTCACCACCCGGAGTGTTGGCAGGACACCCCGAAACTCTCCTTAGGTAAAGGACGCACAACATTCGTTAACATTAGGTGCTGAGCTGGCCCCAAGCACATCCTCCTTGGCCGTTGGGCCCCTCCTGCCTGTCTCCTCTGAGTAGGCAGGAGCCCCTCTGTGCCCTGCTCTGCCCCGGCACCTGTGGCCTGACAGGAAAATGGAGCAGATCAACATGTGCCTTTTCTCTGTCTCCCGGGTATCCAGGGATCCTGGGAGAGCGGCTCTCGTTACCAGGAAGCTGCCAGAAGCCTGCTGGGACAAGACTGCCCTTTCCCTTCAGAGACCCACCTTCGACTGCCCACCAGCCGGAGCCGGAGCTGTTCGCGGTCCTCCTTGCTCTGCCCTCTGCCATCGTCAGCCTAGGAAGCCGAGCTGTAGAACCCGAGAAGGGACTTCTGAAATCAAAAAGTACAGCCTCCCAAGCAGAGCAGGAATCCCCTCAGACATCACTGATGGGGGCTGGGCGGGGGCGGGGGGTCACCTGGCTTCTGCTGAAATGTTTCCGTTTGAAATCCTTCCCACAAACATTCACAGAATGCTTCTCTGTGTCGGGCACAGCGCAGGACACTCATCAGGGTCAGAGGCCAGAATATCTCCCAGGGACAGTGAGAACTCGGGAGCAAACAACCACGAGACTACCCGCAACCCGGGACACTTAGATGCCCTGGCCTCCGACTGCAGACCTGCAGCTGGAGTGGATGCTGCCCTGGGCAGAGCTGGGGGCTGGCAGGTGGCACCCCGGACAGGCCTGTCTCCCTGCGCAGGTCAGAGCTGGGGGCTGGCAGGTGACACCCCAGACAGGCCTGTCTCCCTGCACAGGGCAGAGCTGGGGGCTGGCAGGTGACTGTGTTCCTTGGTGAGGATGCTGCTCGTCAATATTCTGCTCCTTAGCTTTGCAAAGTAGGAGCTCAGGTCGTGGGGGATACAGGCCTGTGCTAATCACACCTCCCAAGAAGCAGGCGTGCTGGAAGGCCAATTTGCAAATGTGTAATGAATGAGCATGGCTGGCCAGTAACCAGAATATTCACATCTGCCTTCCGAGATACCCATTTCCCGAAATGGAATTTATAACCAGGACGTTGCTTGGTGAACACAGAATCAGCCCAAAGGAGGGGGGTGCCTGAGAAGGAGGATTTACTCAGGCTGTGGAGAGACAGAGGAAGAGCCCCACTCAGACCTCTCCACACCTAGAACACCTCAAGTGGACTCCTTTCACTATACGCTTCTTTCTTTCTTTTCTTTTTTTTTTTTTTAAGATTTTATTTTATTTATTTGACAGAGAGAGAGAATGTGAGAGAGGGAACACAAGCAGGGGGAGTGGAAGAGGGAGAAGCAGGCTCCTCATGGAGCAGGGAGCCCAATGCAGGGCTCGATCCCAGGACCCTGGGATCATGACCTGAGCCAAAGGCAGACGCTTAACAACTGAGCCACCCAGACACCCCATGATACGCTTCCATTAGCCACATAACAGCATTTCGAAAGATTACAACTGTGTTCATGTCATTCGTGCTTTCCTGACGTTGTCTTGAGATTCTGGGGGAGGGTGGGCAACTTAATTCCCCCTGGGAAGCCCCCCTTCCACTTCTAGCATTGCCATTTTTTAATTTAAAAAATTAATCGCAGTAGAGTTGACGTATCGCATATTAGTTTCAGTACGAGTATGAAGGAGCGAAGCAGACTGGATGAAAGAATGCTTTCAATAGGAACTGCCGTATAAATATGCTTCTGAGCGCTCTTTGCTAAGAAAAAATAGCACAGATGTGAGGATCCATGGCAGCTGGTGCTCAGGGTGGTGAGGGGACAAAGGTGGGTCCTGGGGACTCTGGCAAACGGAAGAGAGTCTGTCCCTTCTCAAAATGACCACAGCTCAGGTCCCTCAGACGGTGGCCACATGGGAAGGGGGTCCTGAAATGGCCAGATCTGATTTTTTCCAAGAGAAGTTGGTAATCTGGATTTTTAGGTGAAATCACCTGATTTTTTAAGGCGGCAACCAGTTCATTTTTGCAAATGTTCCATGAGACAAACAAAACGTGCCAGGGCCAGATTCAGTCAGTCAGTTTGAAACCTCTGCCTTGTATGGGTGATTACATGTTTTAGAAAATGCTGGCTTAAAAAAATAAAATAGGGAGCAAAAAAGAGGCAGATTTTTGTTTTTTAACTATAGAACTTAACAGAGCTAGGGCACCTGGGTGGCTCAGTCGGTTGAGCGTTTGCCTTCAACTCAGGTCTTGATTCCGGGGATCCTGGGATCGAGCCCTGCGTTGGGCTCCCTGCTCATCAGGGAGTCTGCTTCTCCTTCTGCCCCTCCCCACCTGCTCATGCTCTGTCTCTTTCTCAAATAAATAAATAAAATCTTTTTTTTAAAAAAAGGACTTAACAGGACCTTTTAGATATTGACAAGATAGATAAATACTGATAGATACTGATGGGTATTTGGATCTCCAACTCAGGCTCATTGCATGGTCTAAAATCAGTGTCTAAAGATGGCTGTGTCCATTTTCAGCTGCTCATTTGGCTTCATGTTAGCCTGTGGCTTTTCCTGACCTCTCCCCTGAGCCAAGGGGTGCATTTTTCTGAGGTCTCAGAGCCCGTGCACCCACGCAGACAGCATTGGAACTCACGATCAGAGACCGCCTGTCCCCACTCTGGAGGGATGTTCCCATTTCTTACCCAGCTCAATTTTCTAGATACTAGAACAATTCAGCTCTATCCAGAAGCTGCAATTTCTCTTCCTCGGTCAGTCTGACCTCCCGCAAGGACTGTCCTCATTCTTGCTCTCATCCCATGTTCATCATCCCATGTCAAATCTGCCTCAAAGCTCATCACTCCCAACCCCTCCCAAAGTACCTCCTGACTTCCTTCCACCCACCCTGCCTCCCTCGCTGGTTCTGATAACCTCACAGAAAGACTAAGCCCATACTTAGGGCCCGGCAAAGCAGAAACCAAAAAGATAAAAGCGCAGCTCTAATGAATGTATCCAGAAAGAAGCTTTTTAAATGTCAACATCCATGTGAACCTTCAGTGTTGTTTTATTTTGAGTTATACTCAGAGAAGGCAGACCATCCATCCTCTTTTCAGTGCTTGGGGCCTCTGCTAGCATAAATGGAATAGTTTTTTTCGGACTGTTTTTATTTGTTTGTCGTCTACAGCTTTCCAGTGTCCAAAAGGAATTGGTGACCGCCTGCCATAAAAAAAAAAAAAAAGCCGCATCTATGACGGGGGCTGACATGTGGCACCTGCCCCTCCTCTGCAGTGCCCCTGTGCTCACCTCCAGCCAGGCATACTGCCAACACCTCCAACCAGACCTCCTGCCTCCAGCATCCCTCGCAAGGCCATCCTGGGCAACTGCTGCCAGAGTCATCTTTCGAAAACACACGGTGATTATACTTCCTTCCTGCTTTGGGGCCATTTCCACCTGCGTGGCAAGCTGCCTAAGACATAAACTACACTTCTTGTTATTTCCGATGTCCTGGTGACTCTCAGACTTCGGTGGGGAACTTATTTCAAATGCAACCGCCTAGTTATCCCCAGAGACTCTCAGAAGGACCAGGCTGAAGTCAGGAAGCCGCCTTGTATTTCCGGGAAGTACCCCCAGCACTTTGTGGTGCCTGGGGGTCTATAGACGACGAACTCAGAAGGGTTATCTTGTAAATCTGGTCAGGACCTGGTAGCAGCCGAACCACCTGATCCTCCGGATCTAGAGAAGATTGCCTGAACGCCGACCCCACACACTGTGTGACGTCCACAGGCCCTCGCTCAGTCCCGGTCACCCTGGCTCCAGTGTCGAGCCTGCTAAATGCTCATTTTGCATCTTGCAGTTTTTCCTTCAGCTCGGCCTCCACGGTGACCAGAATGAAATATGTTCAAACCAGGTGTGAATTTAGGTCTGACTCTGGGAAGGGGACATGGGTGAGAGACAGTGTGGGCGACATCTTATAGAGTGGCATGGCCTCTCAGGATGAGTTCTGTCACCTCACGTTCCCACAGTACCCTGCAGTCTGTCCCATGTGTGGCAGGCAGACGTCCTCTGCGGGGCAACTGCCAAGACCAGCTGCTGACTGGGACTCAGGCTCAGGATCTGCCCCCACGAAACTAATCTGGCCCATGACTTTGAACTTTCTGGCCCCTTGGCTCTGAGTTTTCAGAATCAGAGCTCTTTCTTGGGTTAGGTACTATTTTTCAGATGGCCTGTTTTAAATATAAGTTCTCTCCCAAGAGGGGTAGTATTTAGCTTTAATAGCTCAGCATGGATCAGGATAGGGAAGAATTGTTCCACCAGAGAATCATGAAAGAGGCACTGCAGGTACCTAGAGCTCAACCAATGCAACCACCCCAGCTTACGTGAGAGGCAATTGAGGCCAGAGTAAAGAGGTGACCTCATCACAGGCTCTCGCCGAACCACTGACGGTAACAAGGGAAGAGTTGTGTTTCCCAGCTTTAGAGCCAATGATCTTTCCTGATCCATCTTTCCAGCAAGTGTTTGTTGAGCACCCACCATGTGCCAAGAACCATGGTAAGAGCTGGGGATACTATTATCGAGGATGAGTAGTAGACCCCTTGGTCATTTCACACTGCCTACCTGTACACATTAGCAATGTGACCGAGCTCCCCCCACCGCCCACCTACCAGTGGGTGCACACAATAGGGAAGTGTTGATGAGTGAGAAGATAAATGGAGAGGAGTATCTCTAATGTGGGCTACTGTCTACCCATCCACCAACCCAACCTGGGCAGTAAAGCCGTGGGGTGGGGATCCCTGGGCTGCTGGGCATGGTGTTGGTACGCTGGGAATGTGGAGGGAGGGTGGGCAAGAAGGATAGGAAAAAGAAGTGCAGATCTCCAGAAACAGGCTTGTGAGGGTCCTGAGCACAACCCGCCCCTCCTTGCATGTAGGCTGAATCAGGTGGTGGGGCAGGTACATGGGCCTTCCTAAGGATGCATCTTGACACCTTCTCTGGGGCAGGGCAGGGGGGAGCACTGGAGGAGCAAATGGCACTTGGCAGTTGTCCCCCAACATCCCCCCCCTCTCGGGCTCAGCAGCTGTGCCCCTCCCTGCTTCTGGCCCCACCCCAGGGCCACTCTCTCTAGGGCTCCTAGCTTCAAGCACTCAAGCCTACTAAGTCAGCAGGGGACCAGCATTCCCAGAAACTTGGAAGCTATGTTGTGAACTTGATTCTTTGGGAGTCACTGCCATCATTTTATTAAATTCCAAGAAAACTTAATGGAGATCTGATCACTACAATGAGCTTAAAAGAAAGACTAAAACTTTCTCATGGACTGATGATAACTAAGAGGAGAAGTTTCAATCATCCTGCAAAGGGAGTCAAGGGCAGTGCTATTTGAGCAGAATAGAGTCATCTCCTGTTCTAAGAAGCCATGCCAGAGAGCTAAGCACCCTTTGGAGACTCAATCCCAGCACCAGCGGCACCATCCGGCACTAACTTGGCTTCTCCTCCTTTGGAGCTGAGCTCTTCCTTGGAGCTGGGCATGGGGAGCACTCATGGGCACTGGATGCCCTCATCTGCACCTCTCACAGCCATGTGTTCAGTGGGATCTGGTCTGAGAGGTTCCCAAAGATGCTGCACACAGGTAACTGGAGCCTGGCCTCGTGGGGCTGTTGGAATTCTCAGTGGGATTACAGTCACTCCTTCCTCTACTCTCCAGAAAACCTGTCAAAAGGCAGATTATATACTATGCACATGATTATACTCCTCTTTCTACTTTTGTGAATATTTAAAATTTTCTACAATAAAGTTGGAAAAAAAATGAAGGAACATTAACCGGCAAGGATATTTCATTTACTCATTTGTGCCCATTAAAATGTGAATTCACATGTGACAAAAGTTTATTGAGCTTCTGTTATACACAAAGCACTGAGTTGGCCTTATTAGCTTCAGTGCTGAAACTTTTGCCTCACAGCAGTGGATCAGATCTCTGTGGATGAGCCCTGGGCATTTTACACTTTGTTCAGGAGATTCTCACATACAGACGGAGGGGAGAGCCACTGCCTGAGGGGGTAATGGGGAAAAGAGCAAGGAACACATGGGTGGGTTTGGGTCCTGACTCTCACCTCTGATATCCATGTGATGTTGAGAACCTCACTTGTGTCTTTGGCTTTCAGGTTGGACTTTCTTCTGGAAAATGAGAGAATGGAACTTGATAGTCTCTGAGGTCCTTTCCATCACTCCTCAGCCTCTTGGCCTGAACCAAAATATAAGTCCCTTTCAACTCCAACATTCTGTGACTGTACAAGCTATTTTATGGCAAGAGGAATGAGTAGAGACTTTCTGGGAGTCCCTGAAATCAACACTGATTAGTCTATCCTCCTGTCCTCTACATCCACCCCTTTTACTCATTGGCTCTCCATCAATCTTGGAGTTAAACCAACTTAACAGAAGACAGTGGAAACAACAAGGCCTGCTCCCAGCTGTAAAAGATGCATTAGTCCCAGTAATGGCCCATCTTCCCCAGACCATTTCCTCCATCTAGACTTTTATGGGACTGTGAATCTAGGGTTACCCAGGCAGGCAGAAAGGCCAGTGCCTGATGGATAATGAGTATGACAAAAGGGTACTATATGCTCACCTACCAAAGGGAAGGCCAATAGGTAATGCTTAAAACCCAAAACTGAAGAAGTAGCAGTGTATGTTCGTTATTTAGAAATACAGAGGTTGATAGCAAATAAATCTAATAATGAGTTTTAAAAGGTGGCCTCTGTCAAGAAATACCACAAATCAAGTGAAAAGATCAATGACAAAACAAGAAAAAATATTTGAAATTTAAATATCAGACAAAGGTTCATTACCAAAGTATATAAAGTTTCCAAAAGAGAAAATGAAAAGACCAACAATCACAGAAAAATTCACTAGAGATATCAATAATCATTAGAAAAAGAAGTAAGAATGGCTCTTGACAGGGACACCTGGGTGGCTCAGTCAGTTGAGCATCTAACTCTTGATTTTGGTGCAGGTCATGATCTCAGAGTTGTGAGACTGAGGCCTGCTCCAGGGCTCTGTGCTCAATGGGAAGTCTGCTTCTCTCCGTCTTCCTCTGCCTTTTCCCCCTGCTTGCACATGCGCACGCTCTCTCTCTCTCTCTCCCTTTCTAAAATAAAATAAATAAATCTTAAAAAAGAAAAGAGTAGCTCTTGACATTAAAATGCTTAACCTCACTCATAATAAAAGGCACACAAATTAAAACTATACTGAGATACTATTTTTATCTTATCAGATTGGCACAAATCCAAAATTTAAGAACACACTGTTGGCAAAACTATGGGGAAATGGGTACCCTCATACATTCCTAGTGGAAATGCAATTGGTCCAGTCCCTAGAGAGGAGAATTTGGCAATATATAGTAAAACTACTAATGCAGATACCCTTTAACCCAGCAATCTCATTTCTGGAAGCCTACCACAAAGATATACTGGCAAAGTGTAGAAGGAAATACATACAAGGCAATTTATTGAAGCATTACTTGTAATATCAAGACTGGATACAACCAAAATCCCCACCAAAGGGGACTGGATGAATAAAGTATGGTAAGTCCACAAATTGGAGTGACAAGCAACTGCAAAAGGGAAAGAGAAACAACTATGTTCTCCTATGAAGTTCTGTTCTCTGTACTTTTGTATATAGTTAAAAATTTTTTAATAAAAAAACTTTAAAAATAGAAGAAAGTTACTACCTCTAGGGAGTTAAAAAATAGAACAGTTTTGGGGGGGTTGTTTTTCTTTCATAATTGCTGTAGAATCATTTGGCTTTTTATACTATGTACATGTAAAAATAAGTATATTTAAAAATTAAAAGTGCAGAAGACCACCATAAATACACTACTTAATGGTGAAATTTTAGAAGCAGTCTCATTAAAGTCAGAAATATCAATGACGCCTGCTCTTCAAATTTGTGGTAGAGTCTTAGCCATCACAATAAAGCAAGAAAAAGAAATGGACTGGGAATAAAAGACAAAGAAAGATCATTATTTGCAGACAATATTAAATGCACAGATAATCCAAAATAATTTACTAATAAGAGTGTGTAGCAAAATTGCTGAATATAAGAGCAAGACACAAAAATCAATATTGTTCCCATATGCTGGCCATAACTAACCAGAAAATGTGATAAAACAAAATTCTGTATATAATGGCAACAGAAACTGTTAGGTATAGAGAAAGGACTCTATCAAAAGATGGGACATTTATGAAGAAAATTATAAAACATTATTGAAGGACATAAGAGTAGATCTGATTAAAATCATAAACATGAATTTTCCCCAAATTATTCTCTAAACTCAATGCTTCCAGCCAAAAGCTTAACAGAATTTTTTGCGGAACTAGACAAACTGATATCAATTTCACTATTTTAAAACTGTGAAAAACATTTTGAAAATAAGAAAAAGAGGAAGGCTTGTTTTTACCATATATTAAGGTTTATTATAAAGCCTTACTACCTAAAATAGTGAAATATTAGAGCAGGGATAGAAAATAAACTAATGGCACAGAACAGAGATCCCAGAGATAGGCTCATACGTATTATGAACTTGATATATTTATTATACAGGTGACAGTTGAGAAATGATGTACTACTCAATAAATGAAGAAATTGGTTTGCCATGTAGGGAAAAAAATGAAGTTAGGTTCTTACCTGACACATACACAAAAATGAATTCCAGGTGGATTAAAGATGTAAATATGAAAAACAAATGTTAAACATGTTAGAAAGAAATATAGAGGAGATATCTCTGTTCTCAAGATAGGGAACACAAAACAGAAAAGCAGAAACGATTAAAGAAAGTATTGATAACATTAAAATTTAAATTTTCGGTATCACAAATGACCCCATAAACAAAGTTAAAAGTGGCAGATAGAAGAAAATATCTGCGACATATCAGAACACATAAAAGTTCATATCAGAATGTATAAAGAAATTCTACAAATCAGTAAGAAAAATGACCTAATCAAAAATTATGCAGAGGATATGAACAATCCACAGAAGAGGAAACCCAAACAACAAATAAATATATGGAAAATACCCCCAATAACTAGGGATGAGAGAAAGAATAAAAGCAAAATGAGATTCTGTTTCACACCAATCAGACTGGTGAAAATTAAAAAGTCTGACCATGAGGATGTCAGGAAAGTCATGTGCAGCCAGTGGGAGAATAAATCAATACAATGAATTTAGAGATAAAAGTTAGGATATGGTCCTACCTAATTGAAAATTCATACATTGTATAACCCAAGAATACCAACACCCAGCATATACTTCTGGATGTACACCCCAGAAAATTTTCACACATGAACATGAACACAAGGAGGCATACATAAGAATATTCATTGTAGCATTTAAAAAAATAACAAAAAAAAAAGAGAGAGAGAGAGAGCTGAAACTAAACTCAATGATAAATATAGGGTTCAGGATAAATAAAATGTGTTATATTCACATGTTTGAATACCATGCAGTAATTACACTGAATGAACTAGATCTATCCTTTGTATGATCATAGACAGATCTCAAAGATTACCTAGAATTTAAAAAGTGCGTTATGGTATCATTTATGTAATACACAATGTTTTAAAAATGTGTAAATATACATAATTTTAATGACTATATCAAGGAATAAATGGGAACGAGAAAATGGAGACCAGGTAGACAGTCCTTTATAGAAATTTTGCTGTGAACGGGAAGAGATGGCTATAGCTAGAGGTGGGGTATAGTGTCTGAGGAGGGTTATGACTTCTTTTTAATGGACAACACTAGACTTTGTTTGCCTGTGGATGGGAATGAACCAGTAGAGAGACTTAAAATTATCATTCATAGAGAGCAAAATCCTCGAGAAGGTGGAGCCTGGGCTGAAGTGCGGAAGAGGATGCTACAGTATTTTGGGGGAGAGATGGTGTTTGAACTTGGCAGTGGGATGAAGTGGAGAGGAATGTGTAGGTGTTTAGGAGGTAATCTCTTCAAGAGATGATGTTAATTGCGTGGGTGGATGGATGACACTGTAAAGGGGCATCTGGTTTGATTCAAGGGAGAGACAAGAGGACCTCTGATCAATGATGGACCCTGTGCTTCCTGAGGGTGGAGGACTATGCTGTTGTCACTCCTAAAGAACTTTCGATCTGTTCCAGAGAGAATCCCAATAACCCACCTCGTGTATTTATCTGTCCCTGAGCACCAGTGCCTCTCACATACTGGGCGTTAGTAAGGTCCCCTCTCGGAAAGGCACACCGCTCGGGTTAGTCCAGCGTCTCCTGCATACTGGTTCTGTGATCTTCTAGAGCAAGTCACACCACTTCTCTGGGCCTGTTTTCTATCCCCACAGGGTGGTTAACCGCCTTTGCCATTTGGCCCATGAAACACTGTGGGGAGGTGGCAGGTTAAGACTTCTGGGGACACACATAGTGGAATTCCTCCCGTGGGCCGCTCCCACCCAGAGCCCCAGGGCTTCCAGGTCCAGCCCCTTCCACCCGGGGCCTCTGTCCTATCTCCACCACCGCTCCCTCTCCACACGGGTCCTCGCTTTTTCTTCCTGCCTTATGACTCCAAGTCTCCCACCAGTGGCTGTGGTCAGACTTCGCGGCCAAGGGCTTGAGGGCTCCGTGTAGGGGGGCTCCACGTCGCCCACCTGGCCACCCCAGCAGACTCTGGACCCTTCGCTGGCTAACAGGAAGCCCGGGGCAGGGGACACCCCCAACAGTGCTGCTGGCCTTAGGGGCCCCGCCTCCGGGAGTGACCACACCCTATTCCCTGCGTGTGCACCTGTCTTGGGAGACGGTCCAAGGACTCCTGGGTGCGAGCATAGATGAAGTCATCTGTCTGCGGGTCCGGGGGTCTGGCAGGCCTGTGAGCGCTTGCCTGCGTCCTCCGCTTCTCTGGGTCTCTGTCGCTGCTCCGCTGCCTCGCCGTCCCTTCTCTCTCCACCGCCCCCCTCCGTCCCTCCCCAGCCTCTCGGTCCTCCTGCGGGCTGAGCGCGGGGGAGCCTCACTCCGCCCTCCTCTGCAGGAGCCAACCGGCGCGCCCAGGGGCTGCTGGGCTCCCGCTGCAAGCCCATAAAACCCGCTCGGCTCCAGCCGCTGCGCTCCCCGCCCGGCTGGTCAGGGCTCCGGGCCGCGCGGGCTTCGCTGGGGCTTCCAGCCCAGCCGGCGATGCCGATGGCCCCGACCTCGCCTCCAAGCAGGCTTAGGGACATTCGCTTTCTGCTTCCAGAAGAGTTGAGAAAGTGAATTTGGGGTGGATTGGGAAGTGGTGGCAGCTCCCCAGGCTTCCTTCCCTTCCAGAAGCCTCACCCTGCGCAGCCTCAAACATTCTTCTTCTCCTGACACCCTGTCCCCCTCCCTGAGCCCTCTTTCTCTTCGGGCCTAAGCTTCCCTCCCCATTGTGCGATCAGTGTCTTCTCCTTCCTTATCTCTTTCTCTCTCCTCCTCTCTATTTCTCCCTATTTTCACTTTCTCCCTGTCATCCCCCACTTCTCCTTCCTCGCCATCTGAAAACTTCCCACTCCATTCCAGCCAACAAACCTCTCCACTTGCCCCCACACTGTCCGTCCCTCTCTCTCCCTCCTCCCCTTCCCTCCCAGCAAAGTCAGCCATGGATTCTGGGCCTGCCTGGGCTGCCAACCCCACTCCCTGGGGCACCTTGTCTGCCCCCAATGCCACCACACCCTGGCTGGGCCGGGATGAGGAGCTGGCCAAGGTGGAGATCGTTGTCCTGGCCACCGTCCTGGTGCTGGCGACAGGGGGCAATCTGACTGTGCTGCTGACCCTGGGACAACCAAACCGCAAGCGCTCCCGCATGCACCTGTTCGTTCTGCACCTAGCCCTGACCGACCTGGGCGTGGCGCTGTTCCAGGTGCTGCCCCAGCTGCTGTGGGACATCACCTACCGCTTCCAGGGCCCTGACCTCCTCTGCCGGGCCGTCAAGTACCTGCAGGTGCTCAGCATGTTCGCCTCCACCTACATGCTGCTGGCCATGACGCTGGACCGCTACCTGGCTGTTTGTCGCCCCCTGCGCAGCCTCCAGCAGCCCAGCCAGTCCACCTACCCGCTCATCGCTGCTCCCTGGCTGCTGGCTGCCATCCTCAGCCTGCCTCAAGTCTTCATCTTTTCTTTGCGGGAGGTGATCCAGGGCACTGGGGTGCTGGACTGCTGGGCAGACTTCCGCGTCCCTTGGGGGCCTCGGGTCTATATCACCTGGACCACCCTGGCCATCTTTGTCCTGCCCGTGGCCATGCTCACAGCCTGCTATAGCCTCATCTACCACGAGATCTGTAAGAACCTGAAAGTCAAGACACAGGCCGGGAAGGTGGAAGGAAGGGGCTGCAGGACTTGGGACAGGACCTTGCCTCCTGGCCCAGCTGCAGCCACACTGGGGCTGCCTTCCCGAGTCAGCAGCATCAGCACCATCTCCAGGGCCAAGATCCAAACCGTGAAAATGACTTTTGTCATTGTGCTGGCCTACATCGCCTGCTGGGCACCCTTCTTCAGCGTCCAGATGTGGTCTGTGTGGGACAAGAATGCCCCTGATGAAGGCAAGTGTGTGTCTGTAGGGGAGGGGAGTGGAAAAGAGCAGGAAAGGGAGAACAGCAAGCTTAGGACAGGGTTCTAAAGCGTCCCAGGGCCTGGCCGGTAACAGATGAGCGAAGGAATTATGAAAGGTGGTGCCTGTCTCCCCCGCAAAGGGGCAGCTACAACTCCCACCCAGCTTACGGATGCCATGAGTACCTTTTATGTAAAATTTCCGTCGTTTAAATTTGAGGCACTTAATTTAAACACTTAAAAATATTATGTGGCCTTAGTGAAATATGACTGTCCCCTGTGGAGACGGATTTATCATTAGCAAGGGCCTCTCTGAGCAAGGAGGGCAGGAACAACGTGTTACCTTACAAGACAATGTGCTCTCTCAGAAAACTGGAAGCCCTTGGAGGCCCTTCTAGCGGCTGAGGCCATTACTTTAAACCTACTTTCCAGTACACCCAGTTCCTCTCCATAGCACGCTGGCTTCCTGGCCTCTTGTCCCTGAGTCTCTGGTTGGAGCCTATCTCTTTGCCCTTGCTCCCGCTCTGAAGGTCAGCTGGGCTCCTGCCGGGATGCAGTGCCCTCAAGGGCTGAGAGGTGGAGCCTCTGCAGACCGTGGTGGTGCTGGGGCCACATTTCCAGCCCCTGCACCGGGCCTGGCTCCCAGGGGGCCCAATCAAACAGATGTTTCCCAGGCGAAGGCTCTCATGGAACGCCTCAGCCCCTGGCCTAATCTAGGGAGCGGGTAGGGTGAACACCACCCCGTTAGCCAGAGCAACTTCCCACATCTTCCACAGCTCCCTGGTATTGAGAACTGGGGAGCAGGCCAGAATGTGGGAAAAATGAAGGAGACTCTGTTGCTGGGATGGGTCCCTCCTCCACCTATAGGTACTCCCCCCTGCCCCCACCTCTCTGCCCTCCATGGGTCAGTCCAGGCCCAGATGCCTTCAGCGTCTCACCACTGTGCTTCATGTCTTCGCTCAAACGTTCTGACCCCGCGTCTTCCCTTTGCTTGGGCTATGAGTAGCCGCACCCACGAGCGCATCTATGGGTGAGGTGCACAAGGAACCAGAGAATCTGAAGATTTCACAGTGCTTTACAGAGTAGGCACTTAAGCTTTGCCTTTGAGTTTGTTGGCTGAAACTGCACAAGGGTGCAGGATGGCTGTCTTAGAGTCGGTGGACCCGGCTTCCCGTCTGTGCCATAACCCCTAAGATTCCTTAGAGCTTTGACCTTGCTTTCAGTAGTTCCACAGCCTCTGCTGAAGGTACCACAATGTGCAACCTGTGCCAGGCCGGAACGTGGGGCATCCTGCAGGAGGTCAGAGTCCGCCCTGGAAGCTGTCCTACGGGCCTATGGAGCTCCATGTAATCTTCAGAAAGAATCTTGTGTCTGGAAGACATTTTATCAGTCTGCACTCTCCTATTTTGACTGCACAAGAGAGAAATTAGTTTTTCCCTGCAGGATGGTGCATTCCCTGGGTATAATCTCTGAGGACACAGAACAAGTATTCATCTGGAAGGGGACGCTTGGGTGCCCTGTTCCCAGTGGCTGCCCCCCCGTGCAGTCGGAGCTGATGCCATGGTATGTGCAAGGCGGTCAGGCTGATTGCCCTCCCAGGCCCCCAGCAATGGCCTGGCACTGTCAGCGCTCACATGCTCAACGCCTGAGTGACAGGATGAGTGGCACTGCCCCGGAGGCGTGAAGGAGGACAGAATCCAGAGGACCGGTGTACCTGTATCTATGACATAAATGAGAATGGGGCTCAAAGGGGCCTGAACTTGGCCTAGACTCATAGTTATTTTCCCTGCATGACAATAGAAGTGTCTCATTCTAGATCTCCATCCGTTAGGGGATTCAAGGTCTAGGTTTTGGAACAAAGACACCGTGTCCTCTTTGGGCTGGTCCTGTCCCTGACTATGTTTACACCTCGAAAGTCAGCTTGGAGCAAACCTCAGCTCCTACCCTGACCCTATAGTCACAGATAAAACCCACAGACAAGTCCCAGCTCCAAGTCCCAGCTGTGCTCCTTTCTAATTATAGAACTCAAGTGAGTCCTTTCTCCTCTCTGGGAACTCAGTTTCCCCCTCTTCTCAGTGGGTCTTGGACTCTCTCCCAGGTCCCATCCAGCTCTGTAATTCTAAGGCTTCTTGTGTTTATCCTTCTACAGATTCAACCAACGTGGCTTTCACCATCTCCATGCTCTTGGGCAACCTCAGCAGCTGTTGCAACCCCTGGGTCTACATGGGCTTCAATAGCCACCTGCGGCCGCGGCCCCTGCGCCGCCTGGCCTGCTGCGGGGGACCCCGGCCCCGCAAGCAGCTCTCCAGCGACAGCCCCTCCAGCCGCCGCACCACGCTGCTGACCCGCTCCAGCGGCCTGCCCACCCTCACGCTCAGCCCCAGACTCAGTGGGGGCCCTGGGCCCGAAGGCTCACCGAAGGACTCAGCGCAGGTGGACGGTGAAGCCTCCACTGAGACCATCGCTTTTTAGGGAACACTCGCCCGCAGGGCTAGCGGAGGATCTCTGCTCATCTCAGCACCGGGTGTAAAAGGGCCAGGGTTGGAGTTGGGGGGAGCCCACTTTGAGGCAGGGCGAGGGGGCCAGAATGGCCCACTACCCTTGGTGTTACAGGTGCCTCTGGTGTGTGGGCGGACCCTCGTTTGCTCCCAATCTCACACCCTGGGAATCAGAGAGTCAAAGCATCGGCTTCCCTGATCCTGCGCCTTCACAGCGTGCCTGGGAGCCCACCCATGTGGTGGGTACGGTGCCCCATGTCTCAGGCAGGCCTAGGCTGGCTCTGTCTGGGGGTCCGCAGGTGGCAGGGACTCGGGCTGGTCTCCCGCCTTGACTGTTTGTCCCCATCCTACTCTGACTAGCACACGCAGCGCAACCAGGAGCGGGGAGAAGTGAAAACTTGTGAGAAGGAGCCTATTTCTCTATCTAGATCCTAGATTTGTTTGTCTTGTGCAGGGGGCTCCTTTCATGAAGGAAACTGAAGGGGGGCTGGGTGGCGCAGGTCCAGCAGCTTTGCCCGCTGCGCCCGCCTGTCTGCTGAAGCAGGGGCAGGACTTAGTACAGCACCTGCTACTAGTAAAAATTCCACAAATGCTAGTTTTTCTTCTTCCATATCAACCACTTTTATAGGATGGGTGACAGGGCAAAGTAGGCCCTCAGTGGTGTGACCCACTGGGAGGGGGAATGTGAGGGGGGAGGAAAGAAGGTGAAAATGATCACAATAAGATTAAGACTGGACGAAGCCTCTGAGGCAGCCCACGTTGGTGGCTCTCTTTCCTCCCCCAAGGGATCCACACTGTGCCTTCCTCTGGGACGGCCCAGAGGAGACGTCCTTGTAGAAAGTGTGGCTGGATCATGGCTCTGGATTTCCTTGAGGCTTTTCATAGCTTCCCTACGAGCCATGCATGCTGTGAGGAGGTCAGGAGCCCAGGATTTGAGACTCAGCTCTGCCTTCAGGTGCAAGTATGACCTTGGGCAGGTCCTTTCCCTTCTCTGGGCCTCCGGCTTCTCACCTGTTAGGACAGAGATAATCCATAAGGTCTTTCCCAGCTCTACCCTGTCATGACTTTGCAAGACTGGGCATGGGGTTACAGTAGAGCCTTTTCTAACCAATAGGCTCTAGAAGAATTGTTGGATTTTCATGACAATGACATTTATACCCTTTGACTCAATTCTGGTGACTGTGGGTCCCGCCATGGCCATACTGTCTACTTTTGCCCTCAATTCTGTGATGCTGAAACCGGGAGATGCAGCTGAGCTGGTAGACTCTGGGGCTTTGCCCTGTTCCTCCTCATTATCTCCAGTGGGATTTAGATCACGGGGTGGTTCCCCCCCCCCCACCAGTTCCAGTTCTAAGAGATGGCCTTGATGGTGGAAAGAGCATCAGCTGAAAAGTCAGGAGAACCGGGTCTTGGTTCTGCCACCACTGATGACCAACATGGGGAGAATGCTGGCTAATCCTTCATCTCTGTTATGAGGGTCAAATAGGTCCATGGATGTGAAAGAGGTTGGTAGACCCAGGAGCTCTCTACTAGTGGAAGGGGCTGCTAATCTAATTAAGAGCCCCTGAGAGCAGCTCCAGGGAACAGGTTCTCTGCCCTCTACTCCTAGGGAACTGCAGGAAATGGCTGTAAGTTTGAGCTTTAAGAGGTCACTCAGCTCTGAGAAGTTCCTTTGGGTTCCTTAAAAGAACCTAAACTGACTGTTGTGAGTGAGCAAAGTGTCCCTAGCCTTCAGTGCTAAAGAACCAGGGAATGGGACACAGACCCTAATGGGACCAAGGCTCAAGGCAGATGTGAGGGCCCATGGTCTGTCTTCACTGCGTCTGTTGCCCATGTCAGTCCCTGACATCCAACCACTTCTTCCTCGTCCATCCATCCTGGTGGAGCTGGGCTTAGGAGCCTCCCATGCCAGCATGAGCTGCTGAAGTTTCTCCTGCTCTGCGTATATAAGCCAAACCGCCCCTCCCCTTCACACCACAGGTCTTGTCCCTCGTGCCCAAGTCAGTACTGGGCGAACCGTTGCTCATCGTGATAACTGGGAGGTAGAAGGGACACCAGCTTTGTACTCCAAAGACCCAGGTTTGAGTCCTGCTTTTGTCCCTCTTCTATCTGATCTTGGGCAAGTCCTCTAATCCCTCTAAGCAATGGTTTCCTCCTTAAATAGGAACAATAATGCCCACCTTGTTGGGGGGTGTAGTGGGCTGTAAGACCGTAGACCATAGAACACTCTACAGGGAAGATCATGATGGCCCGGCTCCAGATTGCATCTGGTGAGTAACCTCCTATGGGAAGCATGAAGGAAGGTCTCTTGTCTGGGGGGGTTAATCTCACTTCTGACAGCTAACCCCAGGAGAAATGGAACTGGCTGTTTCTTGGCTGGGCACTTTTGTGAAATGTTTATGCCATCCTGTGGACTCTATAGAATACAGTACTTCAGTCCCTTAGACCCCACATGAGAGCAGGGGGGTAGGGGGTGGGCAGGGCCGAGAACGGCAGAAGGTGAATGGTTGACTATGGAGATTTCTCAGAATGGTTTTTTATGTTTGGTATAGGCCAGTAAGTTTCCAGATATCTGTGTCTGTGTTTGGTATGTAAATAGGTCTTTTATTTATCAAGGGGCTCTAGACTAAGCCCAGGCTGCAGCAGCTCGGTCCTGGGTCAGGCATCCAGAGATGGGGTTAAAACTGACCAATAAAACTCCTTAATAAATTTCTGGCCATGTTTGCTTCCTAGGAGCAGGGACAACGGGATATTCGATCTGAAATACGATTTGCTCCCCTTGAGTGGGGTAGTGATGGGGAAGAGAGTTTGAGGGGGTGGGGAGCGACCTTCACCCATTTAGGAGGGAAACAAGAGTGTCCTGGAATTTGCCCTGGAGTCACAAGGTGGCAGTATGGAGCTGAAAGTGAGTCTGAAGCGACCTGACTGACCTCCCAGGGAAGGCTGGGAAAGTCACTCAGCGTCTCAGCTCTAATACCTACTACCTTTCCCTACAGTTCTGGAGTCTTGGCTCCTCCATTTGACCCAGTTCTCCAGAAATAACCTGGACACATGCTTCTTTCTCTCTAAGCTCATGGAGGATGTATTTGTCAAGAAAGGGCAAAGAACAAGGGCAAGGTGAGGGACTGAGTGTAGAAATTTTTGCCTGAAAAGATGAGTGTTTGAGAGAGCGAGTGGGACCTCAAAAACACTGATGAGCTGGAGTTATTATAATGTGTTCAGTTTAGAGGCCGGGGCTTGGAGTAGGAGGCCTTTTGAGAGCCCCTCTGAGCCCAGAAGTGTGTCCTGATCCCGGGAGCAAAAAGCCCACTCATGGTGGGCATAAAACACCTCCTTACCCTAACGGGTCTTGTTGGCCAATAATCGAGCACCACTCACGGAGTTCTGTTGCGGTTCCAGTGGGCACTTGGATGCTGGCTCCTTTAGACCAAGACTCCGTTGGCCACAGGTCACATTTATTCTGGTCCACCATAGAGTCCCAGTTCCTTACTGGCACGTAATCAACCATCTACTTGTCACCAGTAGCAAACCAGTTTCTCTGTATCTTGTAAGATAAATCTGAAGAGATTTTTATCCAGTCCACACTCACGGGGGAATCCAGAGTGGGGCAGCATGGCCATTCCCTGGATGTTCCGATGGCGTACAACGTGGGAGAAAGTGACTTCATTTTGCTGAACACTGAGCTCCTCAAAAGGTGATTATTCATACAGGAGACCATTCATACAGATTTCCACAGCTGACCTTCCAAGTTCATGGAGGTAAAAAGGACGTTGTATTTCTAGCAACATGGTTAGCAATGAATTTGAGGATCACTTCAAATTATTAGCTGGCCTCAGTCATCAGTTGGCCCAAACTCCTTAGGACATGAAATCAGCCCTCCTCTTCCCTTGTCAGGGCATCTGCAGAAGTCAGCTGCACCATCGACGGTCAGCCCAATCTCTGTTAGTCACTGGGCAGAGTCTCACATTCAATTCTATTTAGAGATAGCATCCTCCAAGAATGGATGAACAGTGGGGCCAGGGGCTAATTTTATAACCTCCGGGATATATTTGTTTGCTACAAATATCATACCTTGGAAACCAATCATAGCGGAGTTCATTAGAGACCTTAATCAGATGGTCAGTGGCGTTCAGATCTCTGTGCTTGCCGACCTCAACTCCCCGCTCCAGGGGGCCCAGGCCTGGACTCCTGTGGTTCAGGACGGGTCAGTCCCTGGAGCATTTATGGAGAGCCTGCATCGGGTAGGCCTGCTCCCTTTCCTTCTGCCTCTTCTCCCATCAATCAATTTTTCAGCCTTCTTTCTAAACTGAGATCAGAAATCACCCTTCTCTGGGATGTTTTCACTGATGACATCTGACCTCAACAGTCCATACCCAATCTGCCCAAACATTTATAGGGTCTGCTTTCCTTGTTTTGTGTTAATTCCCTTTTGTCACATGTTTGGTATGTGTTCTTTCCTGCCCCCACAACTGGGTCCTAAGTGCCTTGACCTCACCCACCCAGATGTTCAAGTGTTCTTTTAATGTGTGCTTCTCCGAATCCCAGCCTTTACAGAATCCTGCGGAAAGGAGGCCCTCTACCTGCGCTACTTCAATCGTCCCCTCTCCTGGTGTGGGAACTGTCTCAGCAGCGGTCCTGCCCAGCCTCCCTTGGGTGTATGGCAACTCATCTGAACCTCTTCAGCACACCCTTAAATTCTTTTTTTCCTTTTTCAAAGAGACAATAAGAAGTGGAGTTTCATTTCTAGATGCAAAGACAGTGTTGCTGGTGTTGACATTGTGGGTGTTTCTTCCTCATTCTGCCCCTCTAATCAATAAAATCTTTTTCCCTATTAAGAAAAGCTTTCTGGGCGCCTGGGTGGCTCAGTTGGTTGAGCGACTGCCTTCGGCTCAGGTCATGATCCTGGAGTCCCAGGATCGAGTCCCGCATCGGGCTCCCTGCTCAGCGGGGAGCCTGCTTCTCCCTCTGACCCTCCCCCCTCTCATGTGCATGCTCTCTCTCATTCTCTCTGTCTCAAATAAATAAATAAAATAAAATAAAAAGAAAAGCTTTCTAAGTAGATGTGTTAGTCCGTTCCAGCTGCCATAACAAAATGCCACAAACTGGGTGGCTCATAAACAACCGAACTTCCTTTCGCTCAGTTTCGGAGGCTAGAAGTCCAATACCAGGGTGCCAGCACAGTGGGTGAGGGCTCTCTTCGGGGTTGAAGAGGTCACATGCGTTGTATTCTCACAAAGCAAAAGGGGCTAAGGAGCTCCGTGGGGTCTTTTGGACAAAAGCATTAATCCCACACGTGAGAGCACCACCCTCCCCATCTAATCACACCCAAAGACCTCACCTCTTAATGCCACCACCTTGGGGGTTAGGATTTCAACACAGGAATTTAAGGGGGCACAGACATTCAAATCGTAGCGGGAGAGGAACCACAATGAGAGCCAAGAGGTGGAGGGACACATAGAGCAGCAGAACTGCACAGCCTCAGAAACCCAAACCAGAACTGTGGCTTCAGATCATCTTGGGAAAGAGGAGCCTGGGAAGATGAAAGCGGCCCCTGCTCTCGGTACCAGGGCTAGAAGAGTCGTTGGCAGCCAGCAGGTGGAGCCCAGGTAACAAATCCTCTCCGAGACCTGAAGGCTCCTCCTCTGGGGTTTGAATTTGGCGAGGCGTGCTCCTAGGGCATCCATTGTTTGAGATGTTTGTTTAGCTGCCGTGAGCAAATTTCTTTTCATTTCATGTCTTAATTGGGAAAATTAAGGGTGGGTGGGTGAGGTCAAGGCACTTAGGACTGTTGGGAAAAGTATATTGGATATGTTCTCGTTATCAGTTTTAAAATATGTTTTTTTTTTTTTAAAGATTTTATTTATTTATTTGAGACAGAGAGAATGAGAGACAGAGAGCATGAGAAGGAGGAGGGTCAGAGGGAGAAGCAGACTCCCCGCCGAGCAGGGAGCCCGATGCGGGACTTGATCCCGGGACTCCAGGATCATGACCTGAGCCGAAGGCAGTCGCTTAACCAACTGAGCCACCCAGGCGCCCCTAAAACATGTTAAGTTAGTTCTCTGAGGTTTTGTAGGAGGAGGGTAGCTACAAACGATGACTAATTTTATCCTCCTTTCCAACAGTAATAGCCCTTATTTTTGTCAGCTGTTTTATTCCACCGATGAGAACCTCTAGGGCCGTGTCAGATGAAGGGAATGACAGGAAATGACAGGCTTGTGGACACTTTTACTCCGTTCATGATTCAATAAAACTGCGTCTAGGACCTTACCGATAAGTATCATGCCATCAGCTGATTTGAGATAAGCTGTTCTTCATCCAGTTAAGAAAGTGCCCTTTTATTCCTAATGAGCTTAAAACCAACTAACAAACAACAAACCAGAAAAGAATATTGCATTTTATTGGGTTGAATTTGGGGAGATTTTTTTCCCCTGGAATCACAGATTGTGATGCTAGTTGGTATTTACCGGGGCTCTGTCAGCTTTCGTGCCTAAGAAACAGGGAATTCAAAGGTTGAATGATGGTGAGCTTTCTGAGTGACCTACTTACAGTGCTGAGGGAAGAGCAGCATTGCTCAGCAAGAGACAGCCCTGAAAAGGGGCAGCATGCAGGGTTAGGCAAGAGGAAACGAAGATGCGGTGGTCGCCATTTTATTTAAAACTTTTAAGGAAGTTGTCTGTTGCCAAACATTAAAGAGCTCAAAGAGTCATTTCACGGTAAGATTGCCAAACAGAACTCTACTACAGCTGATGAGAAAATTTTTTTCACAATTTTCTATGGAGAAAGACTTTCCTGCTTTCTCTACTAATATCTCCACTCATTCATACTGATCCTGGAAGTTCTTCTTGACATCTGAACTGAATCTTTCTTGTTGAGCGAGATACAGGCCTACTTATTCTCCTATGCCTTGTTCAAAAATAAAAAAAAAAAAAGTCCTTCCCCTACAAAATAAGTGCAAGAATTTCTAGAGAATCGCATCCCATTAAAAACCTAGAATTCACATGGCCACCTGAGTGTATTCCACCAGCTCGGAGTCGTCAGGGCTCGCAAAAGTCCAGAAATTGGGCTTGTGACTTTTTGGATTGACATTCACATAATCTGTGGTTTCCTTTATGTTCTCATAGTCCAGGGCAGATTCATTTTTTAGTTCTCCGGGGGTGGAAAAGACCACTTGTGTGTAATTCATATCCTGGGTGGCCTTGGGTGGGGGGGAAGGAGAGAAATATGGGTCAAGGTTCCTACCAGGGTTGGAGGAGGGGGGACCCCAGGACGAAACTCTCACTCTAGGAGGCTTGGCTCCCCTTAGGCTGGAAGGGAAAGAAGCTGGCTCCCAGGCACCTGGGTTGGAGAGCAG
Organism: Mirounga leonina; assembly: GCF_011800145.1. Lineage (NCBI taxonomy): Eukaryota > Metazoa > Chordata > Mammalia > Carnivora > Phocidae > Mirounga > Mirounga leonina. The sequence continues at coordinate 24,302,744 of NW_023270389.1, forward strand.
GGAAGGGGGAAATGGGGAAGACTGCCCACGGCTCGTGCCTCCTGTCTGTAGGGAATTAATGGGTTTAAGGAAAGATGTGGAGACTGAATCCCAGTGAGGTCAGGACTCAAAGCAGACTTTGACCCAGTGACTGGGGTATGGGAAGAAGGAGGTGACCCATTGGCACTTGCCTTTTTACAGCTACTCAGACCCCCTTTTGGGTGGATGACCCACATTGCCGTGAGCCTGCCCCTCTTCCCCCCCATCACCTAAGGATGCTGTAAAGGTTCAAGAAGCCCCGCCTTCCCTGCTCCCATCTCTGTAGCTGGGGTGGCCTGGGTGGTGCTCAGTCTTGTACAGCAAGGACCCCAACTGCATACAAAAGGCTGGGATCACTAGGGGTGTCCGTTACCTGGCAGGCTGGAGACGAGCTGTCTGAGCTGTCCGAGCTATCTGAGGATGTATCGCTGTCGTCTAGGGAGAAATAGAAACTGTTCTTCTATGGAAAGCCAGGGGGTGTTAGGAGGGGATGGACACAACGGAAGGGAGAAGAAGACAAAGACAAGCAGAACCAGCCTCACAAAGCCAAGAGGGGAAGAGAGATACAGAGACCCCCAAAAAAGAAAGAAGGAATTGAACAAAGAAAGGGTGGGGGAGAAAGGGCCCCCCCAAATAGGCAGGAATGCGCCCAAGAGTTCAGGCACCACTGCTCTGTCCAGCTCCATCTAAAACCAATAGCCAACACCCCAGGGCTGGGCTGTGGTAGGAGGGGCAAGCAGGGACAGGCTGACACAGAGCGGCCCCAGGCAAACAGCTGGGCCTCTGCAGTCCCGGGCACAGGTTTTGTTCTAGACCCATCACTAACTCTAGGCAGGTGACATCCCTTTTTGTGTCTGGTTTTGCTCCCTGTGAAGCAAGAGGGTTGGATGATGATCTCTGAGGTCCCTGCCAACCAGAGTCTCGGATTCTCTGGCCGGGCTCCGGTGAAGCTCTAGGGCCAGGGTCCCCACGAGGCCAGCACCCCTCACTGAATTCACGTGAGTACTCTCTTCTGGTTCTCACATGTACCGAGCTCTTATCTCAGTGCCGGGGAAGACTGACCACCAGATCCCTCCAACTGAAAAGATAAAATTAGAAGGTTGGAGCGAATGCAAAGCAATCAAGAGATTAGCCATGGGAAACAGTGTGAGTAGACGGAAACGGAGTGAGTAGACTGGGGGAGTTGTCTTGCTGTGGAAGCAGCCATTTCCACTGTGTGAACGGCGGCCTGGTGTGTCTCCCCAGCTCTGAGAGAGAAAACAAGAGGGTAGTGTTCCTGTTGGTTCACTCGCCAGAAGGGGTATGGGGATTTGAATCATCACCAAGACTCGTATTTATTAAAACCCCCAGATCCCATGGCCAGAGGCAGGCAGAGGCCGTTGACATCTCGGCTGCCCCACTAACGGGCCAGGTGGAAGAACAGGAGCCATAGTATTACAAAGACAGGAACAGAGACAGCCCAAGCCCCCTCTGCAGTGGCTCCCACTGGACCAAACCTGGAAAAGAATTTAGACCCACACAAACTGAGCAAGATGGGCCCCATGTGACAGGAAGAGCAGCTTTCTGAAAAAGGCAGGCTGACCAGGCCTTCCCTGAGGTGCGTGCAAGAAATCCTCCAGCCGGGGGTTGGGCAGGTGAGGACAGAGCTGGGCTGCGGCAGGGCGGCTCCCCGGGGGCCCAGACGGAGCAGAAGAAGCTTTAGGACAAGACTGCCCCCCGCCCCCCCGTGCCCCATTACTCACGCTTATGATGGGGCTTAGACGCAGGAATGCTTGGAGTCTCCTCCTTGACAGCAAGTGGCTGATGGTGGGCAGGGCTGGGCCTTGGGGCCTGGAGCCTGGCTCCTTTCAGTATCCGCTCACTCTCCTTGGCTAAAGGGGACAGGGCAAGGGTCAAAAGTGGCAGCTCTCCAGGTCAGGCACATCCTGTCTCTGAGCACTGCCCTCGATAGGGCAAAATATTCAGAGGGACCTCTTCAAGCCTCAGCTCCCCACTCAAAACCCGGCAGCACCCCTCGCCTGGTTTGGAGTACAAGCTGAAATCCCAGCCTCCAAAGGGCCTCCATGGCCTCACTGTTCCTCCTTCTCTCAGTTCCAGCCACTTTGGCCTCTCCGCTCCTGCTGTTCTCTACCGAATACCCTTCTGCCTCAGGGCCTTTGCAAATGCAGCTCACTTCCTCACTTCCAGAGGTTTATACTCAAATGTCAGCATGTCAGTGATGCTGGCCATCATCCAGTTCCTCTCTCCTTGCCTTGCTTCATCTTCTTCCCTGGCGTTCACCATAATCTAACACACGTGTATATTACTTGTTTATCTAGTTTGTTGTCTGTGCCCCCCAAGGAATGTAAGTTAGAGAAGGACAGGGAATTTTGTTTTGTTCCCTGTTGTATTGAATGAATGAATGAATGAATGAATGAATGAATGAATAGCTCGAGAAGCCTTTCATTATTTACTTCCTTTACTTCTTTATTTTAGACTTCCTTTATTTTACTTTCCCTAATTATAATGCCATCCCAGAACAGAACTTCTCTATTTTCCATTGTGAATCAGTTCAAGAGTTTAAGCTAATTTCTTAGTATCCCTCCGTTGGAACTCAAAGCCATTTCTTCACATTGAGTCCTTCGGTGGTGATGAAGAAAATTAGTTAGACCCAGGCTAAATGAGCCCACCCTCATGAGCACTGCAAGAGCTAGTCTTAGGTAGAAGGTCTGGACGGTGGAAGGACTCTGGGCTGTCATTCCCAACCAGAAATAAGTTGGGTCAGAGTGGGGATTACCCAGTAAGGGGTGATCTGGCCAGTGATCCTCAAGTAGGTATTCTGGGGTACTCTGGGGCTCGTCTTGCTGTAGGCTCGGGGATGGTCCCTGCAAGTGGCTAGGAGGGAAGAGAATGCCAGGCCATTTACCCATGTGCCTGCTGAGCAGGTAGCTGATGGCAGCAAAGAGACAGGCCTGTAGGATGAGCGACACCACTGCAATCACTAATCCATGCCAGAGCTTCATGCTTCTGTTGGGAAAGGAGAAGGGTCGGAGTTAGAGGTTGCAGAGATTCCAATACAGCTGCACACCTGTCCCGGCCCCCCAGCCAGAGACAGCCATCCAGTGTTGCTGCGTGTCTCAGGGCTGGTCCCTTTGCCTCTCTGGACGGTCAGACACGGGGAGCCAGGGAGGGTGGTGTGTGTGCTTGGAAGCCAGCAACACCCATCAGCCTGATTGGAACCCCACTCACTCTGTCAGCATGATGAGCTTGCAGGGTGGCGGCGGGGCGTCAGAGAGCCTCAGGCTTTTCCAGGGGCAGAAGGAAGAGAGGTGGGGGGCACCACGCTGGGCACCTGGTCTGCACACAGTGCGACCACCGTCCGGGAGAACTGCAGGAGGCAAGGTGGCTTCTCAGGACTCTGGGGCTCTACACCCCAGTTCCCCTTGGGCAAACTCGGCTGCTCTGGGGTCACTGGCTTTCCTGTCCCCAGACTTCAGTTTCTGAATCTATAAAATAGGCAGTAAGTAGTCGTTAGATATTAGCACCTGACAGCAGCGCTTGGGGGGGGGGGGGGGGGCACTCACTCGATGCAGGCCTCAGCTCTAGCCCCATCCTACCTCGTTCACGCGGCCCCATGGCTGAGATGTCACGAGCCCTCCTTTAATAACGAGCCTATGAGATTGTGACAGCAGAGGGACACGTCTGAAGTCACACAGCTGGCAAGTGGCTCGGCCTGGGTTTGGGCTCTAAACCCAAGGCTACAGTTTCAACCCCTGGTCTCAGCTCCCGGAGAGTCCACTGCAGGAAGTGCCAAGTGTTCCAGTCGAGCAAATACAGTGGCAGAGAGTCATGAAAGAAATCCAGATCTTAAATACACATACCAGGCGTGGTTTCATGGGGTTTTAGGACCAAGGCGCTGGATGCTGTTATACCCATGACTACGTTGATTTTAAAAATCAGCTTATGCATTTCATCAGCATGTTGCTGAATATGGAGTTTACTACAAGACAAAGGCAGGATATTTTCAAAGTTTTGGGGGTTTTTTTAGATTTTATTTATTTATTTGACAGAGAGAGACACAGTGCGAGAGAGGAACACAAGCAGGGGGAGCGGGAGAGGGAGAAGCAGGCTTCCCGCGGAGCAGGGAGCCTGATGCGGGGCTCGATCCCACGTGGGACTCCATCCCAGGACCCTGAGATCAGGACCCGAGCCGAACGAAGGCAGACGCTTAACGACTGAGCGACCCAGGCGCCCCAATTTCAAAGCTTTTGAAAGGATACTTACTTACTCGGCACTGAGATGGGGACACAACAACCTACTTTCCTGCTGCAGGCCGTAAACCTTTAATAGACTTTTACTGCCGTTGGGGCTTATTTTCCCCATCAGCATTTCCAAGTGCTAAGGACGGTGTGGAAAGTCCTGAAAACTTTTGTTTTTATTGTGGTTTTCACACAGGGGCTTTCTAAGATCAGAACTTGGACCAAGAGTTGAGAGAGAGAGAAGGCAGTGATGGGCAGGAAGATGTGTGGGGTTTGCCACCAAAGCCTCTCCAGGGCTGTGGGCATTGGCCAGTTGGAAGTTTCCAGAGAGAAAACACCACCATCTCTTTTCACACACCTACAAAGCTAGCCTTTAGCAGTGACTTTAGAAGATCAAAAGTTGGAAGCAACACATAGCCAACTTATTCACGTCCTTAACCCACCCCCTTTCCTATATAATAAGTTCTAGCTACTTCTCCCGCTACCTTTTGCTTTTCTAGCTGAATGTGTCGGGTTGCCTCATGAACATCAGGTGCTGGTAAGAAGGGGTTACAGGGGAGCAGGAGGTAGACATAACCCCGACAGGGTGAGAAAGGACTCCAGGAAGTTCCCAACGTCCACAGACAAGTGGGTAGAAAATCCAGTATTCACCCCCCTCTGTCCCCCCACCCCACCACGGGGATCAGCAAACTCCAGAAAGAAAGCTCAGTCAAAAATGACTTGTGCACAAAATAAAATTTGCAGAGCTGGAAATAAAACACAAAAATGATGGAGCTGAAGCAAAACGGGGATTTTTCAGGAAAAAAACAATGATCTTGAAGGACTGGGCAACTTGATTGAAAAAAGGCATAGATAATAGTTTTAATGCCTTGCCCTTGCCTTATTTTGGATAAACCCTCTTAAAATTTCGACAGGTACTGATTTCTCAAGCAATTTCCAGTATTGATTTCCAGGGCAGCTGTAAAATGGCGATTGGCCTTTACCAGGAGAGCTTTATTGAATCACAAAAGACATGAAAATGGGACTAGAAGCGAGGCCAGTGTGTCTGGGAAACCAAGTGTTGTTCCAGTTTTAAAGGCATTCTAGTGCTTTAGTATTGATTACCTCATCTTCGGTGTCTCATTTGTCCTTAATCACAGAAATTATTCTCCTTCTTTCATCAAAGGGGATGGACAGAAAGCCACTAAGGGCTGTGTTCTGAAACCACACTCAAATTTTAATTTTTTAAGGCTCCTCTCTCTCCTTATTTATTAAAAATTAAACAACCAACAGACATTTGTGGTGGAATTTAAAATGCAAATAAGCAAAACATTTCACAAAACCACCCGCATTTTATTCTGTAGCATTTTCTACATATTTTCATAACTATAGGTACTCTGTATATGTGTGCGTGTAAATGTATGTTTACACTTATACAATCTTTTCTAAACACGGCATCCTACTGATTAGCAGCTTTTCCTCTTTGCTAACTATATCATAAACATGTTTCCAGATCAGAAAAGCCTCCATTAAAAAGCTCCAAACGGGAGGCCCACCGGCCACATAATTCGGCGCCAAGGTGATTTTGTTTGATGAGGTGCTTTCTCAAGACTTGGATTTCGATGCCCTGAGATTCTTCAGTCCCTGACTGACCCCTGAAGCCATTTGAGTTTGCTATCCTTGAGTTTTACAGCATCATTGTGAATTACTGCTATTCCTTTATCAGTGTTTCTGAGCACTTTCTGAGATCTAGCGCCAACAGATCTTTCGGTGTTGTCTAAAACTGTTTTGCACTGTGCTGGACATTCAGCATCCCGGGAGACCACCATCATAACAGGTCAATGTGACAACCAAAATGACCAAAAATGGCCCCACACATTTCCAAATGCCCCACTCCGAGGCAGCAACTCTTGCCCCCAGTTGAGAATCACTGCATTAAATCAGTGTTCCATTGTTTTAAAACCAATGTCTTATTTTGGCTCTTTATACAAAACTATAATGCCTATACTTTCTTCCATCGTTTTAACATATTATGAACATCTTACTAGCCAAATGACACACAGCACCTGGGCCAGGATATAGACTAGACTCCAACAGACATCAGTAAGAATCCAAGTTCTGTCCCCTTCTAAGTGGGAATTATTAAACTTCTCAGGACCTCGGCTTCTGGACCGGAAGGTGGGGAGAATGACGGCACCTGCCTGTTGGCATTCTCGTGCGGGCTCAAGGCTCTGTGCTGCTCCTAAAGACCAGTGTACAACGTTCGGCATGTGGGAAGCACTCAGTGATTACGGATGGGCCCCTACGGCAGTGTGACTTAATGAGTTCTCGCCATGACAAGCATACCCATTCAGTAGAACTGGACTTGGAACCTTGAATTTGGATCTGTTCGTGGGCTGGCCATAAGCCATGCAGTACCCTGTCTGATGCTGGACAGCTCCCAGTCAGCTATGCGACCACGAGAGTCCACAATCTATACACTCACAACCCTTCTGTACCCCTACAAGCATTCTGTTCCTCACTTCCAGTGCAGGGTTCAATAAGCTACGTGAGATACTCAACACTTTGTTATACAATAGGCTCTGTGTCAGATGATCTTTGCCCAACCGTAGGCTAACGTAAGTGTTCTGAGTAAATGCGTTTCTGACTTAGGATATTTTCAGTTTACGATGGGATTATGGGGCCCTAACCCTGTTGTAAGATGGTGCCTAGAGGAGAGCTATTAAAATCGAGTTGGTCTGTTTTAGGGAACTCAGACATTCATGTTGAGTATAGTTTGTAGATAAGATCCGGGACAGGATGAGGTAGAAAATGATGACAGATGTCATTATTTAAGTGGCTAATGGCCCCTAACCGCAATGAACAGGTTGTTCCTTGGGGTCTAATTGCAGATTGCTGATCAGACAGTGGGCAAAAACATCTGCTCATTTGCACCTCCCCCCACACACATACCAAATAACAAGGAAATGAGCAAATTAGGGTAATTAGGTTCTGAAAAAACTGCCTGGACCATGAGACAGTTTGCCACTGGCTCATTCCGTCATCAAGACTTGGACTGTCCTGCCATCTTTTGCGTGCTGAGTTTTGACACCGAAACCAACACTAATGTAGCTCTCTGCCAGGGACCTGCCAACCCTACTCCCGCAGAGTGCTGGGAGCATTTGCTCTGTTCGCTTCAAGCCTGCGTGGAAATCCCAAGACCTCCAGTTAGGCCCGGATCCCATCATATTGCTTCCCCCCCACCTTTTTTTTTTTTTTTTTTAAGATTTTACTTATTTATTTGACAGAGAGAGAGCACAAGCAGGGGGAGCAGCAGAGGGAGAGGGAGAAGCAGGCTCCCCGCTGATCAGGGAGCCCAACACAGGGCTCGATCCCAGGACCCTAGGATTGTGACCTGAGCCGAAGGCAGATGCTTCACCAACTGAGCCACCCAGGTGTCCCTTGCTTCCCCTTTCTAATGATAGAGGAGCTTTCATGGGGCCTTTGTAGTCCATACAGCCCAACATTGAGGTGAAATAATAAAGACACACCTCGTTCCTGCCTGACATGCTTTCTTTGGAGAGCGTCATCCTATGAAGAGTGGTTTAGAACATGAGCACAATCAAAGATCATTTATATGAAAACCATATGGATTATAATAATCAATAATTGCTATCAATACTGTTAAGGCTTTATCAATTTTTTTTTTTGACAGAGAGAGAGAGAATACAAGCAGAGGGAGCAGCAGAGGGAGGAGAAGCAGGCCCCCCATTGAGCAGGGAGCCCAACGCAGGACTCATCCCAGGATCCTGGGATCATGACCTGAGCTGAAGGCAGACGCTTAACTGACTGAGCCACCCAGTCATCCCTTAAAAAGATTTTTTTTTGCAATCTTCATTAATTTATTGTTTTTAAAATTAAAATTTTGAGCGATAACACAGCTGAATGATGTAGAAGGAGAACAAGTCAAGGAGATGAGAGCATGGCTTCTCCTCCCAGCCCTACCACTTCCTCACCGTGGAACTGAGACAAGTAGAAGTCCTTTCTAGGCCCTGGTGAATGAAGGGCTGGACACTTGAAAGTCCTCCTCAGGCTCTTTCAAGCTCCAAGCATTCTGCTTTTTAAAGACTGAAGTAGGCGACACCTCGGTGGCTCAGTCAGTTAAGCATCTGCCTTTGGCTGAGGTCATGATCCCAGGGTCCTGGGATTGAGCTCTGCATCGGGCTCCCTGCTGCTGAGCAGGGAGCCTGCTTCTCCCTTTCCCTCCGCCACTCCCCCTGCTTGTGCTCTCTCTCTGTCAAATAAATTAATAAAATCTTTTAAAAAATAATAAGGACTGAAGTAAGGAAGGGGGAAGAGAAGCAAATTTGGATGGAAATGGGATATTTTAAAAGAAAAAATCTGTTTCCATTTTATAATATCATCCAGTCTCCTCCACGTTACTAGACTTTTCTCCCCTAATTTAAGATGCACTTTAGAATAATCAGGAAAAGGAAGAAACATAAATAAGCCAAACTCATAATGAATATAGCCACAGAAACAGAGGAGATCAAAAATTATGAGGCTACTAAGGTTTGTTTTTTTTAATGAAATCTCAATAAAATTAATGATTTCCTAGAAAAATATAAATTAGCAAAATTGATTCCATAAGGCACAAGAAGCTTAAAGAGACCAAAATCAAAACAAAGCAACAAGAAAGACGTTTGGGAGGCAGCATGGTATTTAGCCATGAAAAGCAGAGAACTGGAGTCAGCTTGAGTTCACATCCTCACTCATTCCCTGCATGAGCTTGGTCTAGTTCTTGAACTCCTCAAAGCCTCAGTTTTCCTATCTGTATGATGGGAGCAATAATAACTAGTTCTCAGGTTTGAATAAGACAAATATAAATGATACTTGCTTCTGAGGATGACATAAAATGAGCTACGTGAAGTAATTATTATAGCTTTTAGTTACATAATAATAAGCATGCAATAAATGACAGTTATTATTATTTAGAAATTAAAAGCATTATTGGAATTAATCTACTCAAAATCTGTGTCCGAATAGTTTTAGAAAATGAGTTATTTTAAACTTTTGAGGAACACGTAATTTTTGTGCTATTATTCAGATCCAGGCCACAGAAAAAAGGTGGAAAACTCTGCAGGATCATGTCACTTATGAATACAGAAGTAAATATAAGATAATATCAAGAAGTTACTCCAGGACATCCAGGAAATCAACTATGACAATAATGAAAACTAGTGTTGAGTATTTACCATGCTCTTCTATGTTCTCGCTCTGCAGGAATAGACATTATCCCTGTCTCCTAGACAGGACAGTACGGCTTGGGAAGGTTGAGCAATTTTCCCTGGTCCCCCCTCTGGAAGAGCCAAATTTCAAACCAAGCTCAGCTCTCAATCATTACAGGGAACTGCCTCTTACATAATATGAAGAGAGCATCAATAGATCAAGTTTTTGAAATGATGATCTCAGTAAAATGCCAAAAAACATTCATCTGATGAAATCAGATAAGTTAATAAAATATGAGACTTCTTATTATAATAAAGAATATCTCTTCTATAGCAATAATCAACACCTTAACAAGTGGTAAAATGTTTTAGCAGTTATTTGAGAACAAGGATGTCTGCTGTAACCATTTAAAAAAATTAATCCTGGCAATTCTAACTCTAGGAAGTTGGAAGTCCCTCCAACCTCCGACCTCCAATAATAATAAGATTATGGAATAGTTATTGAGCATGTTCTGAGATACTTTTATATATATCACTCATCTAATTCTCACAACCACCGAAGAGGTAGGTACTATTTTTTTCTTTTCCTTTTCTTTTTTTTAATTGAAGTATAATTATTATTTCCACTTTATAGAGGGCAAAACTAAGACACGGAGAGGTTCAATAACTTGCTCAAGATGATAAGAAGAGTTGCCAGGGCTTTGTGCCCAGGCAGGTTGGCGCTGGAACCTGGGCTATTAACTGATACATGAAAGCAATAAAGGTATGGTTTGGGGCAAGGGCAAGTCAAATTCACCCTTATTTGCAAAAGACATGATTTTATACCTAGAAATCCCCAAAGAATCAATTGAAAAAGTAGTGAAATTGATGAGTACTCGAGAAAGTCCTGAGGGCATGGTAATATTCTAAAATTATCAGCTATTCTCCCTATTATATCAGCAATAACCAGTTAGGAAATGGAATTGCAGGGAGGGTGAACCAGGGAGCTTAGCAGCCATCACACCAGATGGAGCTAAGAATAATTTGAAGAATAATTTGTAGAAAGTAATAAAAATGTACTGAGATATCTAAAAATTGGGGTGCCTGGCTGGCTTATTCAGTGGAGCAGGTGACTCTTAAGCTCGGAGTTGTGAGTTTGAAACTTAAAAATAAAATCTTTAAAAAATAAGTAAATAAATAAATTTTAAAAAGACATAAACTAATAGACACATGATGTCTCGATTGGGAATCCAAAAGACTAAAAAAATCACTTTGAAATTAATTTGTTGGTTCTGTATATCTCCAATCAAAACTACAATGAGAATTTTTTACAACTCCAAATTAATTCTAAAATATACCTGGGGAAAAAAAGTAACAGTTGAGAAGAGCTGAAACATGTGTGAAAAGGAATTCTGGGGGCGCCTGGGTGGCTCAGTTGGTTAAGCGACTGCCTTCGGCTCAGGTCATGATCCTGGAGTCCCTGGATCGAGTCCCGCATCGGGCTCCCTGCTCAGCGGGGGGGGTCTGCTTCTCCCTCTGACCCTCCCCCCTCTCATGTGCTCTCTCTATCTCATTCTCTCTCAAATAAATGAATAAAATCTTTAAAAAAAAAAAAAAGAAAGAAAAAAAAGAAAAGGAATTGTGACCAGGCAGGTTCCTGACATACCACTATTTTTTTTTTAAGATTTATTTATTTATTTGAGAGAGAGAGTGAGTACAGGGGGAACAGAAGGAGATGGAGAGAGAAACTCAAGCAGACTCTGTGCTGAGCACGGAGCTCCATCTCACGGCCCTGAGGTCACGACCTGAGCCGAAACCAAGAGTCGGTCGCTCAATCAACTGCATCACCCGGGTGCCCCCTGACATACCACTTTTAAAGGGTGGTGTAGACTTGAAAAAATTCACTGGGATGTATAATAAATAAATCACAAAAGTGTTTCACAAAGCAGTGGGAGGAAAGGAAAACGTCATTTAAGAAATGCTGTGCACAGAATAATGAATTAGCTACCTTTAAGAAAAACAAAAAATAACTCGCATCCAGACATGATATAACAAAATAAAATCCAAAGGGATTAAAGAAGTAAATATTTTCAAGTTGAGGCATTGAAAGTAGAAGGAAATGGATTGGATATTCACATATTCAATAATATTTATTAAATCCCAGATGAGAGAAAACTTTCTCAGCTTATACGCAATGGAAGAAATCACAAAGCAACAGGAAAAATAGATTTGACTCTAAAATATTAAAACTTCATATATTTAAATCAAATAAACACAATTTAAAGGCAAATAGATAAAAATGTTAGAACAAGCGTGTGCAATACAGAACTTTAAAAGGTTTTAGATTTTTTTTTTACAAAAAAAATTTTTTTTAAGATTTTTATTTATTTGAGAGAGAGAGAGCACAAGCAGGGAGAGTGGCAGGCAGAGGGAGAAGCAGGCTCCCGCTAAGCAGGGAGCCCGACATGGGACAATCCCAGGGCCCTGGGATCATGACCTGAGCCAAAAGCAGACACTCAACTGACTGAGCCTCCCAGGGGCCCTTTTACAAAAATTCTTGAGAAAAACCCTTACAGCTCCAGTTGGTAAAAGGCATGGAATGAACAATTTACGAACAATGCGGAATGGGACCAAAGCCATTATTACAAGGTAGTCTTACCCACTACTAATTATAAAAGTGAAAATGGGAAACAATCTAATTGAAAAACAAAGATTAAATAAATCACGGTGAAGGTATAGAATGGAATATTACACCAACATTTAAAATTATATTGAGAAAAAATTAATCTGGGGAAGGAGTCTGTTCCATGAAGAAGTACCATGCAGTTTTATTTAGCTACATACAAAACATATTAAAAAATATAAAAAGAATAAAAATTTGTACAAAAAAGAAAACCTTGGGTCATTAAACTTTTTTGTCTATTATATTAGTTTAGTAATAACCCCCAGCCACCTGATTCGGTTCACCAAATCCAGAATAGTTCATTGACAGTAATTTTGCCTATCAAATATAGATTTATTCACAAATGTAAATTAATGGAAATTAAATAGGGACTTTCACTTAAATGTACTTTGTTCAATAAGGGGGAAAAGTGGAAAATATACCTAAATGTTAACAAAAGTGGGTATTGGGATTGTGGACAATGTTTTATTTAACTCTTTATACTATCTGTCATTGTCAAAGTTTTCTGCAAGTAACATATCTTTTTTCTAATCAGGAAAAAAAATATTTTAAGAGTATTGAAACAAGCCTGGAAACTCTGAGTCTCTCAATTAGCATAGTGCTAAATTTATCTACATAAAAAATTTATTTACAATCTAAATTGTATTTTACCATGTTAATAAAACATTGAAATAATCAGCTACATGTGTGAGTTCCAATCAAATATATATTGAGTGGTCTGGGTGCGTGGCCCTGTGTGAAATAGTCTGATGGACAGGACGAAAGCCATCTGAGCATTCAAAAGCTCACATTGTACTTGAAAAATCAAGACATTAATATGTGAAAAATCAAAAAGCAGAAGAGATGTCACAACAAAGCATGATGAAGGAGTAGTATCCATAATATGTACTATCTCGGAGGAAAAATTGATCCCCACTCAACAGAGCACTCAGAGAGGAGTCACTGAGTAGGAACTTTGAAGAACGGGCAATGGGTGGATGGAGAAGGAGGGAAAGGGCAGTCCAGCGAAAGGCGTCTGCCAGCCCTGGCTGCAGGGGAAGCCACTGTCTTCAACAAGTTTCCATATAAATTTGGCCACACGTAAATAAGATACGGTGGGAGAAAGCTGGATACACTGCAAGGCAGCCTCACAAGTAAGTGTAGGAAGATGGTGAGAAGCGGGGACTCGGTGGCCAGATGGCTTGGGTTTGGAATTTCAGCTCTGACCTTCCTGGCTATGAGTTGCTCTCTTTCTCTGGGCCTCAGTGTTTTATCTGAAAAACGGGGACAGCACCTGTTTCATTATTCACTAACTCACACATCGTGGGCTTGTAATGTGCCAGCATCATGCAAAGCATTTTACATATATTATTTATTTTTATTTTTTATTTTTAAATTTTTTTAAAGTAGGCTCTCTGCCCAATGTGGGGCTCGAACTCACGACCCCAAGATCAAGAGTCACATGCTCTACTGATGAGCCAGCCAGGTGTCCCTATTAATTATCTTGTTTAATCATCAGAATAATAAACGTATGAGGTAGTGTCCCCATTCTACATATGAGAAACCCCTTGGAGAGGACAGACTTCAAACCCAGGCTGTTTGGGGCCAGAGTCTTCACCATACTGCATACAATATTTAAGAAGGTTAGTCGAGTGCCTGGCATATATAGGTGCTCAACAGGGAATGATCCTCAGACCCAAACAGAGGATTCAACACAAACTGGCTTAACTATAAAAACGCACCCATTTGCAGAGGGCCCTGTAAGAAAACGGGGCTCAGCCATGATTTTCAGATGAGAGGTATAAGCCACCCAAGATACGAAGCCATATAGTCCTGGGAAGTCCTCAGTCCTAAACAGTCCCTGCTCCCATGACTATCGCCGTGTCCATGCACCAGGGGACAGAGAAGGTCAAGATATCCAACAGTGAGAAAGGAGGAGTGGGTTCTGTCAAATACCATGGGGAAGGGGACGACAGAGAGTCAGGACATCACCTTTGTCCTGGGTGTCCGAAAAATCGTCTCTGGATTCCCTTCAGTGCTGGTTACCATGGCAAGGGTCTCACCCCAGATGGCTGGGACACATCTGGAATGTGAAATGAGAACCCACATCAACTTTCCAGCTTGGTGGCTTTGTAAATTCAGCCCCCTTGAACATGTCACTTCTTTCTGAGCCTCAGTTTCTCTGTCTAAAACTGAGCGGGGGGGTGTGCTAAATAGATCTAGTTCTGACGTGTCGTCGTTCTAGAATTCCACGAGTCTAACATGGACATAAATGATGAGAGACTCAAATTAACCAGAAATAGCAACTCTGAATTTCAACCAGATATGCCACATCTCTAGTAATACACTTTTATAGCGACAGGCACCACCAAGTTTTAAGGAAGAAAACAAATTATTCAAAATTTCTAATTCATAATTTTGGGGGAAAGCATTTTTTTATCAGCAAATTACTTGAGATAAATGCAACCCAAATGCAACTTAGTTCTAAGCCTAAATCAGCAAGTTCCCAAAGAATTGCAAGCAACTTCAGCAGTATTCGTGGATTCATTTTTGCTGGTTCCCACAAAGCTCCGGGTGAATCGAAAGGGCCAAATCATCCTGTTTGATAGATTGCCCAACTAAATTTCAGAGACGCTAAGTACCTTCTACAGATTATGCTCAGTTTGTGAGTGCTCTGATGGCTGGGACCATGTTGTCCATACCCTATACTCCTCAATTCCTGGCAAAAGACTTAGAAACGATGTGTAGGAGGAGCAATTTGTCACGTTCCGTACACATTGCAATTCAGTCCATTTACCTAGAAGAAACACTATTTAACCTTGGGGGAGCCACTTAATGTCCCTGAGTCTCAGTCTCTCCTCCGCTCATTGGGAAGTCAAATGTCTCCCTCGCAGAGTTTATCCTGGGGGGTAAGTGAGACTGTGGAAACTTCCAGCACTGTTCCCGCCTCACTGTTGGGTCTCAGGGCCAGGGCTGGCTTCATGCGCCTGCCACCTATGCAGTCTAGTGGGGCGAGGGCCCCTGGACTGGTTTACTGCTCTGCTGTTGCCATCTTTAAATTCTTAATAATTTTTTAACAAGGAACCCCAGATTTTCATTTGCACTGGGTCCCGCCAATTGCACATCCGACCCCACTCAAGGTAGGGTTTTGAGCAGAGTTGCCAAAGCTTAAGCAACAAGGTCAATATACAGAGCAAGAAACAGGTGGGCCCATCACCAAGTCCTCCCCGAGTGCCTCGTTGACACTTGCAAGCACTGAGCCTCCTGAAACTCCCAGACTAAGCACACTCTGCACTAACCACTAACACACTCTTGTACTAACGTTCTCCAGAAGCTTTTCTTTCCCTGTTTGACTTTGGTCAAGTCACTTAACACTTCTGTGCCTCAGTTGCCTCGACTGTAAAGACGTGTTATTCACGGCACTGGCGTCTTCAGGGTTGCTGTGAGGATAAGAGGAATTAATCTATGTAAAGCTCTTCGGACAGTTCCTGGCTCGCGGTATAAACTCTAAGTAAGGGTCACGGATCACTCTTTGCAGTTATTCCATGACCTTCCTCTGTGACGGCATGCATTCTCTAACTCCCATTCACAACGTTTTCAGATTGCCACTCCAGTCCCTTCCCTGCATATACGCCAGTCTTTTGCAACTCAGAACAAATCTTAAAGAAAATACTCCTGCAGGGAGACGTTCTCTGGGATCTGGTTCCCCGCTGACTTAAAAAAAAAGAGTCATTAATTAATAGCTATTATTGATGGAACGCTTCACTGGGCACCAAATCTACTACTTGTCTGTTATCCTCATAGCAACACTGGAAGGTGGGTGGTTGTACACCCATTTTACAAAAGAAGAAACTGAGGCTTACACAGGTTTGGCAGAGTTCTTTGGTTCTCGTTCTGTCTGGATCCAAGTCTACGCGGCTTCTAGCCGGAGCCCTCATGACAGTGTTGTTACCGTAGACACATCTTAGGTCTCGGGAACAAGAGACTAATGTCCCTCAAGGACAAACTGCTCAGTCTTAGGCCGCCTCCAAGCCGAATGCAACTGACTTCCACCCTCTGGAATCCCAGCACACAGACAGAGAATCCCCTCTGAGACTTCTGCACGTCTATGTTCACAGACACACACTCCTCCAACTAATTTAAAAATCCGCCTCCCCAGACGATACTTACCCCCGGGACCACAAGCAAAGTCTCACCCGAGCTTGTGTTTCAACCACGTCCTGATGGAAACATCGTCCCCACCAACACCCCCCAGCCCCACCCAGGAGCTTCTCAGTCATTGGAGGTCAGTCACAAATGTTTCACCATTGCCAAGAGGGCGGGAGGCCTACTGCTCGGAAGATAATAATCTAGCTCAGTTGAGGAGAGCAGAGTGAAGCAATAGATAACACCTTCTATCTTTCTCAGCATGGCTCTAACCCGCTCCTCTGCAGACAGTATATGTAGATGGAGGAAGTTAGTAGTCTCTTTATCTCCATGTGAATGCACATTTAAATACCACAAATATGCACATAGCCTGGTAGCATGGAAAGAGCACTGGCGGAGGAGTCTAGAGGCCTCGGTTCAAATCCCACCTCTCGCATTCACTTGCTGCATGAGTTCAGACAAACCACTTTCCCATCAGGTAACTCATGTTCTTCCTCTATAAAATGAAGAAGTAGGTCTCTAGATATTAGCAAAGGTCGCTTCCAGCCTGGCCCATCTTTGAATCTGTGTGTGATGTGCCCTAGATTAAGACATCGTGGATGGGATGTAGGGCAACAGATGAGGATCGTTTTGCAAGGACAATTTCTTTGCCATTAAACATTAAATGACACCAACCTAAGACAGTTGTTGCAGTTTCTATGATCACATCAAGAAGGCAAGGAAGTCCAATTGCAGGCTTTTGGTGGGTCTCAAGCTAAACCCCCAGGATTCAGATTTGGTAGTGAAGACGACATGAGGAGGATAAAATGATCCTGCTATCAAACGAAGAAAGCAGAATTTTATAGGCCTCTGTGATGTCACCTCCCTGTTCAGGACAAGTTAATCAGTGTAGAATCATGGCTTCAGAATCAGATATACTCAGATTTAAACACTGCTACACTACTTGGTAACTGTGTGACTTGAGGAAAGTTGCTTGACCTCTCCGATCCTCAGTTTTTTCATTTGTAAAACCGGGTTAATAATAAATACCTAATTTTTTGAAACAAAAATCTCATAAGTTTGTTTAAAGTTAAAGAATACAAAGAAATAGGCAAAACACTTAACAGAAGTTCCTTTCTGGGGTAAACAACAAATGGCAGTGATCTATCTTTTTATCTCTAAAATAAGTTAGAAAGCCATCCCTTAGGCTGAGTCCTGCTCAGTGTTTTATGGCCCTTTGATGTATCATCAGCTCACTGTGGAAATACCGCTGGGGCTGCCGTCTGCTTTCCTTTGCATAAGTTGTGTTACGAACATAGAGCCCTGTTATCACTCAAGATTTAGGGACCCACAGGGCGCCTGGGTGGCTCAGTTGGTTAGGCGACTGCCTTCGGCTCGGGTCATGATCCTGGAGTCCCGGGATCGAGTCCCGCATCGGGCTCCCTGCTCAGCAGGGAGTCTGCTTCTCCCTCTGACCCTCCTCCATCTCGTGCTATCTCTCATTCTCTCTCTTGCAAAAAAAAAAAAAAAAAAAGATTTAGGGACCCACAAAGTGATTTCCTCACTGGGCTCTCCACACCCTCCAGGGTCACCTGCCAATATCAAATACACTCCTCTGTGCTCCTGACTCTGCCGCGAACTCTGAGTAATTAACTTGAGCTGCAGTTAACTTACAGGGATCAAGCTGAGTCTTGACTCTTCGTTTACCCTTTGACATGAACCTGGTACAGCAGCCATAGTGTGTCCTGGGTGGCCAGAACTCTGCCTGTACCTGTAGTAGGATGGTGGCATGAATAAGAGAGGGAATAAAGTCAAGTGCTCTGTTACACATGCATGGGGTGCCCCAGCAGCTCACACACGCACCGCCTAACCGCTCGCAAACACCTGCCGAAGATGAGCTGAGGATTCACCACAAAGGCACTGAGCCTGCTCCTGCCCAGAGGCCCCTAGGAATGCGTTCCTCACATGGTGCCCCGTCCAGGGCTCATCTGCCCAGCCCCACATGATATGGCACTGCTCTCTCTGCTTTGAGCTCGACAGACTCCAGCCCCAAAGGCAGGATCCGAGGGGAGATCAGAACAGTGATAAATGAAGTTATAACATCTGTAACAGCAACAGGAAGCTATTTTTGATAGTTTATCACCTGCTGGAGTGGCTGATGGACGTCGATAACACGCTTTCCCCTACCCTCCCCAGACGGTTCAAGAAAATGGTGTGTCAACAGGAGTAGGGATCTTCTGGCAAAGGGAAAACACCTTGCTCACTATGCAATCACTCTAATACATTTTCCCTACTACTTCCCCTGCATACTTGCTTTTTAAAAGTAATTTTTCCAAATTGTTTTCCACTTTATAACAAAAAAGCTTTTAAAACCCACAGTTCTGGTTATGTCACCCTCTGTTAAAAACTCTCCCTTAGCTTCCCATTGCACTTAGGATGAAATCCAAGATCCTGAACAAGATCTATAAGGCTCCCACTACCTGGCAGCTACCTACCCTCTTAAAGCTGTATCTCGGGTATTTTGCTTGCTTTTCTCTCTCCACCCTCTTCCAGGCTCCCTCCATCCTCAGGGTGTCTGCTCAAGGGGGTCCCTCTATGCCTAAACGGTTTTCATGGTATTTTTTTTAAAGATTTTATTTTTAAGTAATCTCTACACCCAATGTGGGCTTGAACACACAACCCTGAGATCAAGAGTTGCATGATTACTGACTGAGCCAGCCAGGTACCCCTTTACCGCCTTTTTAATGGCTACCTAATATCCCACCTTGCTAGTCTAACCCTAAATTTCAAACCATCCCTTGGGTCATCACTCAGTTGTTTCCAGTTTTTTTACTATTGCAGATAACACCGTCATGGATAACTTTGTATACACAAATTTTTTTCCCCCTTAGTTCAGACTCTTTCCTTAGGCTTAAGCTCTAGAAGTGAATATCTAAGTTCAAGGAAAGTGCACTTATGGTTCTTGCATCATATTGACCTTCTGCTTTCAGAAGATGTATTCCATTAGCAGTGTTTGAGCATGTTCATTTATCTACAATCTGGAGAGCAATGAATTATCATTTTTCAGTAATGATGGAGTGTTACTGTCATGAGGGTTTTAATTTATTTTTTTCAAATCTGTTTATCATTAGTAATAAAATGTTTTATTGAGCGCCGGAAACTGTACCAGTTGCTTCCTATACACTAATTCATTTAATCCTCACAACAAACTTACAAGGAGGATACTGTTTTAAAATAAAGAAACTGAAAATTGGGGAGGTTCTCAAATTCAGGGTTATCGTAAGTAAGTAGCAGAACCAGGATTCACATTCAGATCTTTTATTATTATTTCAAAAAGCCATTTGCCTCATGCAATATTTGTGTGCATCAGTGAGTAGGTCAGCATGCCATGGGCGGGGTGCAGCGCAGAGCCCTCCGTTCACATGACAGCACACAGGGAGCATCCAGCCCTGTGCCTTTCCAGAGTTAGCGGTCTACAGGCAGAAGATTCCTGCTCCCGGCCACTCCCACCGCTCCTGTCCTCTCTTCCAGCTGAAACTTTTTATTGATTGGGGGTCTCGTTCCATAACCTGAAGTTTAATCTCAGGGACAGATGCCCTAAAATGCCCACCTCACAGAGTTGTTCAGGAATCAGTAAGCCTGCATGAAGTACTCTGTGGACGACAAAACACTCTGCAAATGTTAGGCTGTATTATCTGTTTCTTGCCCCTGCTTTTTTTTTTTTTTTTAAGATTTTATTTATTTATTTGAGACAGAGAGAATGAGAGACAGAGAGCATGAGAGGGAGGAGGGTCAGAGGGAGAAGCAGACTCCCTGCCGAGCAGGGAGCCCGATGCAGAACTCGATCCCGGGACTCCAGGATCATGACCTGAGCCGAAGGCAGTCGCTTAACCAACTGAGCCACCCAGGCGCCCTCTTGCCCCTGCTTTTTAAAAGATTTATTTATTTATTTATTTCAGAGACAAAGAGCACGTGGGAGCAGGGGAGGGGCAGAGGGAGAGGAAGAGAATCTCACGCAGACTTCCCGCTGGGTGCAGAGCCTGACCTGGGGCTCAATCCCAATGTGTATCATCTTTTAAAAATAACATATGAGGAAATGGAGAGTGACAGCTACTGAGAGCTGGGATGATGCAAATTGTTCTAAAATTGATTGTGGTACTAGTTGTGCATCTCTGTGGATATGCTAAAAACCGCATGAGTGTTAATGAATGAATTGTATGGTATGTGAATTCTACCTCAATAAAGCTGCTATTAAAAAAGAATTATAGAAAAAATTGAGGGCTTTCCTACGATGGCCACCATGTTATTCCCCCCAAAATGGTTCTGCCATTCATTTATTCTGCGGATATTTCTTGATGGGCTATGATGCACCTGGCCCTGTGCCAAACGCTTGGGATACAGAGTGAAGAAGATAGACGTGGTCCTCATCCTCATGTGATTGGGATCATAGATGTCAGATAAGAAATCACACAAAGGGGGAGCCTGGGTGGCTCAGTTGGTTAGATGTCCGACTCTTGATTTCAGCTCAGGTCTCATGACCGATCTCAGAATCTTGAGATCAAGCCCTGAGCCTGCTTAAGATTCTCTCTCACCCTCTCCCTCTGCCCCCTCCTCTTTCTCTCTCTCTCTCAAAAAATAAAAATAAGTACATAAATTTAAAAAAATCACACAAAGGTGTGATGAATGCTGTATTCTGGAAAGTTAAAAGGAGTCAGGGAATAGATAGCAGAGGGGCTCATCACAGTCTTTGGTCAGAGAAGCCCCAGCTTCTGTCTGCAGTTGGAGATGTTGATTTCAGTGGCATCCTGAAGCCTTTGGGAGTAAAGTAAGAGAACAAAGCTCCCAAGAGAGAGCCCAGAGGGGCTCCAATATCAGAGGACAGGGGGACCCTGACCAGGAGACCCCAAGAGCATGGTAAAGACATAGCAGGAATGGGACAGGAGTGCACAGATACCAGGCCTCAAGGAACATCCATCTAACATGTTGGAGCCCCAACCTGTCCCTCCCACTGTCCTTGTGCAATCAAGATTGCCCCAGCTGGTGTGTTTCTAGGGGGCGTCAATGAATTTACTAGATCCAGTTTTCAACATTCCATGCCCAGAAACGTATTTTCAGAGTCTATTAGAAGAGTACACTATTTTTGCAAAGTCTGAAATACATCCTTTTCTAAAAACAAGAATCCTTTGAAAATGAAGGGCATTCCTCCGTACTCATCAGTCTCCTTAAGTTTGGAACTTTGTACATTGTTGTACATTTCGTCCATCTGGGCTAGCCTACCTTGCACACAAATTTTCTTCCACTGTTTTGTGTCTATGTTAGCTCCCCACTTAGATGATCAGCTCCTAAGGAAGTGAAAAATTGGGGGTCATGCGATTTATTTATTTGCTGAGTTCCTGTTTATGAGTAGCTGCTGCTAAATTATATTTGAGGCAGGTTTTCAAAACAAAAAAACATGTGTTAATGGATAATGGCCAGTCCCTTCTAATGATGACAACACAGTCCTGCTGATCTAGTTCACTCAACTAATCAATGAGAAACAACTCCTTCAACATAATCAATTGTAATAACTAGTTGGTAATTCTTCACATTTTCTATAGCATCTTATAGTTCACAGAATATTTTCATGTAACATCATCAGACAACACCTGTTAAAGTAGCCATTGTTATTTCCATTTTACAGAGCCAGAAGCAGGAGTTAAAGGGGTGCATTGTCTGTAGAGGATTTTAAAACAATAAAACTAAAGGCAGTCTATTTTTTATTATCACCATGTGCCAGTAATTCTAAATAATGTCAGTGATAAAATAATCCTCCCTGCTGGGCACTGGGAAGCTGGCTTTTTCTATCCTCTAATAGAAACATTAAGAAAGCAAGTGAGCCTCATTTCCAGTCACACAGAGAGATTTCTCTTAGGACTTTGCAAAGTATTTCATGTTCCAAATCCCTTGTTAAAACAGATACATTTTCTTTGAGGGTTTTCAGAGCCTCGCAGGATTATGCTTTTCCAGAAGAAGGAACAGTTGCCACAAAAGCTACTCAACCTACTTAACAGAATTTCCCAAAAATCTTCTAGAAGATCAGCATCCGATTCACTCACTCAGCAAAATGCTCTGAGCAGCTCCTCGGAGAGTGATCCAGGGCAGGAGCCGTGGGTGCGGGTGGAGAGCAAAGAGAGGAAGACAGCTACCCCCGCCAGGCTGCTGAGCTGTGGACAACTTCTTCTAAGGATGAGCTAGAGGAATTTGTCTTAAAGCCAAGACCTGGGTCCTTTTGGAGCGCATAACTCCCTTGCCCTCCAGGCTTTAGCTGGAGATATCCAGAATTCTCCCATCCGAACTGGGAAGGGCAGCTCTTTGCTCCAAAGTCACAAAGGTCGGTTTAGTATTGGAGTCCTAGCTGTTAGCCCAGACCTGACGGGTCTCCCGGAACCTAGAATTCTCAATGTTAAAACTGAGACAGCCCCCAGCAAATCGGGATGGTTGGTCATCCTTCCTTCTAGTTGTTGAGATTTCTTAATTATCATTAAGTGTTCATTTTACTGGTGTTAGAATCACCATGGGTCCCAAGATTGGGTCAGAGAAAGCCGGGGCAATGTCTTTATTTTAGATATCTATAGGAGCCAGCACCAAGGTGGGCTCGCACATGAACTCCAGGAGGACCCTAGAGTAGGATTCCTCAGGAACAGTGTCACTGACGTTTTGTGAAAGATAATTCTACTTTGTGGGGGGCGGAGAGTGTCCAGCTCATCATAAGATGTTTAACAGCATCTATTGGTCTCCACCCAATGTCAGTAACACTCATACACCCCCCACCTGACTGTGACAATCAAAAATGTGTCCAGATATTTTCAAATGTCTCCTGGAAGGGGGAGAGAACTTTCTCCCAGCTGAGAGCTACTACCATAGAGAGATGTCTCTTGCTGCTTCACTAAGAATTTGGAGCTCTTGTGCACAAATCAAGGCTGGTGGAGGGGCTGTCCTGGCTTCAGGCTCAGCAGTCACCCCATTTGCCACCATGAAAGTCTAGTGACTACTTTGCACCCTCCCTGGTCACCGGGGTCCCTCTGTGACAGTGCCACCTAGGCAGGTGCCCCCTTATACCAGCTCTTCCCACAGGTGCTACAAGGAATACTTTCCGGCCTTTGGGATGCTCGTCGGGGAATGAAAGGGAGTTTAAAGAATACTACATGGCCGTTCACAGATTACATTACATATTGAAGGCTCTGAGAAGTCTTGCACTAAAGAATCCTGTTTAAACTTTACAATCCAGATTTATGTAGAGGTCAATCTACCCATTAAGATTTAATACCATTGGCTCAATATTCTAGCTGTTGGTTCTTTGGAAACTCTGGGGTCCTCCCCGAGATTTCTGAGAATTTCCAGAGGGTTTGTGTTCTCACTTCCAGCTCTGGGTTCAGCCTCCCCCTGACTTGTCCAACTCATTCATATAGCACCTTTTACCACTTCCTTCTTATTTCTGCTCTATGCTGACCAAGATGTGTATTTCAGTCCCCTTTTCCCTTCCCCAAAATACCTGCACCAGGCATTGGTGTGTTCAGCAGGGTTTCCTGAGGTTTGTAGCGGTAGAAGTATTTTCTGTGACTTTAACCCCCCCTTTCCCTCAAAAATTTCCACATTATCCCCCTAACTCATGATTCTCCCAGCCTCCTCCACGCCCCCCCAAATCATTCTCACTTTATTGTACAAAACATCTTCACTTTCCCCTCCTTACGTGGTCTTAGACCTTCTTTTGCTTTTTCAAAGCTTTGTTAATGGGTGACCGCATACTGTACCATCCAAACTATGACACTTTTGAGTGAAAGGGGATCTCATAATAATGTCGCTGGGACACCAGGTGTACACCAGTTAAGTCCCCAGCACACCAGGGCACGTGATAAGCATACATCTCTGCCAAAACAAAAGGCTGTCTACTCCTGGACTTGCCTTTGATTGACACAGAAAAGATGGCAGAGGGTTGGAAATATTAGTGCTTCCTCTCTACCTCCTCCCCCACTCCTCTTTCCCTATGAACGGAATGGAGCCATAGGGTATGGTGTTCTTACTGACGTGAACCTGGCTACCTTCCCTAGAGGACAAGCAGTGGCTTCCACCCACTTTAATTCCAATAATTGCCCTTTAAGTCACCTTGGGTGATGAAAGGATTAGGGTGGCGTAAAGATCAGGCCTGAGGTGCAGGCGTCCCCTGGGAGTGAGGAGAATGTTGGAGATCAACGGAGAAGAGCAACAGGAGTGCAGAGAGTGGTATGTACAGCCAGAGGCTTAATCCCTCCCAAACCAGGCTGCTCTGAATGAACATTCGGTGGAATATGCTATGGGAAATGCTGCTTTGGATTCCTGATTCCCAAACTCAGGTGACTGGTTGCACAAACCTCATCTCCTCATACCGTTTCCCTTCCACTCCAAACACACTCACCTCCTTGCTATTCTTTGACCGTGTAAGGTATACTTCCACCCCAGGGCCTTTGCATTTGCTATTCCTTCTTCCCAGAATGTCCTTCCCCATTTACCGTCACTTCCTTTAGGTCAAGTAATGGTGAGGCCTCCCCTGATCATCCAATGCAAAATAGCACCCCGCTCCCACCTGGTGTTCCGTACGTTCCATGACTTGCTTTATTTTTCTCCATTGCATACGCCCCCATCTGTGTATGTTGCTCATTTGTTCATTGACTGTGTCCCCCTCCTAGAAGGTAAGCTCTGTGAGGACAAGGTTTTGTCTGTTGGGGTCACAGCTAGATTCCCAGAGTCTAGACCATGGTGATGTTTAATACATGTTTTCAAATGAAGAAAAGGAGGAGAGACCCAATTGTAATTCTAGACATCTCCCAAAGTTCCCACAGAGCTGTCCCTGGTCAGTGGTGACTTGTAGCCCACTTCTGCCAGGCACTCCTTCCACACTCTTTTCCCGGGGGGCCCTCCATGCTTGCGGGCACTCACCAGGCCTTGCTCCCTCAGTAAGAAGCATTTCACATGTCTCTGCTGCCCCTGCCACCTCCTCTCCCCACAACTGCTATACCGCGCAGCGGTTCTGTCGGGCAGACATACAAGGTAGGCAACCATTCACGTCTCCATGGACACGAGCAGGGTGTTAATTCTTGACAAGGTAGAACAAGAGAGACACAATCCAGAAGCTGAGCCCTGAACAGTACGAACCCTCCTCCTCAACCCTAGCCTCAGGAGGTGCAAGAGCTAGAGAAGTCTTCTTAGGTGTCTCAGGAACCTGCTTCTGGGGCTGGGGTGGCCGGGACCAGCATGTCTTTGTCTCTTGTATGCCAGTCCTTCCCATTAGAGCTGCACTTTGTTTCCAATAAATTAGAAGAAATACCCAGGCATTTACAGTCATTAGAATATGTTTTATGCATTTTTCTAAATAGACACATACACACACACACACACACACACACACCACCCATCTAAAGCACAAGCCAACTCAGGATCCAGCTGGGGCATAGGTCTGACGCTCCACCTGAAGCATCTCGCTGGCTTCCCATCAGTGGAATACAATGGAGGCATATTCCACTCGGTCTGGTGACGTCTTCCTGGGGTAGTCGAAAGGGGGCACGTTGGCATAGACAGCGAAGTCATCCCCTTTCCAGGGAGCCAGATTGATCACATTGGAATATCTGGCATCAGCATGGTTGGAAAGCTCCTTCAGAGATAGGACCCCAGTTAGAGACAGCTATCTAGGCACTAGAGACTTCCATAGACAATACCAGCTACTGGGTCCCCTGCAGGACTACAGGTGGAATATTGGGTTTTTGCCAATCAAACCTTGGATTTCCCTCTATCTTCAAAAACATTTACTTTAGGGCTGTTTTCTGCCTTATCCCCACTACCTCCTATATGGGGTCTACATAGGAAACAGCATGGAATCATGGCAGAGGTGACCGGAAGCTCCTCTAGGTACAATGACTATTTCCTTACCGAAGTTTTATGGAGAAAACTGGTCTGGTACCTCAGTTGTTTCTTAAATAGTCCTAAAAAAATTAATAAATTCAGAGTCAGCTTGAGAGGGCGTAGTAACTATCTTGACTTGGTTGGTTGCTGGGCTTAGGTTTGAACTTTGATATGCAAAATTCACTGTATTGAACCCACAGGGCTCCTGAGAGGAAGCTAAATGCCCAAAATGAGATGGGAGAGTGAGTATTATTGGTATACTTTATAATTTGGGTTATTACTTAGAGGAGGTTATGTGGTATCAATATTTCTTTTAGTTGATGCCATAAACCATAAGTATATATGCAGATTGCTTGTATATGGCTTTCAGCATCAAGAATTTGTACCATAAATAAATCTGTTGCTCTATGCAGAGTTTCTGGTAGCTCTAGAGAACAGACACCAGAGCTCACCCATTCCTCCCACCCCCCAAGGCTGCCCCCTAGGAGAGACATCCCCATCTCCACCCCTGTTCCAGGGCCAGCTTGTTCAACTCACTCTCATGTCTCCATTTCTTCAGCGTCATGGACAAGAGACCCACCAGGAGCAAGATGAGAGCCACAACACCAACAGAGCCGGAAATGACGGCCGCTGCAGTGCCTAAGCTGGGGGAAGCAGACAAGAGAAACAAGGATGTCCCAGCTGCTTGGTCGGCATTGGTGACCCTCCACAGAATTGCCCTGGGGCCTTCCTACTCTTGTGGGAGCTCTTCCATCACTAGGCTTCCATGTCTCTGGTACGCAACCATTTCCTGCCTCTATTTTGAGCCTCTCTCCTCTGCCCCAACCTCCAGAGCCATGGTCCCACTCATACCAATCCCCACACCCAGGCCAAGCAGACCCTTCCTCCACAATTCCCAATACTGCTCATCCATGGGTCCAGCCCTTTCTTCCTCTACCTGCTGAGTTCATCAGGTTTAGCCTCTGGCTTCAGGGTAGTGAAGTTTTCTGCAGAAAGGAAAAGGAAAGGAAATCTGAGAGTAATTTTCACACACATGCTATTGCCTGAATGTGTGCATCCTGCCAAAATTCATATATGAACTCCTAACCCCCAATGTGATGGTACTAGGAAATGGGGCCTTTGGGAGGGGAGTAGGTCATGAGAGTAGAGCCCTCGTGAATAGGATTAGTGCCCTGATAAAAGAGACCCCCGTAGAGCCCCCTGTTCCCTTCCAACATGTGAGGACACAGGGAGAAATGGTTATTCCTGACCCAGGAAGTAGGCTCTCACCAGACACTGAACGTACTACTCCCTTAATCTTGAATCTACCAGCATCTAGAACTATAAGAAACCAATTTCTGTTGTTTATAAGCCACTCAGTCTATGGTCATTTGTCAGAGCAGTCCAAAAGGACTCACAGCACACATGCAAATGAGCTCTACAGGGTATCAATGCAATATTAGTTACCATTTATTGGGGACTTGATATCTGCCAGGCACATTCATTATCTTATTTAATCTTCATAAATAGACAGTGAGATGGGAATAATTGTTAATAAAGAAACCAGTTCAGAGAGAGATCAGACTTGCTCAAGGTCCTAGAACTAGTAAGTGGCAAATTTTGGACTTGAACCCACATCTCTCTGACTTCAAATTGTGTGTGTATGCATGTTACACTTTGCTGTCTTTGTGTGGCCATTTCACTCTCAAGTTCTCCCCCTTACAAAGAGTTAAGGGATACCAGATATGACAGGATGTTCAGAAAAAAGATAACCAGAATGATGCAGATGAGGGGTACCCAGAGAGGGACATGTGGTGGGGTTGGAAGGGGTCAGGACCCTGGAAAGTAAGATAGTTGGCCTCACCAAGTTTCTCTTCGACAAGCTCCTGCCCACCTTCCGAGTGAGTGGTAGGGAGGAGATTTGGAAACCAGATCTTCCCAGTGGCCATGGCATCAACACCGAAGATGAGGAACCAAGTCATAGGGCTTGATGTGCAGGGGAATGTGCACATAAGCCTGGAGCAGTGAGAGGAGAGCCTGGGGCACCAGAGGGGGTAGCTGGCTGGGATAGGGCACACTTGTTTATAACGAGGAGGACAGAAAGCATGAGGAGTCCCTCCAGGGTTAGGAAGGCAAAGACATACCTGGGAAGGCAGAGAAGGGTCAGTGGGAATGAGGAGAACAAGCGTGAAGGATGGTCATGAAAGAGCCTGAGCTCTAGGGTCCAGTGACTTGGGTCTCAGGGCACTTTCTAACTGTATGATCTTAGGACAGTCACTTAACCTCTCTGAGCCTCATTTTCTTCATCCGTGAAATGGACATAGTAAGAATACCTACTTCACAGAGCTGATAACTAAGTGGTCAGACTATGATTTAACAGTAAGTAATAGCCACTTGACCTTGGGCTGGTTTTCAGCTGGTCTTACCGGAGCAGAGCGGTGGTGTGGGGTCGTCCAGGAAGGCATTGCTGCTGGCTCTGGCATTCTGGAACCTATAGGTGGTCCAATTCATTTCGCCAGGAAGTCCACCCAGGCAGTTCCTGTGCCAGGTCCTGAGGGTCGTAGGGCAGGTGGTCTCCTTTAGCTGGAAGCAGAGTTTCTCAAAGGTATTTAGCAGAAGCTGGCAGACACGGAACCCCAGGGAACTGGCCCCTCTCTTCTCCACCTTTCTCATTCCACCACGGAGCCTGTGGGGTAGGGCGGGTGTTAGCATCCCACCACTGGAGGGGAGGTCCTCAAAGAGCATTGCAAGAGCATTTTTCTCCAAAGAAAAGCATCTTCAGATAGGCCTCCCGCAAGCCCTTGGCTGGAGTGGACTCCCCAGCCTCTCTCTGTCATGTCACCCTCTGATCTACTAGTATATGAATTTACCTCTATCATTTATTTGGGTTTTGACTACTGTCAGTCTCTCATTGCAAGAACACAAGCTCTGCAAGAACACTTACCTGTTTTCATCAGCCCTCCATCCCCGGGGCCTCCAACAGTGCCTACGCACCCAATAGCTCCCATATGTATCTGGTGAACGAACTAACAAAAGCCAAAAACTGCTTTCTAGCACCCCGACCAGGGCCACGCAGCCTCTACCCACTGGAGTCGTGGCGAGCCTCAACCACAGACTTTTGCATCCCTTCGCTGATGGCAGATCTTTATCCTTTGAAAGGGAAGTTAATTTGAAATAGCCCAAAGGCCCTCGGAACCAACCAAACCATGTGACAAAGAGGTGATGGAGTGTGACAAAGTAGGTGGTCAAGTGGGTAATGCCGATTTTAGAAATAGGGGAGCGGTGCCTACTACACACTGAGAGCGGTGTCCTGGAGGCACGTGCAGGAGGACGCCCTTCCTGGGTGCGGGGTAGAGTCAGGGAGACGCACCCCACCAGGCGCCATTGAAACCACTCACCCGCTGTTCAGGGTGTGAGGCGAGGATAGAGGTATGTTCAAGACCAAATAAAAGAGGATCTGTCCCCTTCTGCCCCCCCCCACATCCCCCTAAAAAGATCTGCAGAAGCAGATAGGAAATCCCCTAATGAACCAAGAGCCCAGGCGACGTGGATGAGTCCCTTAGCCTGCCTGGACTCAGTTTCCCTATTTGTGAAACAGGGCAAGGGCGACAAGAATAAGGCACCACTACAAAGATAGCTAGTTCTTGTCACAAATGTCCCCTTCTAGGGTCCCCTCTGCACATGGCCCCTTGCTCTTTGTACATTCCTTCTGATAGTCGTACTACTCAAGGACGACTAAGGACTTTTCTTTGGAGAATAGCCTTTCTAAGTGTTAGGAATTCTTTCATTTTTAATTTTGGAGGGAGGAGGGAACATCGTAATCTTTTTAGTTTGGAGCTTCTAAAAGTTTTTGTCTTATTTATTTATTTAGATTAAAAGTTTTTGTTTAATTAGGGAGCATTCATATCATTCAGAATTTAAAAGGTACAAAAGGATGGTCTTTGAAAAGCTGCTTTCCCACCCTTCACCCCCGTTAGCTTGTTCACCCCGTCCTGGAGGTACGTCTGTGTGTGTCTCTATGTTTGCTTATGTATACACAAGGTGTACTTAGAGTATATAGTGTATACACCTTGTGTGTTTGAATACATAAGCAAACATAGAGACACACACAGACGTACAGACATACACATGCAAAATAGTTTTTTTCCCTCCAGGTGATAGCATGCTATTACATTGTTCTGCCTCTGCTGTTTCACTTAATATATCTTGGAGTTAACTTATTATCAACACGTATAGAACTTTCTCTTTCTTTCAGCTGCTGAGTGTTCTATTCCATGGATGCCCACTGTTTATTTAACTGGTGTCCTAGTAGTAGACATCGAAATAGTTTCTAATTTTTGCTCTTCAAACAATGGCGCAATTATTAAACATGCTCAAACATCATTTTGCACACATATAAATATATGCGTAGAATTGGGGAATGGCTATTAAAGTAGATTTGCAATCCAAACTTTAAGGAGTCAGTGTTACTTTTAAAAAAATCCAAAATGTAGTGTTACCCAACTGACTACCCATATTATTAACCAGATTTCACTCTAGATGGCGCTTGGCTCTTCCCCCAAATCAAAATGCTCCTCAAAGAACAGAGATCTGAGACCACTGAGAATATTCAACAGAACTACCAACGCCTCTCGAGGCTGTCCCCCAAAAGAATCCAAATGCTATCAACATCTGTAGCATCCCCCCAATAAGTGGAGTATTTCCCGGGGCTATTGCCGTGGTGGGGGGATACTCCTCAATGTCACGGATATTTCCAAGTATTTTGAACAAGATTTACTGAGTCATAACCATAGTTTGCTTAAAACCCAGACTATAAGGATGAAAAGAAGATGGCCTTGCCATCAAGAAACCAATGGTATAAAGCGGCGGGCAGTTCTCAAAGTGTGGTCTGGGGACTCCCTGGGGGTTCCAGAGATCTCAGAGGGTCGGTGAGGTCAAAACTACATCCATAACAGTACTAAGACGCTAGTTGCCTTTTTCACTCTCAGTCTTCCTCAAATGTACATAGTACTTGGTACTCAAGTGTACTTTGGAGGTTTCCAAAGGCTACCTGCCATGTGATAGGGCAACAGACTGAATGCAGAAACAGATCTGAGAATCTAGCTCCTGTTTATCTAGCCAGATACTAATAATGAAATTGGCAAAAATGTAAATCAATGCCTCACTTCTCACTACATTTTTAATGTTTTGGAAAATATGGTTATTTTCCATAAAACTGTCATTTATGTTAGTACAAAATGGTTTTAGTATTATTTTTTAATTAAATTAAATAGTTAAAAAAGTTCTTGGTGGGGCACTTGGGTGGCTCAGTCGGTTGAGCGTCCATCTGCCTTCGGCTCAGGTCATGATCCCAGGGTCCTGGGACCAAGCCCCGAGTCGGGCTCCCTGCTCAGTGGGGAGCCTGCTTCTCCCTCTCCCTCTGCCTGCTGCCCCCACTGCTTGTGCGCTCTCTCTCTCTCTGTCAAATAAATAAATAAAATCTTAAAAAAAAATGTTCTTGGTTTTCATCTCTAAAATGGTAAATATAAATAGATATAACCTGCATAAACAATAGCTCTTTGGGTTCCTTAATAATGTTTAAGAGTGTAAAGGGACCCTGAGACCAAAAAGTTCGAGAACTTCTGGTCTGGGGACTCATGGTGTTCCTTCCCCAGAGAGCGGGAGAGTGGCATTTCTTTTTTTTTAAGATTTTATTTATTTATTTGAGAGAGAGAGCACATGAGAGGGGGGAGGGTCAGAGGGAGAAGCAGACTCCCCGCCGAGCAGGGAGCCCGATGCAGGACTCGATCCCGGGACTCCAGGATCATGACCCGAGCCGAAGGCAGTCGCTCAACCAACTGAGCCACCCAGGCGCCCGGGAGAGGGGCATTTCTGCAAGGGGTGCAAACCACAAGCCACAGGAGAAACAGACATGGCCGTTCCCAAATGGCAGTATACGTCAAGGACAGAATCTTTTGGAAGAGAAAACTCTGCAGGGCCTCCTTGCTAGCAATGCAGCCGTTGTGTAGACCGCCCTGCCAGAGCAGGGAGAGCCCAGATGCGGGGGAAACACGGCTCTGAAGTCGGGGAAGCCTGGAGAGGAAGAAGCAGCACATACCAGGCAAAGCTGCTGACCGCCTCCCACTGACACTCCCAGGGTCACCTGCCCTGCCCCGAACCTTCCTCGCTGGCTGTTGGCGCCTGACATTCCAAGGCAGTGTTTCATTCCCTTAGTCAACGGGTGAATTCACTCCAAAACAACCCGAGTGTCATTCGAGCTGACACAAACGTATAACTTTATGGTTATTTAGATAGATTAGAGGTTGCACTTTTATTAATAAAACAATGGCAGGAGTGGGGTGGTTGAGTGGGAGGGAATGGGCGTGGAGTAATATGGGAGACCAAAAAATATTCCATAAATAAACCATGAGAGCCATGCGTGGACTCAAGATAGCAGAGTGCCACCAACAGAAGGACTTAATCAAGCTAATTCCGGGCAGAGTTAGGGAGGAATTGGACACGGCCCTGGCTCAAAGAGTGCGATCCCAGCTCCCCCTCCCACCCCAGGGAAGATAGCCGGTGACTCCAACAGTGGCTGTAACCAAAGGCCGCTGTTAAAACGATGTGCAAACAAATAGCTCTTGGATCAGAGAGGAAGGACAGTACGTTTCCAGCTTGGGTGACAAGGCAA
This sequence comes from Mirounga leonina, assembly GCF_011800145.1. Classification (NCBI taxonomy): domain Eukaryota; kingdom Metazoa; phylum Chordata; class Mammalia; order Carnivora; family Phocidae; genus Mirounga; species Mirounga leonina. The sequence continues at coordinate 24,335,513 of NW_023270389.1, forward strand.
GGCTGGTGTGGGGCTGGGGGAGGTGGCGTTCGTGCTGGTGCTGGACAATGGAAGATAACTGGGCAGTGCTGGGACCACGGACAGGCCAGGGTGCTGCGAGCAAAGTCCGGCCGCTGGAACGTGCCATCACGTTTCCCTCGGTGAATATCTGAAATCATTGAAAACAGAAGGCCCGCCGGACACCTGAGGAGGAAGGGAAGCTGTCGCCTAGGATAGTGGAAGGAAGGAGGGACAGAACCTGGGAGGATGGGGTGCAGGAAAGACCGTTCACAATCTTGACTTCAAGAGCCCTGCGCAGACCAAATCAAATTAGTCATGTCTGATTTGATTTATCTGCCCAGAGGCGAGGCCAGTGCCTGGAATGGAGCAGGCCCCAGTAAGTGCTTGAGGAAGGGATGGGAGGTTGGACACATTCCTTTTCTCCAGGCTGGCCGCTGAGGGACGTGTTGCTGTCATCAAGCGGGGTCAGCGGAACGGACGAGGGCCGGAGGGGAGGAAGATATTTAAGCAAGCTTCCTCCTGGCTTCCTCTGAAGTAAATATTCTCACCATTTCTGAGACCTTAACTGTTTTTTTTCTGGTTGTTTTTGCAAAATTTCATTTCTAAGAGAAACCCTGTGTGCTCTTGAGGTTTGTGACAAGGCCATTTATTGGTTGGAGGTTGCTTTAAAGACCATCTTTAGGCTTTCAGTTTGCACAGTGGCTTATTCGCAAGCCTCAAACAATTGCCTTAACATTTGCTTCCTAAGAAAATCAGAATGTCAGCCTCTTGGCTGATACTACTTACTGTCATTTGTAGATGGGGTGACTAAGGATTCCTAGGGAATGGTGAGTGAATTGCCCAAGGTCACAGCAAACAGCGTGACCTTCATCCAAACACAGGTCTTACTATCATGTAGCCTCTCCTGCGTTTCTTACACAGGTAGTTTCTATGCATGTAGGAGCATTCTGTTACTTGTAATGGCCACATAAACATCTAGAGTAGCGAAGGGCGGTTGTTCAGGTTGTGTATTGCTCAAGGGCATGGCATCTAAGAGAACTACCCGCATCATACACATCATTATCATTTTGAATTTTTTCACATTTTTATTTAACTGCTGATTCCCACAGTAGGTGGTTTATATATATTTTTTAAGATTTATTTATTTACTTGAAAGAGAGATAGTACAGGGGAAGAGGCAGAGGGAGAGGGAGAGAGAATGCCAACCAGACTCCACACTGAGCACAGAGCCCGACGCCGCAATCTATCTCATGACCCTGAGATCATGACCTGAGCAGAAACGAAGAATCCGCCGCTCAACCGACTGCACCACCCGGGCGTCCCAGGTGGTTTATATTCTTATTAATTTTCTGGCAGGTAACAACAACAAACAATGTTTTATCTAACTAAATACATTTATTATGATAAGTTTCTGACATGGAAATAAAAAGACTTTTTCTAATGGTGTTGACATTTACTTGCTTCACAAGGTGAAGCAGAATGAGTTGATAAAGAACTCGCTGATTTAAGACATCTACGTTAAATAATGCTTCTGAACAAGGAGCTGCTTTTCCAACTGCTATTTTGATTTTTATCTAAATTTAAAAAAAAATCCTCTATTAGTATTCGTGTATTGGGTAAATTTGAAATTTTGCACTAAAATTCATATGGCTGTCTGAATGGTAGCTCAGGGTTCCGAATGATAATCTATCAGATTTGCATTATGCCATAACTCACGTTTGTAGCAATTAATGCTCATTTACCATTATGTCTCCATAAAATAATTACTTTAATTATTTTTAATATTTCATTTCTTTTTAACATTAGTATCTTGATTTTTAATTATTATTTTAATTATCATACATTAGAGGTGTCTATATAATGGACTGCAAATTAAAGCACAGCTATTGTTTATGGGTAGTTAAAGGAAATTTCTTCAAGACAAAAATTAACTGCAGCTAAATTTCACAGCTTGCTACATACTATTTTTTGAAGTTACAAATACCAAAATAAAATACTAGGTTCATATGCTGCTTCTCCTAAGATATTGGAGTGAAAAAAAAAAGGTATTGAATGATAAACAGAAAATGAAAAGCTACCTAAGGAAAAAATGAAATTATTTGAATTGTTGAATAAATATGGGAAGAAAGAGGTGAAAGTCCAAAAAAATAACAATAAAGAGCACAATGCCATTGGTTACGTGAATCTGTCACAGAAATGTGAGCAGGATGTGAATTTACCTTTTAGCGCCATTGTCAACCATAACTGATGGATTGCAAGAAAAATTAGGAAAAAATACAAAGAACCCAAACACATAACACAGAGTTTGAATATGAATCTAAAGAAATCGTAGTCTCTTGACATTGATGCCAACTTCTCCAAAATAGAAAATTCTAGAAAAAAGAAAGAGGAGACTCATCTTAACCGTGCATCCTAAGACTAGCCATGTCTTGTGATACTTGCATGCTGCCCTATTACCCAGTCTCCGGCACTGAACCCATATCAGGATATGTCTGGACAAAGACATGCAAATGGCCAGATGCATACATCTATAAAAGAAGTTCTAATTCAGTCATAAGCAAAGCAGTTAAATTAAAACAATTTAAAACTATTTTTTTTAAAGAAGGAAAATGCTCAGTCCTAGTAAATGCTCTGGGGATGGACACTCCAGCAGTAAGTTAGAATCTTTTTGAAGGGAAATTCAGTGGTGTATATCAAAAGGCCCTGCAGATGACCTTACTTCTTTAGCCCAGCAACTTCACTTAGAGGAATTTATCCTGAGGAAAGAGCCAAGGATGTGGATTGTTAAAAAGAAAGTGTCCCTTAGGCCAAGTCACCAAACCGGGACATAAAGCCTACTCTAACTGCAGTTTCAACCTCCCCCAGAAATCTAGTCTTAACAGGTCAGAGTTTTCTGGTCAGGACCAGTAAGGCAATCTGTCACATAGGCTCTCTCCATCCCCCAAAGGAAGATCAACTAATCTACTTATTAATACCCTTTTGTCCTCAAATGAAAGTGACCTCTTCTAAAATCATTTTTTTTCTATTTATGACTTCCTTGTCCTGCCTTTAAAAACCTTTCCCTATCTGTAGCCCTTTGGAACTCCCCTCTACTTGCTAGAAGGGCTGTTGCCCAGTTTATGAATCATTGAATAAAGCGAATTAGATCTTCAAATTTACTCGGTTGACTTGTGTGTGTGTGTGTGTGTGTGTGAGAGAGAGAGAGAGAGAGACAGAGAGAAGGAAGGGGGAAGGGAGAGATAGCAGGAAAGAGGGGCAGAAGGAGAAGGAAAGAATCTTATGCAGGCTCCACACCTCTTCCCCATGCAGGACACGATCCCATGACCCTGAGATCATGATCTGAGCCGAAATCAAGAGTCAGATGCTTAACCAATTGAGCTACCCAGGCGCCTCTTGAATTTTGTTTTTTAACAGTATGCCAGCATTTGGGGGTGACACTATGACTGCTAAGTGATTTGCAATAACAGCAGTTGAGAAACATCTTTAATACAGAGAAATGGCGGATTGTAGGACATCCATAAAGTGAAATAACATTTAACCATTAAAGTGATCTATGAAAACACATTTATTGACGGGGGAAGATGCTCACACCCTATTGTCAAGTCAATAAACGACAGATAACACAACAGAATGTCAGATATGTTCCATTCAAATAAATACGCCAGACGCATGTGTGTCTGTGTATGTGTGCACTGTGTATCCTTTTCCCCCCGCTTGGCCATATATTATTGCCATCCTTCCACGTCCACATCAGGAAAAGGTAAATACGCAAATGTTAGTAAGAATTATCTCGGGGTGGTGAGACTCCTGGTGAGTTTCATATTCTTTTTTATTACTTCTCTGGGTTTTCCAATTCTTCTGCAATGAGCATTTACCGTGTTCAAAGACAGCGAGAAAGAAGAGAGGAGAAAAAAGAGAATAAGGGTGGGTAGGATGGGGAGAGAGCTGGCCTCCTCCCCTCAGGCTGGAGAACAAGGGGCAGTGGTCCTCAAAGAAAGGAGGGAATCAGGATAAGGAGAGCCAGCCAGCGTGAGGGGCCTGAGTCGGGAACCCTAAGAGGCCAGTTCTGACGCAACAGAAGCGTTGGAAAGTGAAGATCGTTTTTAACAAGAAGTGTTCAGAGGCTAATGGAATTGCCAAAAGCAGCCTGGGCATAATTGAAGCTGCCTGTGAACCCAGCACCTGGAGGGGGAGAAAAAACGTTCTCATGACGGTCAAGGTTCTATCTACAACCCCTGGGTTTCCCCTTCTGTTTACAGAGCATCTCCCCTTCTTGCCTTTGACAAAGCCCAGAATGTACCTGCCGCTCTGACCTCTTTCTAGTACCGCCTATTTTTCACGTAGGTCAGTGAAGCAGCTTTGCAATGAACCTGGGTTGTTGGTTGTTTTTGTTTGTTTGTTGCCGTGAATCGATTTTGATATGTGATGAGCAAGGGTTGGACTATCTCCATGTTCCTGAGATCCTATTTTAAAACACATTTCAGTAAATGTCACCTTAATCTGGTGTACCCAGTGCCTAAGCCTCTTTGGAGGCACTTTGTATTGAGCTCATTTTGAAATTCAAAGCCGCCTGCAGATAGATGTTAAATATTTGTTGTAAAGTAAGAAGGCCACTGTGAAAGAGAGAGTAGGAGAGCATGGCTGGCAGCTCGGGAAGAATCTGCTGCCTGGAGTGAGGACTGCCCCTTCTCTGTCTCCTTCCAGGTCCTCCCGCCCCCACCCTCCAGTCTGACCCGCCCCTCCATCATCTGCCAGACAAGCCAGCCAGTTTTCCTCGGTCTTTTTCTATTTGTGCCTCTAGTAGGAAGGACTTGCTGGATTGCCCAGAGGCAGGAGGAGCATCCGACCTTGTCCTTCTGAAGCCTTCCAACCACGCCCAGAAAGCACCAACCACCACCCTCACCAGAAATGTGCTCCTTCCAACCACCCTTCCCCCTTCCCTCTTATCTCCATCCCCACCCAGGGTACCCCAGGGCAGCACTGCCAAGCCGGCTCCGCCAGGATCTCAAAACTTGCATCTAAACAGGGATGTCACTTTGTCCCGTTGAATGAACATGAGTGCACCTCACTCCCTTCTGTGGTTTAGAGGATGCAGGGCGCTTCCAGAAGCTTTAGGAACCAGCGAGAGCCCCGAGAATGGCAAATCAGCAAAGGGCTGGCTCCTCACCTCATCCTGTTCATTCAGCATCTATTGAGTGCCTACTGAGTGCTCCCTACCTTGGAAGGCTCTCGACCCAGTTAAAAAGCACACATAAATTTCCCTCGGCAGTTTCTGAAAGTGCCACACTGTGCCCTGGGATAATGACATGTCCTAATAGCCATGTTAATAGTAAGCCTTGTCATTTTTCTTTAGTTTTTTTTTTTTTTTTTTTGAGATGTAGTCTGAGAGTTATGGTCTTTTAGGTGTACAGAGATAATGAGCTTTAGCAAAGCAGAACAGCATCATTGCCTTTTTCTTCCCATCAGAGCTGCTGCTTGCAAGGTTAGCTTGACCTACAGTTTCTTTTCTTACGGATTTTCACAGAAAAAAAAATTTAATTTGAAGGTAACATGTATTTTTTTTTTAAAGATTTTATTTATTTGACACAGAGAGACACAGCAAGAGAGGGAACACAAGCAGGGGGAGTGGGAGAGGGAGAGGCAGGCTTCCCGCAGAGCGGGGAGCCCGATGTGGGGCTCGATCCCAGGACCCTGGGATCATGACCTGAGCTGAAGGCAGATGCTTAACAACTGAGCCACCCAGGCGCCCCAAAGGTAACATGTATCTTGATGATCTCAGTTGTTGACATGTTAAAAGATCTTTTTAAAAAAGATTTTATTTATTTATTTGAAAGAGAGAGAGAGAGCACAAGTGGGGAGGAGGGGCAGGGAGAGGGAGAAGCAGACTCCCCACTAAGCAGGGAGCCCAATGAGGGGTTCAATCCCAGGATCCTCGGATCATGACCTGAGCCAAAGGCAGACAATTAACTGACTGAGCCACCCAGGTACACCGACATGTTGAAAGATCTTCAAAAGAGCTTGTTTTCCAGAAGTAACTTAGCAGGGCTTTTGTTCATATGAAATGTTTCCCTCCTTTTATTTGCAGCTACACAGTTTTGAGCAAGGGTTCTTGATTAGTTAGTAGTCACAGAATGTGTTGAATGACAGGAACTTGCTGCTAATAAGCACACTCATGAAAGAAACAGGTTTTCAAAACGCTGAATAGCCAAAGCAATCTTGAGAAAGAAGAATGAAGCTGAAGGTATCACAATGCCAAACTTCAAGATACACTCCTAAGCTGTAGTAATCAAAACAGTATGGGACTGGCACAAAAGTAGACAAAACAGAATGCAGAGTCCAAGAATAAACCAATGTTCACATGGTCAGTTACTCTATGACAAAGGAGGCAAGAATATACAATGGGGAAAGTCTCTTCCTCAACAAGTGGTGTTGGAAAACTGGACAGCAACATGCAAAAAAGTGAAACTGGACCACTTTCTTACACCACACGCAAATATAAACTCAAAATGGATTAAAGACCTAAATGGAGACCTGAAACCACAAAACTCCTGGAAGAAAACATAGGCAATAATTTCTTTGACATCAGTTATAGGAACATTTTTCTAGAAAGGTCTCTTTGGACAAGGAAAACAAAAGCAAAAATAAACTATTGGGACTATACCCCAAATTAAAAGCTTTTGCACAGCAAAGACAACCCACTGAATAGGAAGATATTTGCAAATGATATACCTGATAAGGGGCTAATATCTAAAATATATAAAGAACTTATACAACTCAACATCAAGAAAAGAGAGAAAGAAAGAAAAAGAAAGAATCTGGTTAAAAATGGGCAGAGGACTTGAATAGACATTTTTCCAAAGGAAATATACAGATGGCCAACAGACACGTGAAAAGATGCTTAACATCACTCATCATCAGGGAAATGCAAATCAAAACCACAATGAGATACCACCTCACACTTGTCGGAATGGCTAGAATCAAAACTACAAAAACAGAAGTGTTGGCAAGGATGTGGCAAGAAAGGAACCCTCGTGCACTGTTGATGGGAAAGCAAACTGGGGCAGCCACTGCAGAAAACAGTATGGAGGTTCCTCAAAAAGTTAAAACTAGAAATATCATATAATTCAGTAATTCCACTACTGGGTATTTGTCCAAAGAAAATGAAAACAGTATATGAAAAAGATAAATGCACCCTTATGTTTATTGCAGGATTTACAGTAGCAAAGATATGGAGGCAAGCCAAGTGTCCACCACAGATGAAGGGCTAAAGAAGAGGTGGTATATAAATACAATGGAATATTACTCAGCCATAAAAAATGAGATCTTGCCCTTTGCAACAACACGGATGGACCCAGAGGGTATAAAGGTAAGTAAAATAAGTCAGACGGAGAAAGACAAATGCCATATGATTTCACTCATATGTGGAATTTAAGAAACAAAGCAAAGGAACAACAACAACAAAAAGAGATAAACAAAAAAAATAGATTCTTAAATACAGAGAACAAACTGGTGGTTGCCAAAGGGAAGGTGGGGGGGGATGGGTGAAATAGGTGAAGGGGATTAAGAGGTACAAACTTGCACGTACAAAATAAGTCACAGAGATGAAAAGTACAACATAGGAACTATAGTCAATAAGATTGTTGTAATATTGTTTGCTGACAGATGGTGACTCCATTTAGCAGGGAGTAATGCACAAAATTGTTGGATCGTTATGTTGTACACCTGAAACTAATATAACTGTATGTCAATTACACTTCCATAAAAAATATTTTATATCAGATGATAATATTCCTCAAACGTGAGAATAAAATAAATGTATTTTCAGTTAAATAAAAGCTGACAGAACTCATCACCTGAAATGTAAGAGAAATGATATAAGATAGAATTCAGTAAAAACGAGCTGACCAAGAATGTTACAGAGTGTGTATGTAAATAGAAACACAACTTTAAAATAATGCCAAATGCTCAATATCATGCAGACCATGCTCTCATATGATTCAATTAATGAAGAAATTAATAACAACAAAAAAGAGACAGGTTTTCAAAACCTTACTAGCTGTTCCGCCTGTCCCTTTTCCCCACCACGCCTTTGAGCCCAGAACCAAATTTCGAAGGGATTTAGATTAAGGGTATATTACCTGATCCATTTCTTTTAACATCAAGGCCTCAAAAACTGACAGCGAATTAATGTATGGTTCTGCCCAGTTAGAGAGATAAAAATCACTCTTCACCCTGAAATCCATTTAGAAGAACTAACTACTGCAGGACACGTAGATTTACCCTCCAGAGACTGGCGACAAGAAATGGCAAACCATCTGGAGAATGAATCTCCATAGGCCTTGTCCGCAGCAGTCCGTGCGCATTGGATAAAGAGGTTTGCGCTGGGCCTGAGCTGGGGAGGGGGAACTTTGGGAGCTTAACGGCCTATGGTGGACGGATCAGAGCTACAACCAGGAGAACCCCGGGACTTGGCTTGCTCCTTACATTCAGCTTCAGCAAGGGGACAGGCTGTCAGAGTCCTAAAAAGAGCACTCCTCCAGGGCATCCCAGCTTTGATGTCACTCTTCTAAAACGGCTTCTCAGGGAGGATTAATAAGCAGGCTCTGAAGAGCCTTGGCGTTCCTCTCCCATCTGCTAAACAGATGAGGATTTCTAGTCATTAGAGCAATTATACCAGATCGAAATTTCCAAGGCATGCAGCAGTATGTACAAAACGACTCTGGAAAACACTAACTGCATGGCAGTCGTCAAAAGCCCCCTGATCCTTGAAAATGAACTTGAGGTTTCCTGCCCACCCACGCAACATGGACTCCCTTATCTGGAATTTGGTTTCCAGCAATCAACAGAAATCTCGGCATAAGGAAAGAACAGGTTCTCAGAGTGTAAAAAAAAAAAAAAAAAAAAAACTTAATTTAGAACAAAATTCCTCAACTCTAGGTGTAACCCATTAGGGATTAAGCAACAAGAGCAGCCTCATTTGGTTTCCCCAGGCAGCAGGTTACAAACGGTAAAGGTCCTCTTTGTTTTCAGAGGTGGAAGCTATGCATCCTGGGCCACTTAGTTACATTGGGGCCATGCCAGGACTAGAATGTTCCCAGGTGTTCTGAGAACAAGCCCTGGGCTTGTTCCTTGCACAGTCTAGAAATCGGTGATAAAAAATAAATCATCCAGGGTCTCCCTAATGACTTCCTTTCATGTGCCGGCATAATAGGACCTACAAGTAAGTGGGGGAACCCCTGTGGACTCTATTTCAAATATAAGAAAATGAAGCCACGTGCTAGGAGTGGGGGGGAAACTTGCCTTCTGGGCCAGGCACATCAAGTTTCGAGTCCTGACCCTGTGCTTCTTTCCAGGCGGGCGATCTTGAGCCAGTTATCAGAGCTCTCTGAGCCTCAGTTTCTTTATCTGAAGAAATAAATAATGTCTACCTCGCAGAGCTGTCATGAAAACAAAGTTAAAGGAGAAAACATTTATGAAGCTGGTGCTTAATAAAAGTTAATCCCCCTCCTACTTGCTACCACCCAAATTCCTTTATCCGAGAACAAAGGGTATGATTGTAGATTACATGGTATGAGCAACACATTTGTTAAGGTGTAATCAGTGATTCAACATGTATTAAATACACAGGAGTTCTTACTCTGGCCAATTAAAGATTCTGAGGCCTTTATATGCCCAAGGCGAAGGGCATCTCTAGTCTGATCAGAGAGCTGAGGAAAGAGAGAAGGGGTAGAACAAAAGTCAGGGCAATAGAGACCAGACACGTCCAAGAGAAATGTAACACAAGTCACACATGAATTCAAAGTGTTGTAGTAACTACATTTTAAAAAGCAAAAAGAAACAGTGGACATTAATCTTAATAATATATTTTATTTAACCCAATATATTCAAAAAATGATTATTTCAACCTGTACTGATATAAAAAATTTTTTTAAAAGATTTTTTATTTATTTGACAGAGAGATAGCAAGAGCAGGAACACAAGCAGGGGGAGTGGGAGAGGGAGAAGCAGGCTTCCCGTGGAGCAGGGAGCCCGATGCGGGGCTGGATCTAAGGGCCCTGGGATCATGACCTGAGCCGAAGGCAGACACTTAACAAACTGAGCCACCCAGGCGCCCCTGATATAAAAATTACTGGGATATTTTTTGTTCTCTTTTCCTATCAAGTCCTCGAGATCAGTATGCATTTCACACCTGCGACACCTCTCAGCTCGGACTAGCCACATTGCAGGTATTCACTGTACTGCAGGGGGCAGGTGTCGACAAATCCCCATGGGCCCACCATTGTGCTGGGATTTGGAGGACCAAAATGTCTAGACCAGGGCATGGCTGCTACCCTCAAGGTGCTCATTGTCTACCTTGGGATCTAGGACAGGTGGACACATACGTCTGTCTGTCCCAACAATACACATTTGCCTGTAGGCTCCCAAACGGCTCACCGTAAAGCACCAAGCTGGCAGCTCCATCCTTCTCCTATAAGCCTTTCGACATACCCCAACCACAAGGACAAAATTCCTCTCCATTATCTGTGTGCACAGTTGTCAGCTTATGCACCGATGAGGGGATTGAGGGCGCATCACAGCACCCTAGCGACCACTGTAAGGAACGGTGGGCGCCTTGCTCTCATCCCTTTAAGCCACAGAGTGTCGACTCTACAGCGGGCTTGCCTGGATTCCAGACAAGCTGGAAGAAACTGAAAGCGAACTCTTAACACTCCCCGGAGCCACTTACCGGACTCCTGGAGGTGCAGCATCAGCAGCGGGAAGAGGCTTCCGTCTTGCAGAGGCAACTGCCTTCACCGTGGCTGCTCTCCGCCCTACCCCATCCTCCTGCCCTGGCCCCTCCCTGGAAAGCCTCTTCATTTCCTCCACTGCCTGGCTGGGCCCGGAGGGAGACTCACACCCCTGGAATCAGAAGCCAATGGCTGATGCAGCTTGCAGAGCAATCTTCATGCCGTGCAGGTGTGGGCCCCGGCAAAACCACAAACAGATGTGCTTTAGATTCCCTAACATTTTTTTGGAAACACTATCTCCCCTTCCGCATCTCCACCCCTGCCCACACTCTAAGGTCCTTCTTTATTCCTACTGAGACGGGGCGTCTGGCTGGCTCAGCTGGAAGACTGTGCGACTCCTGATTCTCAGGGTTGTGAGTTTGAGCCCCACATTGGGTGTAGAGTTTGCTAAAAATAAATAAACTTAAAAAAAAAAAAGCTATTCCCGCTGAGAAACTAATTCATACTAAGGAGTTAGTGACTCTATGAGCCATCTTTCCCAGGGATATTTGCATTTTTAAAAGCCCAAATAAATAGCTAAGATTTATTGAGAGCTTGCTGGGGGCTAGGCACTAGGCTGAGAGGAGAATGCCTCGCTCTAGGGGAAAAGTGGACAATGATGGAATTCCAAGCAGGGTGGAACAGAGGTATCGTTTAAAAGCACACTCTGTAGACAACTCCTGTGGAAACGTACCCATGGGGAATGGTCACTGGAGGATTAAAAGGCCTGTGCTGTTTTCTTCTCTAACTTTTAGATTTTAAAGCCATCTTCATTATTTATGGATTGGTGGGGGAGAAGGATTAAGTTGGTTTGTTTTCCTTCACTCCTTCACTTAATAACTATTTGAAAGCCTACTCTAAGCGAGGCACTGCTAGGTGCTGGGGATACAGCAATGATCCAACTAGCAGAGCTTTGCTCTCAGGGAGCTCCCAGCTTAGTGGAGACACAAGCAATAAACACAACATGCAAAGTGGGCAAGGAGCGTGATGGAGAAAAACAGAGTGGGGTGGTGGTTCTTCTGATCTAGGTGGCTGAGGGGTCTCTGGGAGGAGGGAATGTGGCCTCCTGCATCCCCACCGGGCTCCTTCCCAGCTCATTCTCCCCCTCACCCACCTGCGGACTTCAGAGCACATCCTGGGGCTTCTCCTCCTCCCCATCCCCGCACTCTCCCTGGGCGTCCTCGGCCCATTTCATGGCTTTAACAACTTTGTATTTGCTGATGTCTCCTAAACTTATATCTTCAGCCTAAACAAGTCTTATGAGAGCGCAAGACCCACATACTCAAGCATCAATCTGATATCATCACCCCTGGGAAGTCTACCAGCACCTCAGAAGAATTTGCCCAAAACAGACCTTGATTCTCCACCTCTCCCAGCCTGTGTTCGCTCCCCTGATCTTGTACTCAGTAAAGAACACCATTATCCCTCCCCACCAAGAGCTCATACCCAGAGTTTAGGAGTCATTAACTTATTCTTTTTTGCATTTAAAATGTTTTTGAACAGGTAATTGTGGTAGGCAGAATAGTGGCTCCCAAAGATGTCCACGTTCTAATCCCTGGAATTTATGTGAATTACATGGCTAAGCTGGATGAAATCAAGGACCCCAATCATGGGGAGATTGTCCTAGATTACCTGGGGGTGATGGGGCTGAATCTAATCACACGATTGCTTAAAAGATAACTTCCCTCCACCGTGGTCAAAGGGGGAGGAGTCTATGGAGACATGCAATCTTGCTGCCTTTGAAGACAGAGCAAGGGGCCACGACCTAAGGAATATAGGCAGCCTCTAGGAGCCGGAAAGAGCAAGGAAACGGATCTTCCTCTAGAGCCTCCAGAGAGGAACGCAGCTCTGCTGACCTTTATTTTAACACAGTGAGACCCAGGTCAATCCTCCCACCTACAGAGCTATCAGAGAACAAATTTGCTCTGTTTTAAGCCCCTGTGTCTGTGGTCATTTTCTATAGCAGCAATAGAAAACTAATAAAGGAATATAGTCACGTGAAAACTAATGAAGTAATATAGTCAATGACTCAAAATTCAAAAATTACAAAATGGTATACAAGCCTCCTCGCTCTGCCCCACCCACCTAGTCCCCTCCCCAGAAAGTACCCAGTGCTACCAGTTTCTTGGTATATCTTACCAGGGATATTTTATGCATATGGAAGCAAATGGGACTATAAACATTCGCCCCCTTCCGTTTTATAGAAATGGTATAGCATACTGCACATACCGTTACATGCTTTTTAACCCAACTATATAGACTAGGGGTTCTTCTTTGGAGCTTTTTCCTTATTTTGTGATGGTTCCATAGCGTTCCATCGTACAGCTATACCATAACCATTTAGCTAGTCTTCCTGACCCCCTATTTCCAAGCTTTCCCATCACAATCAACGTTTGATGAATAAATAACCTGGACCCAACAGCTGTTCGCACAAGCTTAAGTGTGTCTGTGGGACAAATTCCCAGAGTCGTTCTTGGTCCCTCCTTTCCTTTGTCCCCATCCAATTCAGGATCAGGGCCCATGGGTTCTATCTCCAGAACAAATCTAAGCTCACCACTGCTTTCCCGGTGTTTCATCCCCACTCCATCCCAAGCCACTGTCACCTCCTGCCACCACCCCCCAGCGAACATGCATGTGAGAGTTTGGTGTGGGAGGCGCTCCATTTCCTGTCTTTGCTTCCCACCCCTTGGGCAGAAAAACTTGGAGCCTTGGATTCTTGTCTCTGAAAAAATTCAGTGAGACTCTGTGTCCCAATTTTTGTGTGAGTAAATGAGTGTTGTTTGCCAAGGCTTTGGAAAATGGGGCTCCGTTTGGAGACTCTCCGATCAAAGAAGCTTGTTAAACCAGAAAGGAAGATCAGACAAGTATCCCAGTGTCCTGGAATAGACCTCATCTTAACTGCATCTTTAGTACGTGTTTTCCCTCTGGTGGGTTTCCAAGGCATTTAATGGACTAGGAACAAAACAAGACTTTTTAGAAATGGAGACAAACACACTTTACAAAGATCCCGAGATTAAAGTTCTGCCTTTTTTCCTATTCAGCCACAGCCTAAATCCTACCCTGGGGGCGCTCACAGAAGTTCCAGAATGGAACCAGTTCTGAGGCCAGCAGAGCTGGTACGGGAAGGAAAAGATTCAAGAGCACTGTCAGCTGAGTCCCCTGGTGCTATAAGTCTGCAAACGAAAACTCACAGAGATAATGAAGGAAAGGCATCGGATTTCTGTCACAATTGTGAAGTATACTCTCTCTTCCCCTTATAATAAAATTTTAATCTGGTATTTATTGCACACTCACTGTACATCACCCATTTTCACGGATGCTTTTATTAATCTTCCTAACAAACTCATTGTACAAATAAAGAAACTAAGGGTCGGAGAGCACTTTCATTTCCTAGCCTTTATTTATTTATTTTTTCATTTCCCAGCCTTTAAATGGTCGAGCCCCTGATCACACAGGAAGAACTGAGGACAGGCAGAAGTCTTGATCGCTTTCCTGAACTGTTAAAAGACACAAAAGGGCAGATAGTCTCCACGACGTATTTTGGCAAGCTAATACATACAGTAACATACGTATAGACTACAGACGGCAGTGGGAGTTGTAAACGATCACAGATTCATAGAGAGATTAGTTGGGTTCAAGCCCGGTTCCATTACCACCAGGTGTGTGACCTCGGACAAATTCCTTTACCTCTCTGGTACTACTTACCTCTTGGGGTCTTTGGGAGAATTGCATGAGTGAGGATGTTTAAAGCACTTTGAACGGCGGATGGCATAGAACGGGCATTAGTCCATGTCCGGCACCTGCCCTGGTCTGTATCGCGTAGCCAGGGCCCCAGTATTAAGTGCTAATTGGGTGTCAAGCACTGGGCTGAGTGGCACATAGAAAGCCCGCCTCCTGAGGATGGTCTCATGGAATCCTCACATCATCCTGCAAGGAAACCGTTCTTCCTTTTCTGCAGCAGAGCAATCTAATGATCCCAAACAACCCCAATATCACACCTCCACCTAAGTGGCAGGGATGGATGCCAAATCCTGCCTCGTCTGGCTTTCAAAGCCTGGGCTCAGTAACAAGCAGAGAAACGGATGCTGTTGGCATGCTGTTCTTCCTGCTCACAGGTACAGGACAAGTGCACACGCACACACGTGCAGCATTCAAGTGACGGACCGCCCCAGTGCCTGTGTCCTCTGCAGGGTGAACTGCAATCATTTCTGGTCTGAAAGGCACTTTCCCAGAATAGGGTTGACAGTGGTTTTGGAAATGACTCACACTAACTGAATTCTTGACACGGCAAGATGCTGGAGACATCGGATCTTTCTTTTTTTCCAGTTGCATGAAAACAAGAGGCTTTGCCAAACCAGAGCAGATCAAGCCACTGGGAAAAGCAAGTCTTTGTGTCAGGAGCTCTCTCAGCAACAAGCAAAAAATAACCTTAAACTTCTAGTTTTCAGAAGTCAGCGTCTGGGTCAGGGGTAACTAGCAGAAGGGGGTATGGGGGGCGGTTTGCACCTGTCAGCAGTACAGTAATGATCCTTGCGGAGAGGCTCCTTGAAGGCAAAATAGAAAATATTTGCCAAAAAGAAGCAATGACAAGATTGCTCATCACACAGCTCCTCACCACCACCTGCCACCCTCCACACACCCTTCTCTCTTCTTACAATTAAAAGGCCTCAAATTTTCCATCACGTGGAAAATTAGTTTCTCTCCCCCTTTCCCCTCTCCCCCTCCCTCCCATCCTCTCTCTTGGTCTTTCTCTCCCAGGAAGAAATTCTCGAACGTCAGACCCTCGAGATCACCCAATACAGATCATCAACTTTAAAGTCAGGCAAACCTGGCTTTGAATGCTGATTACAGCACCTTATGCAAGTTGCTTAAACTCTCGGCGCCTCAGTTATCTCGTCTGTAAAATGGGCTTTAAAATAATACCTACCGGATAGGTATGATAAAGCTGATGTCCACAGAGCACTGAGAAACCATCCTCTTATTGTTAATTTATCTTCTCAAACTGAAGCTCCAGAAACGAGAAGTTGATTGGACGGTGTCCCACCAAGAGCTTTCAAATGTTCTGGAAACAGGCAAAAAAGCTCTGCATCCAACCAGCCTCCAGTCCACATCCCTGAGGATCCCTCTTTCTTTCCAAAGAGCCTCTCTCAGTGCTGAAGGATAGGATCCTTGCCCATACTATGGCCTGTTCTTGTCAACATGGTACCATTTCACCCCAAATGCTCTTCCCTCTCTTTTCTTAAAGGACACACACATACACACACCAACAGGCATATATCCAAAGGCTTTTTTTTTTTTTTTTTACAGTAGCCTCCATGCCCAGCGTGGAGCCCATTGCAGGTTGAACTCCTGACCCTGAGATCAAAACCTGAGCTGAGATTAAGAGTCAGACACTTAACCAACTGAGTCACCCAGGCACCCCCAAGGGCGTTTGTTCCCAAATCATCCGCAGTGGTAACGATGATCATTCTGTAGCAGAAAGATCCCCGGACTGGGAGTGAGGAGGTCAGGGTCCTAACCCTAGCTCTGCACTAAAGGAACCACATGTTCCTGGGGCTGTCACTCTGCCTCTCTGTGCCTCAGTGTCTTCGTCTGCTATGTAAGCAGGCTTGCCGTAATGGCAAGAAGTCTCCCGGTGCACGGTTTTTGTTTTGTTTTGTTTTGTTTTAAAGATTTTATTTGTTTATTTGAGAGAGAGAATAAGAGAGAGAGCACATGAGAGGGGGGGAGGGTCCGAGGGAGAAGCAGACTCCCCGCCGAGCAGGGAGCCCGATGCGGGACTCGATCCCGGGACTCCAGGATCATGACCTGAGCCGAAGGCAGTCGCTCAACCAACTGAGCCACCCAGGCGCCCCGGGTGCACGGTTTTTATAGTGAAGATCTTCAGTCAGATGACATATTACTGTTTCTCAAGTACTTCCACATACCATATTTTGTGTTTTTAATCCTCCTTAAAACTCAACAATGTATGTAGGGTACTCGGCAGATAACAAATCTAAGGTACCTAGTGGTCGGGTAATCCTGGGCAAGTCATGACAGAGCAAAATGCCAACACGAATTATCTCAATGTCTAGCCTCTTCTGGCTCACGCTGCCCTCCTGGGGGCAGACCTCCATCCCCAGTGAAAGGTCAAAGAGAACTGACAGGGGGTAAATGTTGAAGAGGCTTTCTTTTAAACACTTTTGGAGCCCAAGGCAGCGCTCCACTTAGCTCCGAACCCCAAGTTAGCCTGTTGCTTGGGCTTCTAAGAGGGAAAGCAGAGCCCACGGCAGCAGCTAAAACACTGCCAGGTCGCTGGCTAGTCAGAGCAAAGCTGACCTGAACCCTGGTTCTCTGCCTACACTCCAGAGCCTCGACTGCCCCGGTTCTGGGTCATGGTCAGGGGAAGGTGCTCCTCCCCACCACCCTCCATCCTCACTCAAGGCGATAAAGCCCACCCTCTGTTTAAGAAGTGAGATGGCCATAGAGATGGGTTCATAGCAATAGCTAATCATGCTGGGATAACCAAGCACTGAGCTCCACCGCCCCCTACTCACCAGAACAGACTGAGGGTCCTGCTGTCTGTGGACACTGTTACGCACTGACTTGTATCCCCCCAAATTCTTACGTTGAGGTCTTAACCTCCAGTACCTCAGAATGTGACTGTATGTAGCGATCGAGTCTCAACAGAGGTTAATTATGTGAAAATGGGGTCTTTTCAGTGGGCCCCAATCCAATATGACTTCTAAGGAGCAGAAATCAAGACACAGACACACACAGAGGGAAGAGGGAAGGTGGCCATCTCCATAAGTCAAGGAAAGAGGCCTCAGGGAAACCCAACCCTGTCCATACCTTCATCTTGGACTTCTAGCCTCCAGAATCCCGAGCAAATACATTTCTGTTAAGCCACCCAATCTGTGTCAAGTTGTTATGGTAGCTTTAGCAAACTAATACGGGAACCTGCTCCAGAACCATGCCCCCCACCACGTGCAGGACCTCCCACTCCCCCTGCCCAGGACTGCTTCTGTATTTTCCAAACCTCCCTCCACCCCAGATTCATCAAGTCCTTGGGATGCAAAAAACTAGCTCCCCAAGCCCAGTATCCCATTTCAGGGGCTTTGAGGAGTGCTAGTCTCTGCCTCAAAGTGGATGGAGGGTGGGTCAACTGCCCTTGGGGCTCCCGAGGGAAAAAGGGGAGAATAGGAAATACAGAGAAAACAACCTGATTGGTGTTTTGAATTAGAATCCTGTCCCACAAGTGATGACTGGTCTTCTACCCACTTCTGGCTGGGAGTCCTCAGCCAAACCACTCGTGGTAACACGTGGGTGGAGAGGGCCCAGGGCCCAGGGGCACAGTGCCCTCTCAAGGAATGACCACAGGGTCTCTAGGGATCAGGGGAGGACACCAAAATTTCTGGGAGAAGTTGAAACTGCATCGCTGTCTTGCTCTTGGAGGATGCACAGACCCCCAAGTCCCACCCCAGATCCACGAAGCCCCCACCCCTGCCCCTGCTGGAGGGAAAGGGGGGCTAAGGGAAGGAAGTGAAATGCCCTGTTAACACACGCTGTGTTTGTTCTGGGCCTGGCTATTGACGCAAGAGGCCTTATCATTGGGTCCTCAGACTAGGCTGGGCAGGGCAGATCTGAGAGTTAGGGAGATTTGCGCCCACTGGCCTGTGGGAAAGCAGAAAGGAGAGGCGGCAAGGAAGGCCACGGCAGAGCGAGGAAGAAGCTGCTGGTTGGGCTCACGATGAAAACACTCATTCTTTTGCTGCTGGTGCTCCTGGACTTGGGGCTGGCTCAACATCGGCTCCACAGGTGAGGCCACGTCCCCAGCACTGCGTCCGGTGGGGGCAGCTGCCTGCCCTCAGGCTTAGCGCTGCCCTGGGAGAGGAAAGCTGATGGGGAAATGAAGAGGAGAAGAAACTGAGGGCTGGGAAAAGTGGCCATCTTGTGTTGGCTTTGACCCCCAGCCCACCACAAGCCATCCCTCTGCCCCACCTCTGATGGAACTGCCTGCCCAAGTCCCAGGGAGCTTCTCACATTATTAAAGAGCAGGAACCTGCAGCTTTGGTTGGGAGCTCAAAGGACCGAGTACTTGCCCAAGGGACTGACCATGGCTGCCTCCAAGAGTCTTTCTGTCCCTTTAAATCAGCCCCTTATGAGGTTCATGCACAACTGCAGATCGTTTTCCTAGACGACCTCAAAGAGCTCATCTCTGAGAGGGAGGGCCACTTCAAGTCAAAGATTCTGAGATTCTTCAGGAGCAGAGACAAGACCGACAGGCCAGGGGCAGAGAGGGCACTAATTCTCGCCAAACTGTGGCCCATTCTGGCAACTCTGCTGCCTTGCAAATCTTCTCCTGTGTAATCTCCCAGTTTACCTCTGGAAAAATGGGGTGGGGAGAGGGGAGGGTCTGAGAGAGGCAGAACTGCATCTCTGTCTCACACGGGGCTTTGTCCTCAGGGTGCCCCTCAGGAGGCATCAGTCCCTCCGGAAGAAGCTGCGGGCACGGGGCCAGCTCTCTGAGTTCTGGAAATCCCAGAATTTGGATATGATCCAGTTCACTGAGTCCTGCACGATGAACCAGGATGCCAACGAGCCCCTCATCAACTACTTGGATGTGAGGCATTCTGGGGCAGGGGCTGGGGAAGGGGGTGAGGGGAGGATGGCTTGGCCTCTGGGCATGGCCAGTGTCAGGTCAGCAACACTGAAGTAAAGGCCAGTGTGGATTTCTCCTCTAGGATAACCCATAAGGACTGATCCCCTGGGTCCCCATGGATTTGACCGAGCAAGCCCCAGTGTGCCCAAATGTGTAGAGCTCTCTGCAAAAGAAATGGCATCCCAAACAGAAGGGCCCTGCTGTGTGTCCTTGGCCAAATGATTTAACCTTCACCAGCTTCCCTTCCCTGATTGTAGAACAAAAGGATTACTGCCTCTTCTGCCTTGCTCACAAAGGGATTATGAGGAATAACGCAAATGAGAGCTAAAGAAGTAGTAGAGGGTGGGAGACTTGATTTGATTTCCTCCCTTGTAGCCCTTTGTCTGCTAGTTCTACCTTCTGTTGCCACTCCCCAGGCTCTGTAAGCTCCAGTCTGTGCTAGCCAGGGTCTGGTCCCAGAGAACTCTCCCTAGGCCCCCCGGTGAGCACCTTCCCCTTTCCTACCACCCTCACTCGGCTCCCTTCCCTCCCTCCCCTATAGATGGAATACTTCGGCACCATCTCCATCGGCTCTCCACCGCAGAACTTCACCGTCATCTTTGACACTGGCTCTTCCAACCTCTGGGTCCCCTCTGTGTACTGCACCAGCCCAGCCTGCAGTAAGTAGGGCCAGGATCCGCAGCAGGGAATGGCAGCTCCAGAAACTGGCCGTGCACGCCACACCAGCTTCCCCTCTCCACCTCTGAGTCTGCCCTGGGACTACCTACGGTAGAAACAGGGCTGGGCCAGGGAGAAAGCTAAAATTTGATTGGTATCCAAGCTAGCAACTTTCATACTGACCAGAATTAATAGGAGGAAACTCAGCCACCGAAAATACAAACTCAGTACAAATCTTTGAATACTGCATGACTCACTCCCTTTGGAACACCCAAAAGAATGGGGAACGTTCCATTCAAATGTCTGTTTCTGGGCAGGTAGGTGGGTTGGGTTCTAGTGCTGACTATTCACCCGCTTCAAGAGGGCTTGGTGGCCTATCCCAGGATATCAGAGGTGGGGCTGGTGGGGCACGATACGGGGGTGGGTCAGTTTGGCCAGAGGTAACTCAGGTGTCTTTGTTAGCATTAGAAAGGAAAGAGCTAAAGAAAGATGTCTGAGTCTATGCTGGATAAGTTCTAGAGACACGATGTCTCAGAAAACCCCTAGATTAGGTGTCTACAGGTTGGGCAAGGAATTGAGAGTCATTGCCTGGAGCGGCATTTGTTTATCCCTGGGATTCTTTTGAATGCCAGGCTCTGACCCCCCCTAGTTGACAGAGACTTCTGCCGGCGCCTGATACATGATGCTTATCTCCGTGTGCCTCATGAGGTCACTGTGAGCCACCATGGTTGCCCAGGGATGACTAGTTGGTCCCCAGTTAAGCCACCACATGTGGCTAGAGAAGAATGTGGTACCTCACTAAGGTGGGCCATGGCCAAGCTTTCTCGAGGCCCCCTCTCAATCTTGGGAGTTGAAGGAAGAGATCCTGCATCTGTGGGGTCTCAGGGCAGGAAGGAAGGCAGCGAGCTGGTGGCCCAGGCAACAGCGGCATTTTTGCTTTTCCAGAGACACACGCCAGGTTCTACCCTTCCCAGTCCAACACATACAGTGTGCTAGGGAGTCATTTCTCCATTCAGTATGGGACTGGGAGCTTGTCTGGAATCATCGGAGCTGACCAAGTCTATGTGAGTACAATTCCCTCATCTCTTCTCTTTGGGCCAGAAACTTGGGATACAGAATATTGTTCAGAGCCTTTAGGGGAACACTTTCAGATCTGCCTCAGGAAGAGGTGGAAACAAGGAGCTGGCTTCCAGGGAAAGGGGGAAGCCTGGCCAGGCAGGAGTAGCACTCCCTGCCTGAACTAACGGCAGTGGGCCAGTCTGCTCAGGGTGCTGGGTTCTAGAATGGCAGCACGGAGGAATACCACAGAGGAAGAGTGCACAGAGCAGAAAGCCTGGGGGGCAGCCTTTCGAGAATGAGTTAAGGCAAAAAAAAAAAAAAGAGTCACAGGTGCTCTCAGCGCAATAAGGCAAGAAAAAAGAAACTAAGGGCATTAAGATTGTAAAGGAAGAAACTATGTTGTATTATTCACATATGACAAGATTCTATATGTAAAAAATCCAAAAATATCTACAGACCATTGGGATTAATAATTATTTAGCAAAGTTGCTGAATACTAGATAAACAAACTCGTTTGTATTTCTGAATATCAGGAAAAACAAATGGAAAATAGATTTTGTAATGACATTACTTATAATAACATCAGAAACATCAAATACCTACAAATAAATTTAACAAAAAATGTGCAATATCTCCACTCCAAAACCTGGAAAACGTATTGAGTGAAATTAAGGAAGATCTACATAAATAGAAATGACTCAGTATTTCATGACTCGGTATTATGGACAAGTCGAAGTTTTTTCAAATCGATCTATAGATCTTAATGTCACCTCAGTCAAAACAACAGAAATTGATGAGCTCATTCTAAAATGTATATGGTTATGTAATACACCAAGACAATCTAGATAAAGAAAAACACTACGAATATCAAGACCTATTATAAAGCTATAGTAATTGAGACAGTGTGGTATTGCCACAAGATAAGCAAATAGACAAATGGAACAAAATGGAAAACTCAGAAACTACTCTGAATTCTGTTGACCATGAAACTGGCAGTGGAGGAAATGAGAGTGTGTTTATTAAATATGGTGCCAGGTCATTTGGATATCCATAAAGTTAAAAAAAAAAAAATCTGGACTCCGACCTCACACATTATCAAACTTCCAATACATTGTAGATGTTTTACCTCTAGGCATATGTCCAACAGAAGTATGAGTGCATGTTCATCAAAAGTCATGTCCAAGCAGCACTGTTAGCGATAGTCACCACAGGAAACAATCCAAATACCCATCGATGGTAGAATGGATAATGACGGTTATTCATACCACAGGATATTGATGACATTGAACGAAATTTCAACATAGTACACTACATGATGTTGAGTGACAGAAGCCAGATAGGAAAGAATTCATCCTGTATGATTCTGTTTATGTAAAATTCAAGAAAAGGCAAAAGCAGTAGATGTTGGAAGCCAGCAGATAGGTGTTATTGAGGAAAGGTACAACGATTAGCAGGGTGCATGAAGCAGCTTCCGGTTTGGGAGCTTGCTGACCAGGGTGAGTTTGTGAAAACGCACCGAACTGTACGCTTAGGATTTCTGTATTCAACTTCAATTTTTTTTGAAGTCTACATAAAAAAAATTAAGGGTGTGGGAATGTGGTGAAATCACTGTGCTCATTTAATCAAGTTGGGTGGGGGAAGAATTCACTTCAGACCAGAGGGAGAATCTGGGAATCTGAGACTGTACCAAAGCTCTCCCAAGCAGTTTTATTTCGGGCTTTCTCCCATCAGGTGGAAGGACTGGTTGTGGCCGGCCAGCAATTTGGAGAGAGTGTCACGGAGCCGGGCCAGACCTTTGTGAACGCAGAGTTTGATGGAATTCTGGGCCTGGGATACCCCTCCTTGGCTGTGGGAGGGGTGACCCCAGTGTTCGACAACATGATGGCGCAGAACCTGGTGGATATACCCATGTTCTCTGTGTACATGAGCAGGTAGGCCTGGCAAGCCCACCAAGGTGAAGGTCAGTTACAACCACAGGGAGACAACATGGGTGCAGCTCAAAGAGCACTAGACTTAGCAGTCAAACACCTGGCTTGGATCTCTTGCTTGACCTATTACCAGCTGTGTGACCTTGGGCTTACCCTCTCTGGATATTGAGGAAATGGGGTTTGCCTCACTTTGTAAACTATACTGCACTGAACCAATAGGAGGAATCTCTGGGGTTGGATATTCATTTGTGCAGGGAATAAATGTTTATCAAGCTCCTATTGTGTGGCGACCACAGTGCTGGGCACGGGGAGCATAGTGAGACGAGGAAGACAGTCCCTGCCCTCAGGAAGCTTGATTCCTGTGGGAGGAGGCAGGAAAAAATTCCAAAGGAAGCTGACGATAAAATAATGGGATGTTAAGGACATAATAAGATGCAGAATTTACATAAAATAGAATATTATTCAGCCTGAAAAAGGAAGGAGATTCCAACACAGGCTACCAGAGAATGAACCGTGAGGACCTTATTTCAAGTGAAACAAGCCAGTCACAAAAGGACAAATTGTGCATGAGTTCCCTTACACAAAGGTGCCTGGAGTAGTCAGATTCACAGGGACAGAAGGTAGAATGGTGGTTGCCAGGTGTGGGGGGAGGGGAAGGAAGCTGTTGTTTAATGAGTATAGACTTGTGGTTTCACAGGATGAAAAGGTTCTGGAGACTGGCTGCACCACAGCATGAATAGCCTTCACACTACTGAACTGTACATTTAAAAATGGCCAATTTATGCAATTTTTTAAAAAATTGCCTCCTGTAGTTGGAAAAGGTCATGTGGCTCACCGGCCTCTGGCCACTCTTGCCTGGGATCCTGAAAGGGTCATCTCACCTTCATCCCTACATAGGACAGAGATTTCTGACCTTTCTAACTCCTCCCCGGTATATCTGGCCTCAGCTTACCCTGTTTTCACGCAAGCCCATTTCCCTTGTTTTCCACTTCCACGTGGAGAGCCTTGAATTTCCTTTATTAAACTGCATGGCTGTAGTTGGGACCAACTACAGGGCAGAACTGTGAGCAAGATGGCAGGTTGCCCAGACCCCTCTGCTGCCCCCCTGCTCCCTTCCAACCCGGAAAGCCAGAGGGGAAGGTGGGAAAGAGCAAAGGCTTTGCCGTCTGGCTGACATGGACTGATGCCCCGAGGCTCAGTTTCTTCAAATGGGCACAAGGTTGATGTAAGAAATAAATAGGATTAAGCAGGTAAAATTCTTCGCCCAGGGCCCTGCACAAAGGCCGTCAACTAATGGCGGTTCTTCCCCCCACCTCCCTAAGTCTGCTTTCCTAAGATACCCACAATACCCGGTTCCTTTCCGCTTTACCACCAGGCCTCGCAGCGCCCTGAGTTTTGTATTTTTCTGATCGTTTTCCTCCTAAAAATGAATTAGTTTCATGTCCTATTTCCCCAGAATCCTGTTAGGTGCCAGATCACACTCTGAAAAATCAACACCAATGAAAATTAATAAAGTTTCAAGTTCTCATAAGTCATGTTGCATTCCCATTAGCTTCCTCACCTTAACACGATGGAGTGAATCATATGGAAACTCCAGGCACCACCAAAACAATAGTGGGAAAGATACTTGGTGGAAAAGGCTTTTTGGGGATGCATAAGTCGCATGGTATGTGCATACCCCAGTGGTCCTAGCCTTGGTTCTTCATGAGTTCTGCATGACCAGAGTAGCTGTCCCCATCTACCTCCTCCCTAGCCCTTTTATCCAAGAAGCAAGAAGACATTCACAAATCATCAAGCAGAGCTATTTCTATACTTCTATCCTTCTGCCCCAAAAAGCCCAGATTAATCAACTTGCAGTAGTTGGGAGCCCTGGTGTCAAAGCCCAGGCTGATATTTCTGCCTATCTGGTTACTTGGTGTACATGACCAGCTTGTTCCTAGGGTATCCCAGTGGCCCTTCCCTGACAATCTGTCTTTTTCTTTCCCTGCAGTGACCCAGAAGGCGGTGCGGGGAGTGAACTCATTTTCGGCGGCTATGACCACTCCCATTTCTCCGGGAATCTGAACTGGGTCCCTGTCACCAAGCAAGGCTACTGGCAGATTGCCCTGGATGCGTGAGTATTCTCCACAAAGTAGCTATGGTACAGACAAGAACTCAAGACGGGCACAAGGCCAGTTGAATTGAAAAAGAATTTCATTGAATTGACCTGAATCAGTGTGCTGGTCCCTGGGAGAGGAGCCTGAGGGCTCGTCGTGTGAAGCCAGAAGTGTGGAGGTGCTGAGCAAAGGTACAGGAAGGGGCCGCGGTTGCCAGGGCAACAGGCACGAGGTACCACATCTCAGCTTCCCTCCTGGTACGCATGCTGCGCCCTCAAGTCAAGAGACAATAAATAAAAATCCTCTGCCAATTACTTGGGGCTCATTTAATGTCAATTCACACATAGGGCCAGGGGTGGGTGACATGGGGGTACAGGAGTGAACTGGACTCAGGTTTCGCCTCCACGAAGCATGTCCAGAAGATGAGACACATACACACCACTATCATTGTAAGGTGGAGGTGGTCAGTGTTCCACAAGACGTGCCAAAGGAGTGGCCTGGCAGACAGGGCAAGACAGCTTCTACCCGAAGAACTCCTCAAGCAAGGGTTTCATGAAGGAGGTGACATGGACTGGGCCTTGACATCCATACGCGCAGACGTGTGGCGGGGCGGGCATGGAGCAATCAGGGACGTGGGACCAGATGCCTGTCACATATTGAGCACTGTGTCAGATAATGCAGGAATTTAAAGAAATGCAATTCAGGTTTCAGTTCCGCCAAGAATAAGCTTCTGCAAGGTGAGGGCATGTGCTAGTCACTGGGGATGTAACGGCGAAAAGCCTCAGTGCTCACTGTCTACTGAGGTTTTTCAAGCCAGAGGGACTTACCCATTTATGGGTCATGATCTCATTTTAGGGGATCATGACGTGCATTTTTAATGAAATGGAATAAAATAGAAAATATCAGAGTACACTTCATATACTAAGGTTGAGCCCTGTTTCGTGACATTTTTATTTCATGTGTGTGTGTGTGTGTGTGTGTACTGGGTCCAAAAGTAAATGTGTTTTCTGGTATGGATCTCAGTCACAGAAAAACTGAGAAATACTGATGTGTGAGACAGTCAAACTGGAAATCATTTGTATTTGAAAGCCCAGCAGGGGGTGAGAGCTGCTGGGGAGGCTGGGAAACTTCAGGGCTGAGGGGAAGGGGGACAGCGGGGGTGGGGGCGGGGGCAGGGGTTGGCTGATGACATTTTCTTTGTCCTCAGAATCCAGGTGGGAGGCGCGGTGATGTTCTGCTCCGAGGGCTGCCAGGCCATTGTGGACACAGGGACTTCCCTCATCACAGGCCCCTCAGACAAAATCAAGCAGCTGCAGAAGGCCATTGGGGCCGAACCCATGGATGGAGAAGTCAGTGCCGCCTGGGGTAGGGAGGAGGCGGGAGCAGGGGAGCGGGGAGGCCTCTAAATGGGTCCTCTGTGTTGTTTTAGTATGGGGTGGAGTGTGCCAACCTCAACGTCATGCCGGATGTCACCTTCACCATCACTGGCGTCTCCTACACCCTCCAACCAACTGCCTATACCCTGCTGGTAAGAACTGTTTCCTTATTCTTCAAGGCATGGGGCCTTCCCCACGAGCCCACCACTTCCTCTTTTCGGTCGCCTGTACCCAGGCTGCATCTAGCCCGAGCCCCGCTCCCATCTTCTCCTGCACTGAAGGGGCGTTCCCTCTAGAAAGGACAAAGCTGCCTATGGGGGAAAGACCACCAGGCTGGTTCTCTCTCCATTCCCATCCAGCCATGAAGCAGCAGTAAACCTTGGACAAGCCATCTAGTGAAGTTTTCCGACATTGTCATGTAGGACTTTTCAACTGACCAAGTTTAATCCCTCAAACACCCAGTAAGATTGGATATTATTATCCCATTCTGTGGATGAGGATTTTGAGACTTGGAAAGTTAAGAGGCTCAAGATATGAGCTACTTGGGGAGGAGGTACGGAATGAGGTTGTATCTTCTCACGTTCAGATTAACGTTCTCCTCAAACCAGAAAGGGTCTTCTATTGCAGTAGATTCCTAAGTTTGTAGGATGAGGTAGAAAGGGAGTCCCTGGGGGGAAATCTATGATCAATTCACACCACAGTTGGCCCAGATTTTCCATATCACATGCCGTTCTTTGGTGACACTCAACACACTAACTTTACCAGAGAGTCACCCACAGCACCAGGGTGATTGCGTCAGAATGGAGGTGCTGAGGTGTGGAGCACTTTAGGGACTTACCTACCCCTCACACACACCTTGATCTCCATTAACGCTTTCCCCAAGCCACCAAGCATAAACAGACAATGCAAGTGAAAACAAATGTTCTTTTAAAGTTTTTATTTAAATTCCAGTTAGTTAACACAGAGCAATATTAGTTTCAGGTGTGCAATATAGTGATTCGACACTTTCATACAATGCCCGGTGCTCATCACAAGTGCCCTCCTTAATCCCCATCACCTGTTTCACCCATCCGCCCACCCACCTCCCCTCTGGTAACCAGCAGTTTGTTCTCCATAGTTAAGAGTCTGTTTCTTGGTTTGTTTCTCTCTTTTCCCCTTTGCTCATTTGTTTTCTTTCTTAAATTCCACATATGAATGAGATCATAT
This sequence comes from Mirounga leonina, assembly GCF_011800145.1. Taxonomy (NCBI): domain Eukaryota; kingdom Metazoa; phylum Chordata; class Mammalia; order Carnivora; family Phocidae; genus Mirounga; species Mirounga leonina. The sequence goes on from NW_023270389.1 coordinate 24,363,242, forward strand.
GGTATTTATCTTTCTCTGACTGATTTATTTCGCTTAGCATTATACTCTCTAGCTCCACCCACAACACTGCAAATGGCAAGACTTCATTCTTTTTATGACTAACATTCATATATATATATATCCCACATTTTCTTTATCCATTCATCAGTCTATGGACATGGGCTATTTCCATAATTTGGCTATTGGCTATTGTGGATAATGCTGCTATAAACATCAGGGTGCATGTATCCCTTTGAATTAATATTTTTGTATTCTTTGGATAAATACTTAGAAGTGCAATTGCATAAAATCCTAGAAGGTAACACAGATAGTAGCCTCTTTAACACTGGCCATAGCAACTTCTTTCTAGATATGTCTCCTGAGGCAAGGGAAACAAAAACAAAAATAAACTATTAGGAACTCATCGAATAAAAAGCTTCTGCATGGTGATGGAAACAATCAACAAAACTAAAAGGCAGTCTGCAGAATGGGGGAAAATATTTGCAAATGACATACTCCAGTAAAGGGTTAGTATCCAAAATATATAAAGAACTTACAAAACTCAACACCCAAAAAACAAATAATCCAATTAAAAATGGGCAGAAGGCACAAATAGACATTTTTCCAAAGAAGACATCCAGTTGGCCAACAGACACATGAAAAGATGTTCAACATCACGGATCATCAAGGAAATACAAATCAAAACTATAATGAGATACCACCTCACACATGTCAGAATGGCTAAAATCAACAAGGCAAGAAACAACAGGTATTGGAGAGGATGTGGAGAAAGGGGAACCCTCTTACACTGTTGGTGGGAATGCAATGTGGTGCAGCCACTCTGGAAAATGGTATGGAGGGTCCTCAAATAGGACTACCCTATGGTCCAGCAATTGCACTACTAAGAAAACAAATGTTTCACTTTAAAACACAGCTTCATGTCAAGCCCCCTAAGCTTCCCCAACAAAGGGATTCTGGAGCTGCCACTATGAACACCAAACTGGGGACAAGCTAGACACTTTAACTGTGCCAAGCTCATCAGCCTATATACCCTTTGGCACTCCGGTACCCTCATACTCTCCCACCTGCACCCTATGTGAGTCCCTGCTCACCCCACTTCCTTCCCTATGCCCAGCGTGGTGCCCTTGTCCTTTTCTGCCAGGAGATTTCAATCAGAGCCACCTCAATCTGCCAAGAATGCTGCAACAGAAGTGCATGGTTATCCCCTTCCTCTCAAGAAGGTGCTTTAAGCTCTCTGCAAACTTCCCAGACCCTCATCAGCAACCTCAAATCTCAAATGGTTGTTGGAAAGCCCACACCTGCCTGGTAGACCCCAAGTCTTTGCCAAACTAGAAAGTAAGGTTGGGGGACGTTACACTCTCCTCACAGGACAATGGATGCCTACTTGCCTTACACCTAAAAAAGGATTCTTCCCCAGAACATCAAGAAAACAGCAATGTAATTTCTCTCCCTTAAAAAATTAAGTTGAGCTTCACTAGAAACTAAAGAAACCAGAACTTAAGCCAAGATCTTCTAAAGCCAAACCTTTTGCTCTTCCGATCATGGAACAAGGTTTCACTTTTCCCAGTTATAAAATGGGAGGCAGGGAGCATGTACGACAGATGAACAGTTCTCAAAATTGTAGAACTTAGAAGCCCAGGTCCACATATACAAAACGGTGTGAACACAAGTGGAGGTGTATGAAGCGGAAGGAAGAACCAACCAGCCAACATCATGACCGACCAAGGCCGTTCGGTATAGTCTACATCACTACCACACAGGACAGCCTCCAGGCAGCCCTACTTCCCTTTCTCCCTCTATGTCACTTACACCTTCTTTCCCACCCCAGGACTTTGTGGATGGAATGGAGTTCTGCAGCAGCGGCTTTCAAGGGCTTGACATCCAGCCTCCCGCTGGGCCCCTCTGGATCCTGGGTGATGTCTTCATTAGGCAGTTTTACTCAGTCTTCGATCGTGGGAATAACCGTGTTGGGCTGGCCCCGGCAGTCCCCTAAGTCGCGGCCTTGTGTTTGAGCCTGGCTGCATGATACCCCTTAGAAATCCAGCTGTGCCCGTTCGTTCGGTTGGGGCATTCTTCACAATGGTCAAAAAGTCATTTTCAGGAGGATACAGTTGTTCTAGAGCTGCAACTTGAATTGGGTCCAAATAGAGCATGAGAACACACACACACACACCACTTCCACCGCCATCATGACGGAAAAATTAAGTTGTATGCCCATACTTTTTATTGCTTGTTGCTAACATTTTCTTTCGGAAATCTCCAGACATGTACACAAGGAGAGATTATAGCACAATAAATCCCCATGCAACACCACCCCTCCCACCTTTCATAACTCACCTGCACATGGCCAGGCCTGTTTTATCTGCACCCACGCCCCCTCCGCTACCCAGCCCACCTACCTGCATTATCCCGAAGCAAATTCTTAGCATTGCATCATAAATCATCACATCCAAGATTTATCCATAAATCCTTGTAATATTCTTAAATAGGCAATCAGTGTTCAAATGTTCCCTATTGTCTGGGAAATGTTGGGTCATTTTTACCAGTGACTTGTGTGTATTAGTATGCAAATAAAGTCTTCAAATTGCATTTATTTGAACTGTCTCTATGTCTCTTTCCATGTGTAGAGTTGACCGCATTCTGAATTTTGCAGGTTGAAATCCAGAGGTATCATGCAACTTGGTTCTGAGTCCATCTTTCCTACAAAATGGCAGTTGGCTCTAGGGCCTGGTTTTGTGGCAAGAATATTTCATCCGTAGTGCTGGGTACATCCCATAGTAGCCCATCAGGAGGTAGATCATGCCTGGAGCCTCTTTATTTACAAGGTTAGAACTGACGAGTAGGTTCGGGAGCTGTTAGGCTCATCCATCCATCCATGACCAGTTTCCTTCAGCATTTTACCCAAAGGTTTCTGCAACCACTAATTATCATTGCTTAGATCCATGCTATCATTAGGGCTGCAAAATAGAGATTTTTTTCTAATTCTGTTTTTTCCTCCTGTGTTTGTTAGCCAGAGTTCTTCTATTCAAAAAAACAAACAAACAAAAACAGAAACAAAAAAAAAAAAACGTTCATCAACAATTTGCTTACTATTAGGTATAGTTCATACAGGAAAGGCAAGTTTACTTGGCTTTTTCCCTTTATTTACCAGCTTTCAGAAAAATGAGTGTGATTCAATTTATTGCAGTTTTTTCAATATTCAAAGCACCCCACATTTAGCCAGCAGGTGCCCCTTCAGGTTAGTTTCTGGGAACTTCTGACTTGACCCCAACACAAAAAGATGTTCCAGCCCCATTCCCAAGGAGTCCTGGTTCCTGGCTGTGGGCTCATAATTTTGTTGTAAATGAAAATATTTCAGAATGTCCAAGGAGAGGGAAGGGGGGAAGGGGTTCTGAACGAACCCTTTTCTCCTATGGGGCTCCAGGGCCCATCCTGAGGGAGCTGACATGATGAATCCGGGTCCGAGTTGATCCCCATTCTGGTGGGATCTATTGCCACCAGAAACAACAGGTCTTTCTTTTTTTTTTTTAAAGATTTTATTTATTTATTTGAGACAGAGAGAATGAGATACAGAGAGCATGAGAGGGAGGAGGGTCAGAGGGAGAAGCAGACTCCCCGCCGAGCAGGGAGCCCGATGCGGGACTCGATCCCGGGACTCCAGGATCATGACCCGAGCCAAAGGCAGTCGCTTAACCAACTGAGCCACCCAGGCGCCCAACAACAGGTCTTTCTTTTCCTTCCTTTTGTTCTTGCACTTTGCAAAATGCAAGTATCTTCAGGGTTTTTCTTATTATAAAATATGTGAAAGTCCTCCATGATCCTTACCCTCAAAGATAAGCATTATTATTACTTTGAAGTTGTTTAACACACATTGACTTTTCCTTTGTATATACGAACAGTGATAGCCATAGGTAAGGAATTTTTTTTTCCTACAAAAAAAGGAATCATAGGGGTGCCCGGGTGGTTCAGTAGGTTGAGCGTCTGCCTTTAGCTCAGGTTGTGATCCCAGGATCCTGGCATCGAGTCCTGCACTGGGCTCCCTGCTCAGCGGGGAGTCTGCTTCTCCCTCTCCCTCTGCCCCTCTCCCTACTCATGCTCTCGTTTGCACTCTCTCTCTCTCTCAAATGAATAAATAAAAAAATCTCTTCAAAAAAGAAAAGGGATCATACTACATATACTTGTCTCTAAACCGCTCATGTAACAGATTCCACATCAGCACAGTCAGCTCTTTCCTTGTAACATCTGCATGGTGTCCATTTATTCATCAAATCCTCTTTTAATGAACATTAGATTCATTTTGGTTTAATTCAACCCAATCCCATACATATTTATTTTGTGCCAGGCACTAAGGGAGTTACTCTAAGACCGTCAAGATCGGTAGGACAGATCCCAACTGTCACTTTTGGCACAGAGGTCATGGAAAACACATCAGGCTTGCAGTCAGATAACCCGGATTCACATTTGTGCCCTGCCCCAATCAATTTGGTGACCTTGGCTAGTTAGTTCATGTCTCTGAGATGCCCACCTCCAGAGCTATGGGGAAGAGTCAATGAGTTTACCTGGATGGAAGCACTTAGCTCATAATGTTAGCTCCCCTCCCCCTTTAAGTATAAGGTCAAGGTAGATCCCAGCTTCACACATACACACATGCTTTTCTGGTTTTTCTTGCTTGCTTGCTTGCTTGCTTGCTTTCTTGCTTTCTTTCCTTCTTTCTTTTACTAAATTATTACATCCAGAGTTAATTCAGAACAGCCTGATCCAAATAAACCATCAAAGCAATATAATAGAGCAGTTAACATCACAGGCTCCGGAGTCACACAGGCCTGGGCTTGATTCTTGGTTGGACTTGACCAGTTGTGGGAACTCTGCGCCTGTTTCTTCATCTGTAAAATGGACATGATAACAGTAACTATCTCATAGGTTTATTGTGAGGATCCAATAGCTACAATGCATATGCATAAACACTTAACTGGTTTGTGTGCCCCTGCCCATCACACAGGGACCAGACCCACACTCAGCCTGGACAAATCTCACACAGGGCGGAAGGGCCTAGAGTAAAAAAGCTTTATGATTTCTCCTCTAAAACAAAGCACCCAAAAGCCATGTGGGAACAAACTGGCAGATAGCATCCCTACGGCTTTCCCCTTCAAGGTGATCTCTGCACAGTGGGCTACCCTGATGCATTGCATGTGCATCCAAGTCCCTGTGGGGCCAGGAGCCTGAGTGCTGGAGGCCTGGGTGTTGAGGGTGATGCTTAATCCATGCACGCAGGAAGTGAGAGCAGTTGGGGGGCTGCCCAGAGCCAGTTCTGCTCTAAGCACACTCGTCTCTTGAGGCAGAAGTGACGCTTTCAGTCCGTGTGGACTAAACTATGCTGGCTCTGCACCTACTTAGCCTTATTAGTTGCTGTGAGTTTTCCAAAACTGACCTTTGCTCTTTGTGACCTTCACATCAGTGATGTTAGCCCTGAAACTCAGGTCTTTGTCCCATGTCCCATGTCTCATCCTAGGTCACAAACCTCTCAGTGATGGGCCAAGAGCTGTGGCCAAGCTTCGCTGCACTCTTGGAATTTGTTAAAGGATGTATATTCAATTCCCTGGGGGTGCCATGAGCAAGCACCACAAACTGGGTGGCTTAAAGCTACAGAAATGGACTGTCTCACAGTTCTGGAAGCTAGAAGTCCAAGATCGAGGGGTCAACAGGGACATTATCTCTCTGAAACCCGTAAGGGAGAATCTTGCTTACCTCTTCCAAGCTTCGGGTGATGGCTGGCAGTCCTTCACGTTCCTTGTGTTATAGCAGTGACACTTCAGTCTCTGCCCTGTCGTCCCCTGCGCGTCTGTCTCTGTGTCTCTTCTCTTCTCTGTGTATTGGCTGAGGGCCTCCCTACTCCAGTATGAGCTCATCTCGACTTAACTAATTGCATCTTCCAAGACCCTCTTTCCAAATAAGGTCATTCTGTGGGACTGGGGGTTAAGGCTTCAACATATATGTGGGGGAAACACAATTCAACCAGTAACAGAGGCGTCACTAACCAACCGCTCTTTATTTGATTTTCGGCTAATTAAAGTCCTTTCAGGAGATTTTGGTATTTTGTCTTTCTTCCCTTTCTTCTCTTTGTTTTCCCCCTCACACACACACAAAAATCTGTAAATTAGACAGAGCAAGTTTTGTTACCCTGTTTTCTAAATGAGGAAATTGGAGTGATGAAACAATGAAATGATTTGTCAAAAGTAGAGTGAAAGTAGAATCCACGTCTCCTGGCCCCTCACCCTTGCTTCTAATTTTTTTTTAAGATTTTATTTATTTATTTGCCAGAGAGAGAGCACAGGCAGGGGGAGTGGCAGGCAGAGGGAGAGGCAGACTCCCCACAGAGCAAGGAGCCCGATACGGGACTCGATCCCAGGACCCTGGGATCATAACCTGAGCCGAAGGCAGATGCTTCACCCACTGAGCCACAGGCGTCCTCCCTGCTTCTAATTTACACCCCTTCCCCCAAGCCCAGGTATCTGTCAGTTCAGGATGTCACCAGGGCAAGGATGGCAGGTAGATTTTGGTCAGTCCCCCCAATAATATTTACCTTTTAAAATAAAAACGGATTTGCTGCTGACAAGTCAATGGTTGCTGATCCCAAGAGGCTCTAGACAGCTTCCTTCTGTCTGCTCCTCTATGGAAATAAGACCCTGCTAGGAGGATTCCTGGAAACCTGCTATGTCTGGCCTGGGCATCACCTCCTTTGAGGAGTCATCCCTCTCCCAGTCTATGTGAGCCTGGTGGGCTGGCAGTCCTGTCATCAGCACCCACATTACAGGGGACCACACAGGCTTCAGTCACACCCAGACTCTCTCTCTCTCCTGGGAAGCTGAATGTTGAGTGGGATTCACAGGGAGGACGGGTGTTGGGGGCCTGGCAGGCACACCGAGAGATAGCTCCCGAGTCCCCAGTGCTGAGACTGCCCCGGCAACCCTGCCTCTGTCCTTCCCAAGATCCAGTTGTCCATCTCTTCCTGCTGCTTCTGTTCTCAGCTGAGGAGCTCTGGCCCGTGCAGCCCGCTGTCAGAGGGCGACCAGATGACTGTCCTGCCGTGAGCATCAGAGGTCTCGGGCCTGTGAAGCCTGATCCCTTCTCTAAGTGAAGCTCCAGGTCAGGGCTCAGCCACCTGGCTGGTGAGCTCATCCAGAAGAACTTGTGCCCTGGGGCGCCTGGGTGGCTCAGTTGGTTAAGCAACTGCCTTCGGCTCAGGTCATGATCCTGGAGTCCCTGGATCGAGTCCCGCATCGGGCTCCCTGCTCGGCGGGGAGTCTGCTTCTCCCTCTGGCCTTCCTCCCTCTCATGCTTTCTGTCTCTCATTCTCTCTCTCTCAAATAAATAAATAAAATCTTTAATAAATAAATAAAATTGAAATTGCTTTTAAAAAAAAAAAAAAAGAACTTGTGCCCGTGAGGAGAGTAAGGGGAGAGGAGACATGTGAGACCACAAACCGAGGGTGTGTGAAAGACACGCAAGGCCAGGCCTCAGGACCAGAATGTGCTTCTATTCCTCAGCCTCAACATCTGCCTCTTGCTTTTTCAACACCTGCCAGGTTATGATGTAACACCAACTTCTGTAACAGACAAAGCCCTGAATCGCAGTGTCTCGACACAATAAAAGTTTCTTTCTCACATGAAGCATCCAGGTAAAGAGTCGCACAATTCAGGAACGAGGATCCCTTCTGTCTTGCGGTTCCCACAGCCCCTAGGACCTCAGAGTTATTCTTTGTATCCCATAGACAGGGAGAGTGGCCGATCCTGCAACGCGTATTAACATACCAGATCTGAAGGAGACTAAGGGACCAGCAGGACATTTCCTCTACATCTATCCAACTTGAGCTCCATGAGGGTGGGAACTCTGTCTGGTTCACCATTCTATCCACTGGCTCACCCGTAACCCATGGCCACACCCTGTCTGCTGGGCTGCAAAAAGCCTTGTAGCAATGGCCCGAGGTGTGAGGGGCTTTAATGAACCCTAGTCATCTCTGCCTCCGCAGCCCTTCAGCTGGGATCTTTTTTCCTTCTCTTGCTTCTTAAATGTGCGTTTCCAGTTCCTCCTTAGCCTTCCTCTCTTTCCTCTCTCTCATCCCTTCACCTAGGAGAGAGGCGCCTCCGCATGGGTCTGAGCAATGAAGACAACCCCCACGTCGACCTTTCTGAGCAGACAGTCTGCAAATCTCTGACCTTTTCCAGTGAACTCTTTGATCTTCGTTCTCGCCCTGCGCTGTCTAACCCTGTAACGCCTTCATGTACCCAACATGTATTTATGGAGCCCTATCCTGGTCCAAGTTCCCTAACGGGGAATTCTTTTTTTTTTTAATTCTTGAGTCAGAAGCTTATATTTAACATTTTATTGGGAAGTTCAATGCGAAGGAAGCCGGAGCGGGAAGAGGGAGGTGAGGAAGAGAGAGAAGGGAAATGAAGACAAGAAGGTGACTTTCTAAGCCTACTACAGATTCACAGCAAGCACAGCTGCTGCCCGGTTCCCCCCAGGACATCGCCAGCAAGGCCGTGTGGACGGGGCGCAGCTCAGAGCAGCCCCATGACAAGGTGGCGGGGTGGCAGGTGAGCTCGAACTATCTGCGGGTTCCTGCTCTCTCCTGTCCCCGTTGGTCAGGGTCTTGCCCGCGGGCACCGGGTCCCTGCACTTCGGAGGTATACTCCTGGCCTCTCCGGGAGGCTGCTCGCAGGCTCCTTGACCCATGGTGGTAGCGCGTGTGGGTTTGAGACCAGGAAAACGGCAGGAGCCATCACCAGAATCGCTCTGGCCTGAAGTGAGATGAGGGGCTGGGGCTGGGTGGGCTGATGGGGGTCAGGGCCAAGCACTGAGCCTGCGCCCGGCACTATGCGGTGGTCTGGGGACAGAGGCATGAGCAAGACAGGGAGAGTTCGCCCCGGAAGACCTTCACGGGTGCCATGGAGATGCCCTGCTGACACCTCAACCTCAGTTTCGACAAAACAGAAGCGCCCATATCCCCTTCCGATCTCACTGTTTCCCCTCTCAGCCAGGGCAGCGGCGTCCCCTCGGTTACGCAGCTCAGAGAGCAGAGCCCCAGCTCATCCCTCCACCTGCCCCGCACTCCTTCCTACTCCCCCAGCACATCTTCCGTCGTAATTAAGATTTACTAAGAGCTCGGGGCGCCTGGGTGGCTCAGTCTAATATCCGACTCTCGATTTCAGCTCTCGTCATGATCTCAGAGTCGTGGGATCGAGCCCCACATCAGGCTTTGCGCGGGGTGTGGAGCCTGCTTGGGATTCTCTCTCTTCCTCTCCCTCTGTCCCTCCCCCACTCATGTGCTAGCTCGCTCTCTCTCTCAAAAAAAAAAACAAAAAAAAAACAAAAAAAACAAAATCTATTAAAAAAAAAGATTTACTGAGAGCTAACTGCTAGGAGTGAGCAAAGGAAGGGTGTCTTGGGGCCCACTGAACACTCAGGGCCCAGCTCAGTGCCTGGTGCACAGGAGGGCCCCTGTAACATCTGCCGAATGACCCAACAGTCAGGGATTTTGAATCTTCACAACTGCCACGTTGGTGTTGTCTCAAAACTGCCCCTATAACTTGTTTCCTCATCCCCATATCCCTGGTCATTACCTTTCACCAGGTGTATTTCAAGATCATCCTGATGCTCTGATTCTGGTCTCTCCTCCTTCCAGACGCATTTCTGGAACCCAGCTGGAATCACACCCTTTCCCTTGTTCCCAGCTCCCAGTGGTCTCACGGCACGCGGATGGAATCCAAGCTGACATGAGGGCTCTCTGGGGCTGTGCCTCGGTTTGACCTCCTGTCCTCCTCTCACAACTATTCCACTCCGGATCAAACCAAACCATCCCCATTTTCTCACTCACACGCTTTTGCCCCAAGGAACACGTCTATACTGTTCACGAGAGGAGTAGTTTACCCAAAATCATCCCTTTTACAACAATTGTTAAAATTCTGGCGAAGAGATGTTCGACACGGTGCCAGGAAAAACCAGATTGAAATCGCTGTCTTGCGGGTGGTCAGCCCTGACTCGGAGCCTCCTTTGTGCCCGCTCTCTCCTGCCAAACAGACAGTCGGCACCTCCTTCCCTCCATCCACAGATCGCTTCTTACATTGAACTTGACTCTCTCCTCTGCTTATCACAATCTGCACATGTTCGTACCCTGTCGTCCTTCAAGCTCCAATTTCAAATCCCTCCTTTCCACAAAGCCTTTTCCTCCTCCAAATCTTCTAAATCCCCACAACCCTGTAGCTGCATTTCTTGTATCATTATTTGTACTGTGTCTTATTTCCACTGATTAAATGCAAGTATCTATCTTGTGTCCCCCAGAGGGCTGGACATACTCGGATGATTGGACGAATGCATGCAAGAGGGAAAGAAGGAAGGAAATTCAGTGAAGGCAGGTGAGAGGCTGGTCACCATTTTCCACCGGGGTGTGTGTCAGAGGAAGAGAAAGGGAAGTTGCTGACCCTTGATCCATGTGGACAGAAGAAGTGAGAACTAAAGCCTGAGGGTGGCTTTAAAAGGTGTTAAGGGCAGTTCTGCAAACATCCCCTGAAAGTCTAAGTTTCAGTCCTGTGTTCAGAGACTGTAAGGACTAGGCGAAGGTAGTTCACTTCCCCTCCCCAAAAGCACCCACAGCGGCAGACCCTGTGGCTGGCGACTTCAACGTGTTCTCTGCGAGAGGTTCACATATGTCTCCATGCTCTATAGGGGTTCATCCTCATCCTCATTCTCTCTCTCTCTCTCTCACCCACACACAAACACATTCATTGAATACCTGGTCTCAGGAATTCTACTCCAAAAGTCATTATGGCACTGCATGTTAACTAACTAAAATTTAAATTTAAAAAAAAGGAAAAATTTAAAAAATAAAACCTGGTTGCAGAAAAGTAGAATATAGGGTGGGGAGAGGCAGGTGGATTCTAAAGAGCAACCATTTAAGAACAAATCAGATGTCATACACCAGTGGTTATCCTGAGGGTGGATGGATGCGCCCTTTCCCAAGCAAACAAAGCAGAATATGATGGGTATACGTGCTCTGGAATTTTTCCAGCATGGGGCCCCCTGTCTACTAGCTCACTCCAGGGAGATCAGCGTGCCCTCCCTCCAGGCACAAATGCTAACTGGAACAAGCGGGTGAGCTTCCGCTGGAACTTTTGTCCCACCGAAAACTCCTGACCCAGGCCTGTCCCTGGCACTGTGTGGCCAGGTGTGGGGTTCGAGGTTACTAGCTTGGCCTTTGGGGAACGCAAGTCCGGCTGACCAGACTGACACAGACAGTAGCAATGAGGCGGGGCCAGAGGCTCAAAGGACACAAGGAAGAATGAGCTGACAGTGAGGATCATGAAACAAAGGGACAGCCCACCAGGCAGGAAAGAAGGAACATGGGGACAGAAGGCTGCATCGAAGGTGTTAGAAGGCTTAAGGCGAGCCCTGGGGAGCTGGGAACCCAGTCAATTCTGGCTTGTCTAAACTCACTTTATTCCCCTTTTATCTGCCAACTATCATTACTCAGGGCATGGTTCCAGCAACTCAAAGGAATACCGAACTTAGCCACATACTAACAGTACTGAAAATAACTGTAGTCTCTTTTAGTACTTCAGGTGGGGCCACACATCTTCATCTGGGAGCCCAGGGAGAGGTCAGGACTTGCCTCCCTGTCCTAAGACTGGTGTGTGTGTGCGTGCGTGTGTGTGCGAGGTGGCAAGGTGGTATGATGCGGTGGGTGTGGACCAGACTGTCGTCCTGCCGGGCTGGTGGTGGGACCGAGGCTACTGCACGTATGAATCTAATACTTTCACAAACAGAAGGTCCCCTTCACTGGGGGGCTTCCAGCAGCCCCAGAAGCAGTTCCTAAACCAGCCAGAGGTTTTGCATGGTGCCCACTAACCTGCATGTTGTCCTGCAGGCTCTGACCCACACGCTCCCACCCTCGAACCTTCGATTCCTTGTTCCTCCCCACCACCCCCCGGGGGGGCCAGCATTCCGTAAACCCAATTCTCACAGGACCCATCCCACTGAGTGAGCTCTGAAGCCGAGCTTCACATTGCACCCCACCCCCTCCACCCACACAGCTGAGCTCACCAGGGCCGGCCTCTTTTGCAACTTTCCCAAGTCTGTGCATGAGAGGGAGAGGAAGGAAACAGAAGTCACTTGGCCTCAACAAGCTGTTCTGATCCAAAGCTTTTTTCCTCTGAACCGGCTGAGAACTTTGCTCTACGAGGAGACCCCCGGACTCAGAGAGAACGCCGCCTGCCCTCGGAGGCCGGATGCTAAGCAGCCACAGCTATAAGTGCCCTGGAAGTTTTTTTCGGTTCTTCTGTCTGCCCAGCAATCCCCAGAGGTACTGGGGTTTGGGGGTGGTGCGGGGGGAGTAGAGGCAAGGCATGTAAGGATGAGGCTTAGAATCTGGCAGCTGCAGGGCTTAGATCCAACCCCAAGACCCCCCACGCCAGAGAAACATCTAGGGCATGGTAGCGAGCCAGGCAGAAAGGACTTCCCCGCCCAGCCCAGGGAGCTGGGGCCCGGCTCAGGGCTCTGCATTGGTCTCAGCAGGAGGACACAGCTGCTGGCTCAGCTGAGGAGGTCAGCTAACGCCCTGGGTAGGCTTGCCACATGAACAGGGCACCTTCTTGGGTGGAACCTTCTGGCCAAAGGGTCTCATTGGGGAAGGAGGAACTCCTAGAGTAGGAAAGTGACCCTCTTGTTCTAAATCATAAATGTCTCCTGGCACGGCTCTGCAATGCTCAGCAAGCAATGAACAGAGTTGGACAGATCTGGGTTCTAGTCTCAGCTTGCCACTAATTAGTTGTTCTTGGCTCAGGAACCCACTGGACTATGCTGGCATTTTGTAAACTGCCAAGTGCCCTATAATTGCTAGGCATTATGCATTAATAAAAATAATTTCTTTGAGCTTGTCAATCGATGCCCCAACACACAAGATAGAGATAACAACTAGTCTGTAGCCTCAGATCTACATAGTGCTGATGCAGAGTAGGCACATAGTACATGTGCTGGATGGATGGACACATGGACGGACCGATGGATGGATAGATGGGGATGAATGAATGACTATTGGAAATTCAATATTCCCAGCATGGGTCAGGCTCTATGGAGGGATAGAGAAGTGGGAGGCAGTGTCCTGTTCTCTGGGCACTGACATTCTACTTAGGGAGACAGGACTAATACTTCCAAAGAACCTAAAGAACACGATCAAGCGCTGAACCTCCTGAAACCAGGGCTGTGGGTGCACTTCCTCCAGGGAGCAGGTCTAGACCTGCTGGGATTTAGGAGGGTAAGGCAGACTCGTGAGCCTTCCCTCAAGGCAATAAAGTTTTCACTCCATAGATGGCTTCTTTTCAAAGACAAACTTTATTCCCATGATTGTAAATCCCATTATTTTTAGGGTGGATATATTTACCACTTTCCAAGATGTGGGAGCAGGGAGGGGAGGCACTGAAAGTGGGGTAAGGTAGTAGAAGCAAGGTGGGGAGACTGCCTGCTTCAGAATTCCCATCTGCCCCTGCTCACTGGCCTCCTAGTCGGCAGAAATAACACCTCACCCAACACCAGCAAGGCAGAAAATTGTACCTGGGTCCTGGTTGGGGCCAGTGGGGTAGGGAGAGAAGGGAAGTGAGAAGGTAAGAGCAGAGCAGATCCAAGAGTCCTTGTAGGACTGGCCCCGAGCCCTAGGGCTGTCGTTGCGGGGGGGGGGGGGCATCAACCCAGTCTTTCTTGCTCCCCAGGGACTGAGCTACACCGTAGCTTTGGCGGGTGGGCAGGACCAGGGCTCCAGGCTTAGAAGGACTGCCAGGCAAGAAGGGGAGACGAGTTAGTCACATGCAGTGGACAGTGAGTCGCCTGCACATTTTGCTCTGGGTGGACCGGGGCTGGCTGAAGGCAGGGCACCGCCTTCCAAGCCTGCTTTACCCTGTTATTTAACAGTGGAAGGTGATGACTCAGCCTGGCCTCCAGGAGGATGCCCAGGTTTGAAGCATCCGAGGCAGCTGAGTGAGTGGGAGGAGGCTCAAAAGGGCAGCTGTTGCCAAAGTCCAGCCAAGAGCAGAGCCCAGAGGACATGGGAAGGGACTCAGCTACGTCTGAAATCTGCACATGCCTCCTTGGTGAGCCCAGCCAGTGTCTTCTGCCAAGATGCCTTCCCTCGCCAATGACATGGTCCTGGTCACCCTCCTGTTGCTGCTAGTTATCCTGGGTGCAAGGACCAGGCTATTTTAAATAGCAAGCTCAGCAAATATCTGCAGTGGCAGAATACTTTAAGGGCACATCCAGGGAAGGGGCCTGGGGGCAGGGGGTGGTGGGGATGGGGAAAGGGAGCTCAGAGTCAAAGCCAAGGTGAGTCACAAGGGTGTGAAGAAGAAAAGACTCAAGAAAAACTCAAGGAGAAGCCTTGAAACCTCAGAAGGCCTGGCATGTGGCAGAGGGATTGAGCATGCTTTATGTGGCCCCAGGAGAAATCCACAGCTAGTGGAAGGAAGGAGCTCTATGGGGGCAGGTCTAGCTCTGTCTTCCATGAATATGGTCAAGATGGCTCAAGCATTGGGTGGGAGTTAAACTAGATCATCTTTGAGGTCCCTCTACAGTGCGCTGGAGCTGGCTCCACACTGGTAGCTTGAAACCAGCCATGGTGGGAGTATCTACACCGCAGAAGGTGGCAGGTGCTACAAATCTGGTCTCTGCCACCACCCCCATCCCGTGCAATTGTTAACCATTTATCTGGGGGAGCCTGTGCTCTAAAAAATGACGCATGCCACCCTGCAGAATAAGCTACAGCCATGAGCCATGTCTGTTTCACCCACGTGGGAACACACTCACCAAGGTCAAGCAGTTCACCCAAGGTCACGAATGTATGGAGAATTCTGACTCCAAAACTCCTGATCAATCCCTGCTACTAGAGGACCTCCCTCTTCTGCCCCAGACACAAAAGTAATTTGTCTTGTCAAGAAGTCACACTCAGGGGCGCCTGGGGGGCTCAGACGGTTAAGCGTCTGCCTTCGGCTCAGGTCATGATCCCGGGGTCCTGGGATGGAGCCCCACATCGGGCTCCTGGCTCAGCAGGGAGCCTGCTTCTCCCTCTCCCTCTGCCTGCTGCTCCCCCTGCTTGTGCTCTCTCTCGCTCTGTCAAATAAAAATTTTTTTAAAAATCTTTATAAAGAAAGAAAGAAAGAAAGAAGTCACACTCAGATGACTTTGGGCTGCCATCCACCCATGTGCTCTTTTTAAAGAAATGTTAAGGTTTTATATTTGATATTGTTTAATTACAGTAACACTGAGCCTTGTGTAACAAATTTTAAGACAAGACATATATAAAATAAAACAATAGCTCCTAGCTTCTCATCTACCTTCCCTCAGCTCCTATTATTCATTTAATGTGTCTCTCTCCATAGCTTTCTGTATATACAGGACAAGCACAAATATAATACTAAATATATGGTCAACACCTGTGAGGTTGTTGTTTTTATACAATTGAGATCATACTATACAAAATGTTCAGGGATGTTCTTTTTTACTTAAATTGTTATCATATTTTTCTACTTCATTACTTCACTCGTTTTAAAACCGCCTACTATTCCAAAGTCTGAATGGATCATAATTTATGTAGAGACTCTCTTATCAATGGGCACTGGGTCACAACAATGTTCTCCGGCAATCATCTTTGTATAAAGGTATGTTTGAGCATAGGTACGTTTCTGCAGGATAGATTTCTAAAATTAGAATCTGGGGTATTACATTTTGATATTGTCAATTTCCCTCCAAAAAAGGCCGTGTTTTTCGTAGTCTATCAACCATATACAATAGCTCTTCCCCTGTACATTTGCTGACACTAAATGTTACCATCAGTCTTTTTAATTTTTGCCACTCTCTGGCAGGTAAAAAAAAATGGTATTTTTAAAATTTGTACGTCTCTAAAAATGAGTAAGTTTGAGTATCCTTTCAGAGCTTACTACTCATCATTCATAAGACTTCTGTTGGTTGCTTATTCATATTCCTTGCCCACTTTTATGTTGTATGTTATCTTTGATTACACGTTGGGAGCTCCCCAGGTAGTGCATACTGATCCTGTTACACACACACACCGTCTACCTCCCCCGCCCTCACCCCCAACTTCCCCTTCATAAGCACACCAGCTTCGTGCCCCACGCCAAGCCCACACCACCCAGCCCTGAGCCTCTCTGACAGGGGCACCAAGTGGCAGGTGTGTGATCCTTGTTCCAGTCTTATGGAAAACAATAGAATGAACAGGTAGGCCTAGATTCAAATCCCAGCTCCCAGGCCCTACCATTTATAGGCTGTGTTTTTAGAGAGAAACTACCTCCCGTCTCTAAACACCTGTATTCTCAGCAGTAAAATAGAGACCAATAGTGTCGGTCCTGCAAGCTCCTTTTGTGTGTTAATAATAGTCATAAAAGGGATGCCTGGGTGGCTCAGTTGTTAGGTGTCTGCCTTCGGCTCAGGCCATGATCCCAGGGTCCTGGGATCGAGCCCCGGGTCGGGCTCCCTGCTCAGTGGGGAGTCTGCTTCTCCCTCCCCCTTTGCCCCTCTCCACTGCTCATGCTCTCTCTCTCTCTCAAATAATTTTTTTTTATTTTTTTAAATAATTTTTAAAATTTTAAATAATTTCAAAATAATTGTTAAAAGTCTTTAGACCCTATGCATAAGCATTTCCCCATATTAATATAATATTCTCAAAAACTCAACATTAATAGTTCATTGTGTGCCATGATTTATTTACCCACTTCCTTGTTGTTGGGTGTTTATAAATAATACTGTGCAGAACATTCTTGAACAAGAATCTTTGCCCGCATTTCAGATTATTTCCTTAGGCCCAGTTCCTAGAAATGGAGGGCAGGAACGTTTTTAAGGCTGTCAATACTCGCTGCCAAGTAGCTTTCCAGAAACACATACCAGTTCTACCCCCACCAGCTGCATTGGAGAAGAGCCTTTTGATTCTGTGATTGCAGCAACACCTCGGGCTGGGGGAGGGGCACTCTCCCATCCAAAGCCTCTCAGGCAGTCCTGACAATGGACCCCTTGTCCTGCCCCCATCTCCTCTTCCCACACTGCCCTCCATCCCTGGCTCCAGGCTTGACTGTCCTCAAGGCCTCTGTTCAGTCCCATCCATTCTTCTTGGTGCTCCTGGCTGCCTCCAAGAGCAGGGTTGGTAAAGCTAAAGGGTGAGCGATGTGCCTGTCCTGTGGGACCACCACGCTTCCAGCCTTGGGGAGGCCCCAAGAGGAAGTTGGAGGGGAGCTGGCGTAAAGGTTGCTGATCATCCATCTCTTTTGGAGAACAACCCCACCTGAGTCTGGGCCCAGAGCAGTGATCTGCACATCAAGGGAGGGAAAGCAGAGGCCAGCCTGCAGGGGACTCTGGCTGCAGGGGACTCTGACCAGCATGCAGCTGACTTCCGTTTCCCTACAGGCTCTGAAGCCCCTCCATGAATCCCCGGAAGAAGGTGGACCTGAAGCTCATCATCATCGGAGCCCTGGGGTAAGCCAAGATCAGCTCGGGTGTGGCAGTTGGGAAGCAGCCCCTACCCAAGGGCGGTGAGACCTCCTGAATATTTCCTACCTACCATGGGTCCCTTTCTGATTCAGAGTGGCACCAGGGAGGACATCCCACCCCCAGGAAGAGAGCTCAGTTGGCAAAAGAGCCTGGGAGTCGGGCTGCCTGGTTTCTGCTTTATTTGGATGGGTCCCGGCTTCTAGAGTCCATTCCCTAATCCCTTGCTGCTCACTGTGGTCCTTGGACTGCAAGTGTTAGAAATTCAGAATCTTGGAGAGATGGCAGCAAGAGGGGCATGGCAAGATCTGAGAATGGGGTGTGTGTGTGTGTGTGTGTGTGTGTACGTTGTTCACATGTGTCTGGGGATTTGTGCTCAGTGTAGGAAAGACTTCCCTCCTCCACCAATATGTGCACAAGACATTTTACGAGGACTACCAGACCACACTGGGGGCCAGCATCCTCTCCAAGATTATCATCCTGGACGACACAACTTTGAAGCTACAGGTGAGCAGCTCTGCCTTCCCCTCTTCAGCATGCATCCCTGAAAATCACCCCACATTCCCTAGCTAGCCACTCACACAGCAGTGTGCACCGGGATCTACAAAGCTCTGGCGCAGAGATCAACAAACTTCAACTCATGGGCCGAATGTGGTCCACCACCTGTTTTTGTAAATGAAGTTTTATTGGAACACAGCCATGTCCACTGTTCACTTATGGTTATGGCTGCTTTCACACTACAATGGCAGAATTGAGTAGTTGCAACAGACGGTATGGTCTGCAAAGCCTAAAATATTTACAATGTTGCCCTTTAAGAAAAAATTGCTGATCCCTGATCTGGGAGAAAAAAAAAAAAAGGACAAATCCAAGGGTTGGGAGACCCTACTCCTAGTCTCAGGTTCACTGGAAATCTTGGTAAGTGGCCTTGAGCAAGTCACTCCCAAGGTCCAAATCTATACAGTGAGAATAACTGTGCCTGTCTTGATGACCCAGGGGAGAAAGGAGAGTTCAGATGATAGGGCAAAGATGCTGTAATATACATGGGCCACAGGGTTAAGATGCCCGTGGGTGAATGGACCACAAGCGCCTGTGCCGGGGCTGTCCGTTTCCTACCTGGGAAGGGCAACTTTGCCATCACATGACCCAGTTGGGCCCACCTCCAGGCACTCATCGCAGCCCGATGGGGTGGCTGTTCTTCCCCTCCAGATCTGGGACACGGGCGGACAGGAGCGGTTTCGCTCCATGGTGTCCACATTCTACAAAGGCTCCGATGGCTGCATCCTGGCTTTCGATGTCACCGACCTAGAGTCCTTTGAAGCGCTGGATACCTGGCGGGGTGATGTTCTGGCCAAAACTATTCCAGTGGAGCCATCCTACCCCATGGTGGTGCTGGGAAACAAGATCGATCTCGCAGACCGGCAGGTACCGTCCATACTTCCATTCAGTCCCCAAACGTTGCGTGAGCACCTACTACATGCCAGAGTCTGTGGTAGAACCCACACATAGAGAGCTGAATCAGACACAGTCCTTGCCTTAAGAATCTTGCAGTCTAGTAGTGGATACAGACACTCTAAAAGATGATTATGATAAATGCAATGATAGAGATACACCTTGGATATTTGGGGACTACAGTGAAAGGGCATCTACTCAAGCCCAGAATATAGAAAGGGCTTCCTAGGGGAGGTGGATTCAGCATGACCAAAGGCAAGAAATAGCATGATGTGAGTGAAAGCAATTTTGTCTAGAGACAGGGAATGGAAGAATTAAGGCATCAGAGGAAGGCAGGTGGAATTTGAATTAACTTATAGAACAGTATTTCTACCCAGGGCCAGGCGGGGGATTGCAGTTATAAATTCTTGACTCCATTAATTTTCTGGGACTATATTTTATCAGCATGAGTGTATTCCAGATTATCTGGCTAACCACATGACAGCCGGTCTGCCCCGTAGCTATAGTGATCCCGCTCATATAGGTGTTTACTGCTATAGTGGAATTGATTAGAGCTCTTTCCTTATTGCGTACTAATGAAAAAACAATAGAGGTAGTCTTAATTTGCAAAAGATGCTCTTGTGCCAAATGAAGCTTAAATGACACCAAAAAGAGCCGTTTGAACAAGGTTGTCTTAGTGTTTCAAATAGAGAAAAGAAATGAGGAACTGAGCCATCATATTTGAGCTACGTTTTCACAACGGTTCAAATAGAGAAAAGGATAGAACTGAGGCATCATTTGGAATGATGGATGGATGAATGGACAGACAGACAGATGGACAGGTTGGATGGATGGATGGATGGATGGATGGATGGATGGATGGATGGATGGATGGGTGGATGGGTGGGTGGATGATGGTGCTTCCAATGAAGCTACCACCATCATTAAGAAGAGCCTCCTGGGGCGCCTGGGTGGCTCAGTTGGTTAAGCGACTGCCTTCGGCTCAGGTCATGATCCTGGAGTCCCGGGATCGAGTTCCGCATCGGGCTCCCTGCTCGGCAGGGAGTCTGCTTCTCCCTCTGACCCTCGCCCCTCTCATGCTCTCTCTCTCTCTCATTCTCTCTCTCAAATAAATAAATAAAATCTTTAAAAAAAAAAAAAAAAAAGAAGAAGAAGAGCCTCCTGTTCAGAAAGAGACGAGTTTAGATGTGCTGAGTTTAAGGAACTTGTAGAACAACTAATTGGAGATGACAGTAGAATATACAAGAATAGAATATACAAGAATAAAACTTCAAAGGAGATGTCTGTGCTGGAAATAGAAATCTAGGCATCATCAATTCTATGGTCACTTCAGGTTTCAAATTCAGTGTCAACTCTCTAATTGTAAACATCCAGTCTCAGATAATAATCAAAGTCCTAAGTTCATTAAAAGGCAAGGTGTCTCCCTTTCTTTTTTCCACTTGGGGCAGTTACAGGTGAGAAACTATGGTCTAGGTGGAGGGAATGGTCCTTTGCATATCATTGCCAACTTTATGTGTCCACACTTCCTCCCCTTCTCTGGATAATTCTGGTTTCAGACCCTGTTAGAAATGAAGCAAGAGGGAGAAGTCAGGAGAGCAGGAAAATCCTTATTTGATGGATACTGTCACAAGATAGTTTGTACTCTCTGGCCCCAGCAGGTATTTCAAGTTGTCTCTTCCATGGATTACCTTTGGGTCCTTAAGAAGCCTCTACTGGAAGCATTTACTGTCCCTCCTATGACAAGCGTCTTGCATTTTGCTCCTCTCTCTACTCGTCTCCTGATTTTTCCTCCTCCACCCAACTGAGGGCACCAATTCCTGCAGGCAGCCCTCCTGATGAGATTTACAACAGCCCCAGGCCGGCTAGCTCTCTGTGGAGCCCCCATCTCCTTCCAAGGCTTGCCCTCGAATTCTGGCTCCCTTGTAGGGGCAAGGGTGATTGGTTCTCACTCTCTCTCTGTTCTCTCTCTGCCCTGTTGCCTTTTGCCTTAGATCCCTCGAAGGCATGTCAGGCACCTGTCCGCTGTATCCACCAAACTACAGGGGTCGTATGTTTAGCTTTTCAAGTGGCCTCCTTAAAGCCTTTTTTTTTTTTTTTTGGCTAGAGGTGAGGCTTTACCTATTCTCCCTCTTGCAGAAGGGGAAGGCATATACCCACAACACAGCTATTTCCCAAGAAATCCTTTCTAATCCTCCTTTCAATCCTTTTATATCCATGCTGTGGGTTTTAGAGCCATCTAACAATTTCTTGGTCATGAACCTTTGGAAATGGGCAAGGTCTCGGGGCGGTCTGTCTCCCAACCCACTTTATATCTGACATCCATCAAATTGTAATTGTAGCGCCTCTGCTGAAACTTCCATTTTAACATCCTGCTTCATGAACCTGTAGGTCATGGGGTGGGAAGCTGAAGGATTCCAAGCCTGAGAGTCTGATTTTTTCTCAGTGAAATCAGAGGCACCAGCTTCTCCTGAGCAGGAGGAGGAAGGGAACCAAGTAGAAGTCTCAGGAATCATGGTGAAGCTTTGCCAGTTACTCTGGAGAGAAGTCAAGGACAAAGATAAGAACTGGTGGGTGACACCAGAGGCTCAGCTGAAGAAGGAGACCAGGAATTAAAGCTGGCGTCTGCAGGTTGGGTGTTTCTCCAGCAGCCACATGTAGGTGGAGGGCCAGGAACGAGGGACCTGGGACTAAGGTGTTTCCAGACAAGAGTAGCTGAAGAGTAGAGGTGTGGGGGCATGGACAAGCTACCAAAGAAAGAGAGCCAAGGGGAGGTTTGAAGGAGCAGGCAGCTGCAGTGTCCAAGGTGGAAGGGCAGAGCAGAAGGAAGGAGGGCGGAAAGAGGTCGAAGGGAAGGAGACTGTGTCACAGAATGGGAGGCCAGATTCAATATTTGACGGAGGTCCTAAGTCAAGACCTGGGAAGAAGAGGCTGAGTGGAGAGAAGATGCATTCTGTTGGAGGGGCAGGAGTTGTGAGGTTACCCTGACAGGTGGGGGCCACGGGATGAGGATGACAACAAGCAGGATGGAAAGAGCAGGTGATGACTCCGAGGGGTGGAGGGGGGTCCATCCAAGCCTCAGGGGAGGGGCTTTGCTCTGCAGAGAGAGGAAGGAGAGAGACTTGAAAGAAGCCCAGTGAGGCCCCAGGCAAGCCCATCCCCATCTCTGGGGTCTGTGGTGAGTGACACACGGAGATAGCCCCCACTGGTGAGGGTGACAGGGGGAACAGAGACTCCCGGAAAAGTCAGGACTCAGCCAAGCCGGGGAAGTGAGAGAGGACCCTGGAGGAAGGAGAGTGAGGGGAGTTTGTCTTTCTGCAGGCAAGGCCCCCCACCCAAGGGCATGGCAAGGTGGGGGGTGAGGGTGGGGGAGGTAGAGTAAGGACCAGAGGTGGGGAAGTGCTCAGCAATAATGAAATGAGGGCAGGGAAGTGGAGAGGAGGAACCGTGAGTGAGGAGGGGTGAGGCTGGAAAGCCGCTGCCTTCCAGGGTCCCTTGTTTTGTCCCAGCTTAGCAGGGGGTTTGGGGAACAGAGAAGGCCAGCTGAGAGATGTGCTCTGGGCTCTCACTGGCACAGGGGTGAGTGGGTAAGAGCCGAGGGCCACCTGAAGGAGCGCCTTCTCGGGACTCAAAGCCGTGCTCGCTGTGTGCCCCTGGTCAGCTCCAGTGTCCTCACAGGCGACCTGGAGCCCGGACTCGGATTTCATGAGCCGGCCTGGGGACTGAAGGCAGTGCTGCCAGAAAGCAGCACGTGATGAGCCTAATACACCGAGGGGGTGGCTAGCCTCGCTCTCATTTCCTCCACGGGATGGGCTGAGAAAGCACGCAAGTTTTTCCCACTTCATAAAAAGGAAATAAATATTTAAAACTATATTGCCAGATTTAGGATGAGGGGAAAGTTCTGGAAATGCGTGGGGGTGATACCCATCCATCCATACCCAACAGCGGGAACATGCTTAATGCTACTGAACTGTGTGCTTAAATATAGTTAAAATGGTAAATCTTATGTTTATGTATATGTTGTATACGTTACCACAATAAAATACATATATATGTGTGTATTATATATGTATATATCATATATATGTATGTATAATACATACATCTATTTATCACCAGAATGATTTTAAAGAAATTACTGACTTTTTAAAAAAAAATACCTATTCCTCCTATAGAAGGTCATAGTGGAAAAATATCAGTTTGATAGAACAGCTCTGTTAGCACCCATCCTATAAGGAATTTATTCACTGGAATGTGAATTCTTTGCTCTATGCTCAGGTAGGCAATTTCTAACTCATCACTGATCCATAACATGGGAATTGTATTTTCTGAAAATATTCTGTTATTTTTGGTAGTGGTTTAAGATGTACCTGACTCACTGTTAACATTTATACAATTGATCATTTAAAATGCATAGGAGATGGAAAGGCATCATACATAAAATTATGCAAACTGAGCTAGATTTGTCAAACTTTTGGCCTCCGATGAACAAGCAAAATTGTAACAGAAGGAAAGCGTTAATAGTATATATTATCAGCCAAAGGCAAAATTAACCCAGGTAACGCTTTTAAAAATTTCATATTTCCCAAGTCCCCCAAGTAGCACACCCTGAATTTATTGCCACAGTCAGAGCCTAAAGTATAAAGAACTGTCATTTTATAAATAACGAAAAGACAAGATGATTTAAACAATCATGAAACCGCAACAAGAACTGGAAGTGAATAGTGAAAGGGGCTGTCTGGGTGGCTTTCTTCCCAGGCCGGCTTGTGGAGGTTGAGTGGGGAAGGAGAAGGGGTGAATGAAAAGAAAGTTAATTTTTTTTTAAGGGTTTTTTTTTTTTTGAGAAAGAGAAAGAGCACGAGTGAGTTAGAGGCAGGGGGAGAAGCGGACTCCCCTCTGAGCAGGGAGCCCGATGCAGGACTCAATCCCAGGACCCTGGGATCATGACCTGAGCTGAAGGCAGAAGCTTAACCAACTGAGCCACCCAGGAGCCCCAAGAAGGTTAATTTACAGCATAATCTCAACTGACATTTTGGAGCGTGTATTTAACCATTCCATATAAACCCAGCAGAGAAAGATCAGGGGCAAGTGAGAGAAAACGCCTGTCACAAGCGGGCACCAGACAGACCCCTGTCACTGTCCAGTGGGAGAGAACAGAGCTGAGCTGCGCTGAGTGGGTCGCTGCTGCAGGCTTGTCCTCCCAGCTCTGTTGCTGGGTTCCGCGGGCACTGATTCTGCTTCTCACGCCACGAAATATAAAAGATCTCCCTACATCCTGGAGAAGGGGAGGCCTTGACGTCTTTTCACTTGACCTCAGTTTTTACTGCAACTCCAGTGCATGCTCATCACCTGGTGGGGGCGGGGGTTGGGCTGGGGGTGGATAGAGAGAAGGAAGGCAGGAAGGCACTGTAAGAAGTAAGTCCCGTCCTCCCACTGGAGGATTTTAAAAGGTAGGAAGCCCTTTGCATTCCTAAGGTGCCATCCAGGTACAACGGTGAGTTCCTAATGCTTATTTATTTGTGGTTACTGGTGAGGACAGTACGAAGCACCAGCCACCCTTGCTTGACCCTTCCTCCAAAGAGTTCAGAATGTTCCTGAACTGTGAGCCTTCTTGGTTGCTCACCAGGCCTTGGGCATCCGTGCTCCATGGAAGGAAGCAGTCCTGGCCAGCTCTGGGGCCCTCCCCCTAAAGGCAGGAGGGTCTTAGAGATCAGAGGCCAAGACCAAGGCCTAGGGTTTCCCCCCAGGACCTGGGCATGGGGTGTGGATGTGTCAGCTAGCCCCCCAAAAGACAGGCTGCTTAGCTGAACTCAGGCTGCACCCTCCAGTCTCAGGTGGCGAGCTTCCCAATGCTGGGCCAATGCTGGTGTCACTGGGAGAGAGAGCTGTGAGCCCCTGGTGCTGCCACCACGCCTGAGACCAGGGAAGCAAGGACCAAAGAGACGGGACAGGGATGCTTCCTTTAATCCCAAAGAGACAGTCATTCCTAGAACCTGCAGGAGTGAGGGAGGCAATCTGATTTCCCCCTGGCTGCGCTGTCCTCTGGGAGAGAGGCAGAATGTCCTTTGTCCATGATAACAACCCTGGCCCCCTTAAGTAAAATGAAATCATGGTTACAAAGTATCAAGCACAGCAATGTTCGATATATGGCCATTTCCTCCTCCCAGAAATAATTGATTAGGCATTAAACTGAATGGCTCCAATTGTCTTTGGAAGTAACTCACGGGACTGCCAGGCGCTTTCCAAACCAACATGCTCAAACTCTGTCGGCCGTTTGCAGTCGGGTGGAGATGTACTCATTCTCCCCGCACTGAGTGGCCCATGGTGCCAGGTCAAGAGCTGAAAAGACCCTGAGCCTGAGCTCAAGGAGACAGTGGTCTAGTGGGGGAGGCAGCTGGGCAGAGTCCTCATGCAGTGCCCTGCAGAGGGCAGCCCCGATGCCACTGGGCTGCATTGCCGCTCTGCCTTTTCAGCTGTGTGCCCTGAGGCAAGTTGCTAGACCCCTCCGAACCTCAATGTTCTTACCTATAAAGTGGAGCTATTAAGACCCATTTCAGGGGCCACCTGAGTGGCTCAGTTGGTTAAGCGACTGCCTTCGGCTCAGGTCATGATCCCGGAGTCCCGGGATCGAGTCCCGCATCAGGCTCCTTGATCGGCAGGGAGTCTGCTTCTTCCTCTGACCCTACCCCCTCTTGTGCTCTCTCTCTCTCTCTCAAATTAAAAAAAAAAAAATCTTAAAAAAAAAAAAGACCCATCTCACAGGGTCACTGGGGGGATTGAATGGATTAATATGACAAGATATCTAACTCAGTATCTGGCCCATAGAAGCAGCTTACCAACTGTTCCTAGGACTCTACCCTGGGGAAGAAGGGTTAGCAAGGACCTGAGTCTCTGCTCAGCAACAGACCTCCTGGGCACAGGCCCTAGTCAACCTGTTCAGGGGATGGAAGTCCTCCACCCTGACTAGCGTGAGTCACGTTCATCTCCTTTTGAAGGGACTGAAGAAGGAGCCAATGGCAGGAAGAAGTGCCTAGTGTGAGCCTTAGGAGGGCAGCCTAGTCAGTGGGCTCTAATTCTCTTCCAAGCCTGTATTCAAATCCTGCTCAACCTCACACACCCTGAGCACAGTCCTCAGGTTCCCCATCTGGACAATGGAGCTAACAATAACCATCTCATAGATTTATGTTAAGAAAGAATGCATGTAGGGACGCCTGGGTGGCTCAGTTGGTTAAGCGTCTGCCTTCAGCTTGGGTCAGAATCCCAGGGTCCTGGGATCGAGCCCCATGTCGGGCTCCCTGCTCAACGGGCAGCCTGCTTCTCCCTCTCCCTCTGCAGCTTCCCCTGCTTGTGCACTCACTCACTCTCTTTCTCTCTCCCTGTCAAATAAATAAATAAAATCTTTTAAAAAATGCATGTAAAATTTCGGAAACATGGAAGAGTCTCGATAAATGGGAGTGGAGGGGAGATGGTGGGGATGTGACGGTGGGCAATATGATGATGGTGGGGATGGCGGCGGTGATGATACAGGGACAGTGATCATGTCTTCCCCTCATTCAGGTGCCCCCGGAGGTAGCCCAAGGCTGGTGTAAAGAGAAGGATATTCCCTACTTTGAAGTCAGTGCCAAGAATGACATCAATGTGGTACAAGCCTTCGAGATGCTGGCCAGTCGGGCTCTGTCCAGGGTGAGTGGCTATGGTGGCAACACGGCCGGGGCTGCCCCCAAGGATGGGGAACTCAGGAGCTTCCAGAGAACACACCGGGCGCAGGCAGGGCTGTGGGCAGGACAGGATTACTCATCGTCCTCATTAGTTCCGGAATGGGCTCAGCAGTACTCTGATTCTGAGCCCCAGAAGGCCACAAGTATAAAGCTCCCTTAGAGGGTAGAGTCGGTGGCCCCTGAGTCTGGCTGATCATCATCTATGGAGTTTCTAAAACATACGGTTCTGCACCTCACCCCTGGGCATTCTAATGCAGTAAGGGTTTGAGAAATGATGATCTAGTTCAATCCTGGCTGGTGGGAGAGAAGCCCTACAGGGCCACGCACCTGTCCCAGTGCAAGATCAAGCCTGTAGGAGTTGCTGACGTCCTCCAATCAGACAGCCGGATAGCTGTGGACCCTGTGTTGAGTGTATCCTCTGTGCGGGGCAGAGTGCAAGGCTCGGGGCCCCTTGCTCTCTGGAGGCAGGCTGACAGGCCCACATGTGGTCACAGTACAGACGTATGCTGGGGAAGCGTTTGGTGGGGGACCTCAGAGGAGGGGCACGCAGCCCAACTGTGCGGGAGGAGAGGGGAGGACGGGAAGATCAGGGAAGGCTGCCTGGAAGCGGTAGCAGGGTTTTCATCCCCTTCCAATATGGAGTCTGGAAACTGAGAAGAGGGTTCATGAGTGATCAGCACAGGGAAGGGATCAGCTTGTCTCATCATTCTGCCACATTTAATCAGGGTGGGCTTCTCAGAAGAGGGGAGAAGCTCATGGCAGCAATGATTTTGAATTGAGGAAAGGAGCACGGGAGATTGGGGCTTTCCCCGCTGTGGAGGTGCCTGCCGTCATTATGGGGGACCGGCTGCCTGGCCACGTGCTGCTCATGGCCCTGGAGAGAATGTTCCTTGGCCCTGCCTGTGGGCGTCCACCAGGGAGAGAGCCGGCAACCACCTCCAAGGGGCCGCCCGCCCGGGGAGAGGCCCCAAGCGTGCCATGCAGACCTCTCAGCACCTTCATTTCAGGGTTTGCCCCCGCCAGGCCGTTTTTATGCTTCCCCCCCCAGCCCCCAGCCCTCGCTGCCTCAGGTTAAAGGGAAGCTGGGGGTGCCCATCTCTAGCGCATGATCAAGAGGTGTGGTTTTATGACACCGTCTGCAACGTTGGCTCTGAAGCCCCAGATGAGCCTGCTCATGCCATTCCCCTGGAAAGCGGAGGAATGTTGTTTGACCTTGTATGGTGATCTGTGATAAATGGCCCTCCACAAACACGAGACAGTGATTTGCCAGATGATGAGTCACAGGGAAGCTCCCTCAGCCCACAGCCTGAGTGTGGTCAGCATCTGCCCTTTCTGAAGAGGGAGTGCCCTTTATTCTTAAAGTTACATCTTTCCTGCTGTGTCAACTTTCTGGAGCTTTTCTACTGGTTCTGTTTTGGTGGTGGTTGTGATCGTAGTTGTTGTTTTAATATCCCACTTGGTAAAAGAATGACTTAGCAAGCCCAGGTCAGTCCCTCATGTCGGCAGCAGAAATTTACTGATGAGATGTCTGGAAGTCACAAGTATGGTGTCCACAGTCCGGCTGACCTACATTCGAATCCTGCTCTGGTGCTTTCAAGTAGACCCCTGGGCAAGTCGTTATGACTCCTCTGAGCCTCCGTTTCCTCATCTGTAAAATGGAAATAATGCAATCCCAGAAACATTTACCGAGTTCTCAGGCTAGGGCTGGAGCTCCGGACCTCGGTGGCTCTGAGGTCAGGTAGAGGAGTAAGACATTCACAAACAGGCTGTCATAGACATAAGTGCCCCAGAGGGAGCAAAGTCAAGGCACGGAGATGACTCAGTGGTGGCTGGTGGAGAGGGTGGGTGAGGATGCTACCCAGAGAAGTGGTATGTGACTTGGGTGTTGAAAGACGATACGCAGTTTGCAACTGGACACGGGAGGGGGGAAGGGGGGGTAGGAGAAGGACAGAGAGAAGGGCATGGCCAGAGGCCCAGGCACCAATCTGCAGGGCCCGCATGAGGAACCAACTGTGGGTCCGTCTGTAGAAGGAAACGTGGCATGAAGGGAAGCGGGGTATGGGGCAAGCGAGGAAGCCCACGAGGTCAGCAGCACAGATCAGGAAGGCCGGGAGAGCCCCAACCAGAACTCGGATTTCACGCCGCAGGTGCATACCGTCCAGACGTCGCTGCTGCCCCCGAGGCGTACGGGGGCTCACCCGGCACCTTGAAACCCCAGCGGGCGTGTTCTTTTTTTTTTTTTTTTTTAAAGATTTTATTTATTTATTTGAGAGAGAGAATGAGACAGAGAGAGAGAGCATGAGATGGAGGATCAGAGGGAGAAGCAGACTCCTTGCCGAGCAGGGAGCCCGATGTGGGACTCGATCCAGGGACTCCAGGATCATGACCTGAGCCGAAGGCAGTCGCTTAACCGACTGAGCCACCCAGGCGCCCCGGGTGTGTTCTTTACTCAGAAACTTGAAGGAGAAATATTTTCGCATTAAAACAAAGCAAACAAACTACCAGAGCATAGGATGTAAAATTCACGTGGATGTTTAAGGTGAAACTGGATGTTGCACATCTCTAGTTTAAAGTCAAACACGTTTTCAAAGACATTTTCTACCAAAGCTTTGCCCCTCCTTCCCGGGGAGGTAGTCGGAGTGTTTGAGAGGCAGATGTGAGGGGTGGGCAGGGGAGGGAAGCCCCAGGCTGGGGCTCCAGAGCCCGGGACATCTGACGTTAAGTCCTGGCTCTTCCTCTTACTGTATGTCCTACAGCAAGTCGTGCAGCCTCCCTCAGCCACCACTTGCCTCTTTAAGTACAAATAAGAATAATGGGGCTGTTGCAAGGGCCAAATAAAGCAATTCATTGTACAAGAAGGCATTAAACAAAAGGTAGCTGCTTTAAAACAGGAGCTCTGTATAAGGGTTTCTGGCAGGGGTGTTTCCTGCTTCATGGAGGATGGGCCCCATGGGTGGATGAGAGGGTACTGCAGCAGTCCAGGCATGAGAGAATGGAGATGGCAGGACAGGGTGGACTCAATAGACTTTGGAGGGGAGCCTCAGGGGTTGATGATGGTCGAATAGAGGAGAGAAGGAACCAGGAGCTATTTAGGTCGATGACCAGGTTCCCAGCTTGGCTACCGGAGGCATGATTGAATAGAATGCTAGGGACCAAGCTAGGAGAGCAGGAACATCGCAAGAGGAGAGGGTGATGCGGTCCATTGGGGCGCATGACACTTGTAGTCCCTCGAAACATCTGAGTTCTGCAGTGAACTCTGGTTGGAAAGAGTGATTTGTGAGTCCAGCACCAGAATAGGTCCTCAGCTAACATGTTGAAAGAAAAGATAGTAGGTAGTTACTTTAGTATCCCAATCCGGCCACTTTCAAAGAGGAGGGTACTTAGTTATTCCAAAATATGATTAAGAATGCCCTCATGATCCAAGAAGGGATACCACCTGCTTCAGGGGATCTGGGATGATGAGATTTTGCTCATCAAAATCCAGTTGGCACTCCATCCCTGCTGGACCGGTCAGACCTGGTCCCTGTGGAGTGATCGGCAGCTTGGAGGCCCAGTTCCTTCGAAGCTAGCGAGACAAAGACGTAGTTGCCACGTCCAGGAGGGAAGCAGGCTGGCTGGCTAGCAGGTAAGCATGTTGAAATGATAGGACCTTTTTGAGGTCCAGGGGCGCCTGGGTGGCTCAGTTGGTTAAGCGACTGCCTTCGGCTCAGGTCATGATCCTGGAGTCCCGGGATCGAGTCCCGCATCGGGCTCCCTGCTCGGCGGGGAGTCTGCTTCTCCCTCTGGCCCTCTTCCCTCTCGTGCTCTCTGTCTCTCATTCTCTCTCTCGCAAATAAATAAATAAAATCTTTAAAAAGAAAAGAAAAAAAAAAAAAAAGGACCTTTTTGAGGTCCTCCAGCTGCAGGATCTAAAGACACCACAGAGGTGACCAGGCTTGAAAGGACAGACTGCAATAGTCAGTCACATCCCTTAGGCATATCAGGTGCGTGTGTGAGGACACTACTATGTGAATTTATAGCTAGATGCACCCATCACCTAGAGACCGGGGCCTGGAGGGAAGAATTACACAGGAGACCTAACTGTGGCCTGCCGGTTACTCGAAAGTTTTGTGGGAAATCTGAGGAGCCAGATGATGCCATGACGGGCCGAAATGATGTCACAAATGGGAAGCACTCTGGTAACACGGACCCGTGGAGGCGTGACTATTATTGGGTGTAAGAAAGCTGGTGTGAAGACCTCAGGCTTTGCCAGTGTAATGAACGAGGAAGTTTCTCACACCTTCCAGAGGCAGCGTTCCATCTGAATCTAGAATAAAATGCGAAGGAGCTCAGAAAGCCCCGCCTCGGGGCACTCCCAATCTCCTTCCCCGGGGGCTGGCGTTGTGGACGATGGCAGGGGTTTCTGGTCATGAGGGGCTCTGGGGTCCCAGCGGGGCCTTGGGTGGACGGGAGGGTGGGGCACACTCGCAGGTGATGAACCAACAGGCCCTGCCTCCTGGGTCCAAAGACCCAGTTAGGAAAGTTCCGGATCCCAGTCAAGGTCTCTGGCTTTCGTGATGAGGGGGGGACCCGGAAAATACCAGACAACAAGAGAATCCTTCCAAAACCTTCCCCTCAGGCAGAGATGGCTCACTCGGTGTAGAGGGGGGCTTAGCCGGGGACGCTCTGCTCTTCCTCGGCCCTCGCTAGGAGGTTCAGAAATGTCAGGATTGTAACTATGTTCGTTCTGCGGTGTGAGGGGGCCCCGCACCCAGCAGAAGGGGCCAGCAGGAGGACTGGACACGCCCGGGCTGCAGAGCCTGGGGCCCGCACGCCAGGCTGGACGGTGCTGGCGAGAAGGAGCCGCTCGGCCCCATTTTCTCTTCTCAGACACATCGGGTGGGACTCTGCTCTCTCAGGGTGAGAGCTAGGGAAGCCCTGGGGTGTCCTGGGTCAAGTGCATAAGCAGTGGGGGTTCCTCCCCAGCAGAGGGGGAGATCAGTCTGGGGTGTGGGGACATCTCCAGAGAGAGAGACCTCTTGCAGAGCCTACACTGCCCTCACCCCCCAGCACTAAGCCTTCCTGTAAAATTACTATTATATAAATTCTAATAACTCTAAATAATCTGTCTAGGGATCCTCAAGGCCCATCACGCAGGCCGACTAAGGCCCGCGAGACCCTACGTGGGAGGGCTGAGAAACAAGGGCTCTCAAGAAACAAACTATTTGGAAAAGGGCTGGATCCCGGCCCAGCACCATGAGCTCTGCACGTCAGCCGAAATGACCACTCAGTCTGGGGGTGACAGTGAGTCATGGGTCTCAGGAGCCAACATCATCAGGGTGCAGCAGGTGAGCCCTGACACCACCTCCTGGGAGCCAGGGCCACGGCATTAAGGCCGTGACATTCACCAGTGGGGACGGGTGCTGCTCGGGGCCACACCAAGGGGGTGAGAGGCACTCACCCGCCGAGTGAGCGCACACCCACCAGCTCGTGCACTCACACACGCAATGCCAGCTGTGGGGGGCATGGACGCCTGAGCCCGGTGAGAGCCTGGCAGAGTAGAGAGACCTTTAAGAAGAGACCCTTTTGCCCGCGAATCCATCTCCTGGAGGAAGGGCCCCCTTGCCCCATCCCACCCTCGCCTCTGAGCCAAGCGGGGTGGATCCTGGGAGAGAAGTGGCCAGCTGGGTGTGGAGAGGCTTTCTCTGGACATCGCTGGGACCCAAGGGTTTGGGGAGGTGGGCAGAGAAGCAAATAGGGCCCGGCGGAAACGCTGAGTCTATTTTAGGGAGAGTAGAGGCCATGGGAAGGGCAGAGGGTTGACGGGGCTTCTCCAGGTGCCCGGGCAGTGGTGGGGGGAGGCTGGGAGGTGGACGTGGTGAGAGAAGGTTGGGGTGTGGGGGTGTTTGTGGGGAGAGGTCTCCAGCAGAAAGGAGGAGTGGGCTGTCATCATCTCTGCCTGAGGTCAGATGTCACCTCAGTTGCTCCCTCTGGAGAACGGAGAGTTGTGGGGCCTCGTTGGAGGTCAGGAGACTCATGCCGTCCACCTGCTCTGGGCTCCTGGGAAAAACCTGAGGAGGAGTTGAGGAAAGAAGAGGGTGGGGAACACCAGTGCTCACTCCCTGGGGGCCTCAGCTTCCTAACAACACAATAGGGAGGGAACAAAAAGCCCAACCACCACCAGCCAGTAAGAGACAGAGGCAAGTGAGGCTCTTTGCCCCTCAGGGTGTGAACTCTGGCTTCTCTTTTCCTTCCCCAGTATCGAAGCATCTTAGAGAATTACCTCACAGACTCCATCAAGCTCTCATCAGAAGACCAGTCCAGGAGTAGATGTTGCTGATCATCCAGACTCCCGCCCTGGTGCTCAGCGAAGCCTGCCTGGGGCCTGGGCATCCCGGCCCCCACCAGCCCCCGACCTGCCCAAGCCCAGCCCCAGCAGCCTGGGCTCTGCAGCCAGAGCCCTCCACCCCCTCGAGTCTGTACTGGGTCCAGATCAGAGTGCAGCCCCTGCCTCAGGCTGAGTGTAGTGAGGACATGGCTGGGCCCTCAGGGGCCCCAATGGAACCCAGAATGTCACAGCCAAATCTTGGCCCCGGAGGAGGCACAGTTCCCTCACTGGCTCCAGCCTTCCTGCCACCCACCCTCCCTGAACACACCCCTGCTCCAGAACGCACATCTCTGCAGACGGCCAGGCCACTGTCTCCGGAGTCCTGTTCTACTCTCCTGTGAACGGGCCTTCCTTGCCCCCGCCCCACACACCCGCAAACCACAGCACAGCTTTGCAACAGGGCCCAGCTCAGGCTCCCTTGGTCACCAGGGCCAGAAGGTGAGGGCCTGGACCTCACGTGGGGGCCTGCCTCAACCCTCGGCGGCCACGGTTCAGGCCTGGAACGTCACTCAGTCCCCTCCAAGGTATGGGACTGAGAGAGCCCAGGAAAAGCCACCAAGGACCGGCTCATTCCTCTCTGCTGAATGCTCAGACGACTCCTATAAATCTCTCTGAGCCTTGGCTTGCTCGTCGGTCAAATGAGGGTGGTATGTGCCCACCTCAGAATACATGATTTTGAGGACCAGAAGCTCTGCTTAAATCTCAGTTGCTGTCTTTGATACGCATTTATTTATTCCTTCAACAAGTGTTGTTGAGTGTCTACTATGTACAATGCACGGAGGTCTAGTGACAAATGAAATCAACAAGGACCCTACTCTCTAGGACCCCACATTCTGATAAGGGAGAGAAGCCGTAGACACAGAATTGAAACAGATATTCTCAAATAGTAGATAAGCGTTTGAACAAAGCAAACAAGGAAATGGGATAGAAAGGGACAGGAACTGGGGTTGGTGCTGTTTCAGACAAAATGGTCCAGGAGGGCTTCCCTGAGGAGGTGTCAGTTGGCCCAAGGACTAGAGAATGAACAGACTACACTAGAGATCTAGACAAAGAGCATTCCAGGGAGAGGAGGCAGCAAGAGCCAAGGCCCTGAGGTGAGGACAAGCTTGCTGTGTTCCAGGAACAGTGAAAGGACATTTACACGAATACTCAAAGCTGCTGTCCCATGACAAGCAAAGGGGACCCCGCCCCCCAGCTGCTCCCTGAGCCTCTGCTGACTGGCCACCAGAGGGCAGCAGTGCTCCTTCCCTTGCAGGCTGAGTGGCCAGCCGTGGAGGCGTCACACTTGAAGGGGGGTGCTTTTCTCTCTGTTCTGATCCTCAAAACTGGTCCTCAGGCTGTGGGCATGTTTAACCCTGTGAGATCTGTGGGGTAGGAGAATCCCAATTTCTTACGCCTAGCAAGAAATGGGCAAAAACTGAAACATGAATGATTCAGGCAAGAAATCCACATCAGTGACAAATACTAGAATGAGGGGCCAGGGAAATTCATAGACTCCCTGTCCCTGCAGACTCTTTGGGCAACAGACAGCATAGACAGGGCCCAGCCTGAAGGGGGTGGACAAGATGACCGCTCAGAGGTTCCCAGGCCACATCAATGCCCGCCATGGAAGTCTCCTGTCTCCACAGAAGTATTCTGCCCTGAGTTCCCAGCAGAGCTGGGATGTTAGCATAGGACTTCTGATGTCATCTGACTCTGAAGATAGCCCCGGAGGTGGGGAATCCTGGGGGGGAGGGGTCAGCAGGAGAGTTTGGGGAGCCTCGTCTCCCCACCCAGCTGTGGAGTAAGGACTGGCTCATCCTGGGCAGTGGCATGGGTCTGGGAGCAAAGCACCATCTCTGTGTCCTTCACGGGGGTGGCATTCTGCATGCCACACAGGCTCTGCTGGGAGTCCGTCCGACTGCGGATTGCAGGTATGGTGTGCAGGCCCGCAGTGGACACATGACCCGTTCCTAAATGTGCACCACAAACAATAAAGGTGTCTTTCTTTACTGTTCTCCTTTTTGGTGTTTTGTTATTAAGTTTAAAAAACAAACAAGGGGCGCCTGGGTGGCTCAGTCGGTTAAGCGTCTGCCTTCGGCTCAGGTCATGATCCTGGGGTCCTGGGATCGAGCCCCGCATGGGGCTCCCTGCTCCACCGGGAGTCTGCCTCTCCCTCTCCCTCCGCCTGCCACTCCCCCTGCTTGTGCTCTTTCTCTCTCTCAAATAAAGTTTTAAAAAAATAAAATAAAAGTGAAATAAAACAAAAAGCAAACAAACATGTTTCCATAGTTCAAAATTCAAAAGATATTAAAGAGAAGACAACAAAATTTAGGACTGGCTTACATAACAGGCGGGGCTCGGTGTCAAATGACAATGCCCCGCCCCTTGTTCAAAAATGATTAACAATTTCAAGACAGTGACAGCGGATCTTTAAACCAAGCGCACCGTCCTCGGACAGCAGGTTACCCACACTCGGAGCTGTCCCTGAGGAAGCAGCTCTGTTTTCAGTGCTCTCCGGAGTGATAGAGCCCCTGGCCAGGCCCACCCGGCCTGCAGACACATTACAGCTTGAGGATGAGGGCTCTGTCTTTGCCAGAGCCACGTGGAGAGTCGACCCCAGGCCTAAAGACTGGGCATTTTGAGTTTTCTCCAGAGTCAGGAGCAGGACAGAACTTTCCATGTGACTCGGTACAGACCCACTAGGGGCAGGTGCTGGCAGAGGGAGGCAGCAAGTGGGGGGCTGCCCCTCTGGGCTAAGTGAAACCACTGGAGCCCAGAGTGGGGGGTGCGCAGCACTTCCGCGGGGGCCCATCCATCACCATCCCTTCAGAGAGGAAGACCCCAGTTAATAAGACGGCTCCGACCCAGGCCTCCCCTGTCCCACCACAGCCCTGCTCCAAGGGGCAGCTCCAGGCTGCTAATGACTAACAGGGAGGATCCAGGCCAGAGCTCTGGGCGGCACACACCCCTGGGGCTGGGGGGTCGGGGGGAACAAATCTTATCACCAAATAAACTGAGCTGGGCCTGGCTGGGTGCCACGCTGCCCCAGGGGGTTTGGTGGAATGCTGACTTTTTCTGCTCTTTGCTCCCCCTCGACAGAGGCTCCTCGCGGCCCTGTCACCAGCCACAGGCCACTCCCAGCAGAGTCAGATGTGTGGCCAGCACCCACCCGGCGGTCTTGTCCCCAGGAACACACAGGCCGGTGGCAGCCATGGAACAGCCATGCCGGCGGCGACACCCAAACCTCATAGCCGCGTGTGGCTGGCCCCGCTGTGACGGTAGGCTGAGGATACGAGGACCTGCCTGCTGGGTGCACACCTGGAGGCTCCCTCTAGGACGTGTGCTGGTGGGGGGACATGTGTGCCTATGGATCTGCATGGGGTGGGGGGGGGGTAGGGACTGAGAGGGCCAGACAGTGGGTTTCCCTCATTGAAGTACAGAAAAATTCTAAAGAAGCTCCTAAGATTGGACAAAAGCAGGAAAATAAGTGCAGGGGTGAGGGGTGAGGGATGGACCAGTTACTGTGGAGAGCCTTCCTTGTGTCAGTGAGGCCCCAGAACAGCCCACCGAGGAGGGCTTAGCCTCAGGCTCCGAGGAGATGGCTGAGGTTCCCTCCGGCCTTGCCTGCACAGCCCACTAAGTCCTGGCAACACCACCTCCTCACTCTCTTGGAAGCCATTCCCTTCCCCCCTCCCCTCTGCTCCACCTGGTCCAGGCGGCTGGCGTATCCTGCCTAGACCACCTTCAGCCCTCTCCGTGGGGCTCCTGCCAGCCCTCTTGTTCCTTTCCAGCCACTCCACACACCAGCCCTCCCCGCGGCGTCCACACAGACAAAATCCCTCCGTGGTCCCCAAGGCCCTCCCCGCCGCCCTCCCCACTGGCCGCTGCCTGCTCCCCTCAGCTCTCACCGCCTCCCTCAGCTCCACATGCAAGAACTTGTTCCCCAAGGATGCCCGTCTCTGGCGCTTCCCCTGGCTCTTCCTCCTTAGCTGTTAGTCGTCAGCTAACACATCACTTCCTCTAGCCAGGCTTCTCGGACCCCCAGACCAGGTCAGGGGCTTTCCGCGGGCCCCCAGAGTCCCCCACTCTCTGTGCCAGAGCACCAGCTCCACCCAGGGGGCGGAGGCGTTTCATCAGCTTTATTCACCATCATCCACCCTGCGCCCAGAGCAATGCCTGACAATTACTTGGTACTCAGTAAATATTTCTGGAAGATCGGCTCCTAGAATACTTCATCCTAATTGTTGGTCTGCATGCCCTCAGACTGTGGGCTCCCTAAAGTCTGCTTTGATTCATCATTAACCCCAGGACTCAGCAGAGACATTGGCACATAGTAGATGATACATAAATATTGTGGAACGCGGCAGTATACCACACAGATCTTAAAGAGAATGATGGAACATTCTGTGTCCTGACACGGAGTACAACAGCCAAGAAGCATCGTCACGTGGAAAGGCAATGGTGGAATCATATGTAGAAAATGCTATCTTTTCAGTAAAAAGAGGCGTAAATAAGACTTCACATTCATTTTTGCTTGTACATAAAGAAAACTCTAGAAAGATGCATAAGAAATTAATAAAAGTGACAACCTTTCAGAGGGGGGATGGGGCAAGTGGGAGTCAGATAGATATAGGAGTAAGACTCTCCTTATATAATCTTATACTTTGAATTTTTAACTCTTTGAATGTATTACCTAATCAAACATTTTTTAAAAGGAAAATGAATAAGGGCACCTGGGTGGCTCAGTCGGTTGGGCATCTGCCTTCGGCTCAGGTCATAATCCCAGGGTCCTGGAATGGAGCCCCATGTCTGGCTCCCTGCTCAGCGGGGAGTCTGCTTGTCCCTCTCCCTCTGCCCCTCCCTAGCTTGTGCACTCTCTCACTCTCTCTCGCTCTCTCTCTCTCTCAAATAAATACATAAAATCTTTAAAAAAACAAAAAAAGGAAAATGAAATCCCCCAAGCCCACATGTTCTGGCCAACATGCCAAGTCTCCCATGTGGGACAAGATCAGCTGGGGTTTTTTGGTTCGCCTGGGATGTTGGTCAATAACTGAACAGGTGTTTCCAACCCCAGAGGCTCAGCACTGGAGAGAAACTATCAAGTTTGCACACAGCTCTGTGAATTACCATGTGAATGACTACACATCAGGGTAGGTATTCCCCAAACTTAGTATCAGGACTTACCAGTTAGTCATCAGTCTGGAACCCACTTTCTTAAGCCCAACCCTGACCCCAGAAAAGATCCTCCTCCAAGGATGGGCTCCAAGATAAACTGGTATAGCTACTTTGGGGCTGTATTGAATAAAAGCACCACATACAGCCTCTATGATCCTGCAACTCCAGCCCTGACATATACAACCCTTGCTGGTGGGCACCAGAGGACGTGATCAAGAATTTTCCTAGTAGCATTTTTTGTAATAGAAAAAAGAAAAAGAAAAGGAAAGAAAAACAAAACAAAACTGGAAATGACCCAGACGTTCTTCTACAGAAAATTGGATAAATAAAATGTGATATATTCAAACCATGGAATTTCACAGAGATGGAAATGATTAAACTAAAGCCACATACATCAAC
This sequence comes from Mirounga leonina, assembly GCF_011800145.1. NCBI lineage: Eukaryota > Metazoa > Chordata > Mammalia > Carnivora > Phocidae > Mirounga > Mirounga leonina. The sequence goes on from NW_023270389.1 coordinate 24,401,861, forward strand.
TGGGTGAATCTCAAAAGCATATGGAAGGGGCGCGTGGGTGGCTCAGTCATTAAGCGTCTGCCTTCGGCTCAGGTCAGGATCCCAGGGTCCTGGGATCGAGCCCCACATCGGGCTCCCTGCTCAGTGGGGAGCCTGCTTCTCCCTCTCCCACTCCCCCTGCTTGTGTTCCCTCTCTCGCTGTGTCTCTCTCTGTCAAATAAATAAATAAAATCTTAAAAAAAAAAAAAGCATATGGAAGATAACAAGCACAGAAGGAGACGTACAGTTACCATTTAAGTAAAGTTCAAAAGCAAGCAAAACTAGACGGTTTATCTTTGCACATATTTATCACAAACACATCTGGTAAAACAACATAGAATAATAAAAAACATACAAACAAGGGGATGATGAGCCCAAAACTTAGAAAGCAGTTACCTTGGGTGGGGGTCAGCGTTGGAGAGAAGCAGGCGAATGCAAGAGGCACCAGACACACAAGGCAACTAGACAATGTGGGAACCGTCCTGTCCCCAGTGGGGCTGTGGGGCCACAGGCAGTCATCTTATTATTACACTTTGCATCTTAGATGTATGTTACACATATTCTTTTTATGACTCGAATATCCAAATTTTAAAACTTCAACCACAGCCTGGGCTTTGGAGTCAAGCTCACTTGAGTTTGAACCCTGTCTTTTCCATCGCTGTGTGACCTTGGGTGTATGACGGGACCACTCAGAGCTTCCATTGTCTCACCTGTACAGTGGGAATCGTGATGCTAAACCTCGAAGGGTTGTAGTTAGGTACAGTCGGTCCCCCACTTACCCACAAGGGATACATTCCTAGACCCCCCCCCCCAGGGATGCCTGAAACCGCAGATATGTATTACACTGTTTTCCTATACATATCTACCTATGATAAAGCTCAATATATATATTTACAAATGAGACACAGCAAGAGATCAACAGCAATAACGAATAACAAAATAAAACAATTATAACAATATAGTATAATAAATAAATACAGTATAATATAATACCCAAAGATACAAATGTAGTGATCCAAAGGGGTGCGTGCACTCCAATGTTTATAGCAGCAATGTCCACAATAGCCAAACTATGGAAAGAGCCAAGATGTCCATCGACAGATGAATGGATAAAGAAGACGTGGTGTGTATATATACAATGGAATATTATGCAGCCATCAAAAACCCACAAACTCTTGCCATTTGCAATGACGTGGTTGGAACTAGAGGGTATTATGCTAAGCGAAATAAGTCAATCAGAGAAAGACAAGTATCATATGATCTCACTGATATGAGGAATTCTTAATCTCAGGAAACAAACTGAGGGTTGCTGGAGTGGTGGGGGGTGGGAAGGATGGGGTGGCTGGGTGATTGGGGAGGGTATGTGCTACAGTGAGCACTGTGAATTGCGTAAGACGATGAATCACAGACCTGTACCTCTGAAACAAATAATACATTATATGTTAAAAAAAGAAGAAGAAGAAGAAGATAGCAGGAAGGGAGAAATGAAGGGGGGGAATCGGAGGGGAAGATGAACCATGAGAGACTATGGACCCTGAGAAACAAACTGAGGGTTTTAGAGGGGTGGGTGGTAGGGGGACGGGTTAGCCCGGTGATGGCTATTAAGGAGGGCACATATTGCATGGAGAACTGGGTGTTATATGCAAACAATGAATCATGGAACACTGCATCAAAAACTAATGATGTAACATATGGTGACTAACATAATAAAATAAAATTAATAAAAAAATAATAATCATGAAAAATAAAGACACCCTAAAGACAGAAGATAGTCCAAAAATTTAAAAATATGAAATAAATAAAAAATAACCATAAAAAGAAATAAATATAGTATAGTATAATAAATAAGGTTATGTGAATGTGGTCTCCTTCTCAGAATCTCTTACTGCACCGTACTCACCCTTCTTGTGATGATGTAAGATGATACAATGTGTACATGATGAGACGAAGAGAGGGGAATGATGTAGGCTCTGACGAAGCATGAGGCTACTACTGACCTTCTGAGATTTGTCAGGAAGGTCATCAGCTACCAGACCGCAGTTGACCGCGGGTAACTGAACCTGCGGATAAGGGGAGACCGCTGTATGTACGGTGACTAACTCGTGGTCAGTACTCAATAGACGGTGGTTTGCATTGGGTCAGGACCAGCTGCAGGGATGTTTGTTTTAAATCTATTTGTGAATAAAGGCATAAGACTCTGGCATCCCCATTGCAGGCTAAGGGTGAATAAATGGGAACTGAATGAATGAATGAGTGAAACAAACAAATGAGCTCCTTCATTCCATCCATTTCTCTACATGTCCTCCCCTGAGTGAGCTCTGGGACCCAAATGGTCTGGTTAGCATTGTGGTCACTTCAAACAAAATTTAAAATACCATTCTCACACCCACTCAGAGTCTCTAGAAGCAGGCAGCTGGCAAGATTAGCTCCAGGAAGATCCTGCCTCCGCTCTCCAAACTGGACCAAAGATCCCTGTGGGAAGAACTCGCTGGGTCCTCCCTGCCCCCATGGCGGCTGGCATAGTTCTGGGTCCACACAGCTGCTCACCAAGACAGCTGCTGTGGGGGAAAAGAGGCCTTTGGTGTGCAGAGAGCATCCCAGACCTTCTTGCAGCCTTGGGCCGTCACTCTTGAATCCATAGGAGTTTCCCTTGACCTTCAAGTCTCAGCAACATTTGTCTTACATACAATGACAGCCCATGATGAGAGGAAATGTAAGTGGATTTCCAAACCCTGAAAATAGGAGAGACTGATATTTGTAGGCCTTCTGGAGTCCCTACCAGTCTCTGATTTGATTTTTCCCCCCTGTTTCAGACGATACATCTAGGGGAGGGAATTACGTGTGAGATCATGGCCAGAGTTGTATATTTGAAGTCACATCATCTTAAGCCTTTGTGTGATCTTGAGTCAGTATCCTTTCTAGTATCATCTTAGTTTTCTCTTCTATAAAATGGGGCAATAATTATTTCTTGCCTACCTCACAACGATGATATGAAGATAAAAGAAAATCATGACTATGTTGGTGATTTGGAAACTCTACAGCTCTATATAATATGATGAGGAGGGGTGCCTGGGTGGTTCAGTCGAGTAAACGTCTGCCTTTGGCTCAGGTCATGATCCCGGGGTCCTGGGATTGAATCCCGCATTGAGCTCCCCGCTCAGCGGGAGTCTGCTTTTCCTTCTTTCTCTCTCCCTCCCTCTCTCTCTCTCTGCCAAATAAGTAAATAAAATCTTTTTTAAAAAAATATGATGTAGAGAAAGAATACTGCATTTGGAGTCAAGATACCTTGATTGGTTGGTAGCTTGGTTGCTTGATTTCTTGGTTGGCTGGTTGGTTGTTTTTAAGCTGTCAATAATGAATTAAGGCTTATTATATACCGTCCACTGTTCCAAGCACGTTATGAATATTAACTCATGTAGTCCTTGCCAACAATCCTATGAACTAAGGGGTGAATTATCACCCCCATCAGACAGCTGGGGGAACGGGGCACAGAGACGTTAAGTAACTTGCCAAAGTTGCACACTAATTGGTATGTTGCAAAGCTGAGATCAAGACCTAGGTTGTCAGGCTCCAGAGGCTGGCCCTTAGCCAACTATTCTGCCTCCTGCTTGAGAGTTTTAAAGCCTACCTCTGCCATTTACTACCTCTTCTATCCTCCATTCACTCATGCCACCTATATTTACCGAGCACTCACTCTGTGCCAGGTGCTGCCCCAGGAAATAAAACGGACTGATATGGGGCTTGCATTCCAGTGTGGGAGATAGACCACACACCAAGAATCCCATAAAGTGTCCGGAGGGGCAAGTGCAGTGGAAGAAAAACAAAGCAAGGGTCGTAGTCTATTGGAGTTGCTATAACAAAATACCACCGACTGGGTATAAATAATAAGAATAAACAACAGACATTTATTCCTCACAGCTTTGGAGGCTGGGAGTCCGAGATCAGGGCGCCAGCACGGTCGGGTTCTGGTAAGAACCTTCTTCCGGGGCGCAGACAGCTGACTTCCTGCTCTTTCTTCACGCGGTGGAAGAAGTGTGCTAGCTCCCCGGGGTGTCTTTTATAAGGGCACTGGTGCCATTCAGGAGGGTTCCACTCTCATGACTTACTACCTTCCAAAGGACCCAGCTCCTAACATCATCAGCTTGGGGATTAGAATTCAGCACCTGGGGGCGCCTGGCTGGCTCCGTCAGAAGAGTGTGCCACTTTTGACTTCGGGGTCGTGAGTTCGAGCCCCACGATGGGAATAGAGATTATTTAAAAAAATAAATAAATAAACTTCAGAATTCAACATACAAATTTTGGGGAGACACACACACAGCAGGGCAGGGGGCTAGAGGGCGACCAGGGGCCAATGCTGTCAGCTCTTTGGGCCGCTATTCTCCTGTCAAGTGGGCATACTGAGATCTGCTTTGTCTCAGGAGGTCTACGTGATGTATAAACTGTGAAATGCTATCCCAACGCAGGCTTTGTGGCGTTTGCTGTTCTTTGCCTCTTTGTTCCTGTACTACTTGGTTCATATCTCTGCTTGGTGTGTTCCCCCTTGTTTCATAGTTGGCCATGTAGGTTTCTGTGTCTCTCGGTAAACTGAAATTTTTGAGGGCAGGACCAGATCATGGTACAGAATAAGTAGGAAATAGAGGTATAATTATTCATGCTAATAATTGCTCTGTAATGAGCCCCTGGTACCTAATGCTGAATTTAATCTTCAGTGTAGAAGTTACTATTATCCCTGTTCCCAGAGGAGGAACAGAGGCTCAGAGGGGTAGTAACTTGTCCATGGCCATTCACCAGTGAGTGACTGAACCATGACAGGAACTTGCATCTCTCTGACTCCAAAATCCATGCTCTGTCACCAACCCCAAGCTGTCATTGGGTATTGTTATCCACACTCAGTCATTCATGCAACAAATATTTCATGAGCACGTTCCAGGTGCTTTACATGGAGATGGAGGAGGCCAATGAGGTATGTCCATACAGAATGTCCATACAGAAGACAGAATGAATAATTTAACAAATGAATAAGATTGCCACTGCTGTCCGGGTGGGGAGGCAAAGGAGGATCTGTCTGAGAAGGGGCCTGCAGAGCTGAGCCCTGAGCGATAAGAAGAATCTGGTCTCCAGCAGACCTTGCAGGCAGAACCAACAAAGACAAAGAAGCTGAGGTGGGAATGAGGTGGGCTTCTCCAAGCCATAGGGCGGCCAGTGAGCCTAAAGAGTATTGAGAGTGGCACCTGGGTGCCTCAGTTGGTCAAGCATCCAACTCTTGATTTCAGCTCAGGTCATGATCTCAGGGTCATGAGATCAAGCCCTGCGTCAGGCTCTGCTCTCAGCATAGAGTCTGCTGGGGATCCCCTTCCCTCTCCCTCCCCCTCTGCTCCTCCTCCTCTTCTCCCCCCCCACACCTCTCTCTCTCTCTCTCAAATAAATAAAATCTTAAAAAAAATAAAAATGAATAAAGAGTCATGAGAAAAACAGACAGCAGTAAGGGGTGAGGTAAGAAAAGAAGCTGGACCCACACCATGCAAGTCCTTAGAGAAGGCAAAAAGGAGCATCCAAAATTTCCAGGCAGAAGAGGGATGTGATCTGATTTGTGTTTTAAAAGAGATATTATTATTGTTTAAATAGCACTGGAGGGGCGCCAGTCTCGCTCAGTCAGAAATGGGCGCAGCTCTTGATCTCGGGGGTAGTGAGTTTGAGGCCCATGTTGGGTGTAAATAAACTTTTTAAAAACATAAATAAATAGGGCGCCTGGGTGGCTCAGTTGGTTAGGCGACTGCCTTTGGCTCAGGTCATGATCCTGGAGTCCCGGGATCGAGTCCCGCATCAGGCTCCCTGCTCAGCAGGGAGTCTGCTTCTCCCTCTGACCCTCCTCCCTCTCATTCTCTCTCTCAAATAAATAAATAAAATCTTAAAAAATAATAAAAAAATAAAAAAAAACATAAATAAATAAATAGCATTCAGGTTTGTTAATAGTAAATATAACAATATATTTATAATGTGTTTAGAAGAGAGAGAGTGAACAAAAGAGGGCAGAAAAGGTGGAGTAGGGTGGGAGTGGAGAAAGTCATTCGGCTAACAAAGGACTTTGCAGGTGTTTTCCTTCAGCTCACGTTCAACTGAATTAAGCCTCATTCATCTTGTATATAATAAAAATAGGCTGCAGATGGAAATGACTAAATCAATGTCCAGGGTTCCACTACAAGAGGGATCAGATTTCTTCTCCCTTCTCTTTCCCCCCCAAGGAAAGAGGTGGCTCATAACCCTGGGGGAGGAGGGGACCCATCTCCTGCTCTCTGGAGGAGGTATCTATTGAGCCCTTTGGAAGATGCTTCTTAAGACAAGACCCTTCTCCCAGGAGCAAGGCTCTTGATTTCTCCATCAGTTCACTCTCTGTTAGAGCATGGCCTGGGAGTCAGGCTTTCTCTGGGTTCTTATCCTATGTTCCTTGGCTGCCCTATGCGAAGTGATGGGAAGTAGACAGACAAACCCGGCCTCATCTCAGCTCCACTCCCATGAATTTATGAGTAGAAACAAGATCCCACAGAGCTATGGCCAAGGGAGGGCTTTAAGAGGGCATCCCACACACCTCAGGATCCTTGGGTGTCCTGGGTCCTGGCAGAGCCCTGCCTCTCTTTCTCCAAGTCAGGTGTCTTACTGCCTGGCTTCTCCCTGTCCCCTTCACCGTGCTCCTATCCAGGCCTCTTCTCCCTCCTAGAGAGGAAGCAGATCCGCATCTTAGGAAGCTGACAAGAAGCAAAGGAAAGAAAACTCCAAGAAAGAAACTTTTAAGAAGCAAAAAGATTGTATTTCAAAATTTCTAGAAAACAGAATAATCCCACCCCCGCAAATTACAAAGAATTATGCAAGTTGTAATGCCAATCAGTACACGGTCACATTTCCTCCTCATTATTTCCAGCCCTAGCTTTTTGTACCCCTAAGGTTGTTTAGGGGTGAGGGGATTCTGGCAGAACCCGCTGTCCTAATAACGCAAAGCTTGCAGAGTTGAATTTTTCAACCTCTCACTCCCAGGATTGCAGATTTCTTACTTGGGCTATTTTCCTCCACACCCGCCACAGGGCAAAGCCCCTTTCCCAACCCCGGCCCGCCCCCCCAAGATTTCCCTTTGTCCTAGTGACTGGATAGGACATTGATGTACCATACTTAGACCTGGTGGGGCAGGTTTGGAGGAGGGAGGAGCTGAAAACAGATTCATGCTAATAGAGTCTCTTTATGCTAATAATATGCAAATACAGCAGTGTTTTGTTTTGTTTTTTTTCTTTCCTTGGCCCCCTGGAGCCAAGAAATGACTTGTCTATGTGCAGTGGACCGAAAAGAGGCCCAGAGAGAGAGCTAGAGAGAAGGAAAGGGAAGAAAGAGAGACCAAGAGCCCTGATGGACACCCCACCCCCAGACTCAGCTGACACCCCAGGCAAAGGCCAGCCCACAAGGCAGTCCTGGCCGCCTAGAGGGAGCTGCAGATTCGGGGCACGGAGCCGGAGGAGCGGGGAGCTGGGGCCCACAGCGGGATGGGTGGGGGTGGGGGAGTGTCGCCTGTGTCCTGAGCTTTCAGGACAGGTCCTACCCCCCTTACCTCCCCCCCCCACCCTCGGTGGGGAGTGCCTCTGTGCCTCTCACCACCTCCCTCCACCTGTGTGGAGCTCTGCGCCCTCAATGCTATTATCTCCTACAGTTGCTCATAAATGACAACACCCCCCAGCAGCCCGCCCTGCACTTGAACCCCTTCTGGCCGAGCTGGCTTGCCTGAGGATTAGCTCCTCTTTGGAGAGCCCACAATAGCCCTCCACGTCTTTTGTGCCTCTGTTTGCTGCAAATATTAAAGTTCTCTCCTGAAACCCATTACAGGCCCTGGGAACAAAGGCTTTTCGCGGGTCTCTAGGACAGAGCCAGCGCCAGGATGTTCCTGGCTACCGTACCTGCCGCCTCACCTGCCGCTTCTTCTCCAGTTACCGCCGGGAGGGAAATAATCCACATTCACACCAGACAGCTCTATGCCAAGGCAGCGGGCCGGCGGATGCAATGGTGCCCACACCCCACTTGCCCAGCAGGGAGGAAGTGGGGGCTGGGCACCCAGGGGTGGGTGGGGTGGGGAGCACAGGAGGTTGGGAGACGGAAGGATCTGGGGGGAGGGAGCTTCAGGTGGAGCTGAGGACACAGCAGCAGGGACACCAAGGGCTCCCCTGCAATCAGGCCTTCCCAAATGCTGCTACCCATGCCTGGAACATTCCTCCCTTCCACTTACCAGCCTAATTTTCCGAGGCTAGTTTTCCTCATCCCTCTGGTCTCAGCTTAGACTTTGCCTCATCATCTCCTCCAGGAAGCCATCTTTGCTTCTCAAATTTAGGGGTCCCTCCTCAGTACTCGAACCTGGTAATATAACTGCCTGCTCGGAGTCAGCTTCCCTGTCCCTCTCACACCCCAGCCTCTGAGCAACCCGGGGCAGTTCCCCACAGCACCCACATATGGTACGACTCCCAGAGCGCGGCAGATAAATATGGTTGAATAGATGAATGGTTGAGTGAATTCAGAGGTGTGGGCCATGCCTGGGCCTTGAGTCCTCAGAATTCTGACCAAAGTAATGTAGAGTCACGAAGGGACCTAGGGAGGGGAAGTACCAAGACTCTCCCACAGCCTTCTCTGGAGACTCCCGTCTAGTGAATATTACTGGGCTGAGAGTCCGTCTACCAACCACAGGATGTTGGGCAAGTCTCTGATCCCCCCCATCCCCTCACACACACACACCACGAGCTTCAGTCTCCTCGTCTGGCAAAAGGGAAGAATAACATTGGGAAGATGGAGAGAATGCTCTGGAAATGGCCAAGAAGTTAATGCATGAGCCATTACGTAGGGAGATGTGAAGGACCCTGGCTCGGGGCAAGGGGGCCACCTCAGGAGAGGAAACAGGGTTCTTCAGGCAGGGCGTGGAGGTTCCAGCAGGCACCCAGCTGCCACCTGTCACAGGAGCTGGGTGGAGACATGGGGGTCCTGCTTCCAGATCTGAAGGCCAAGTCTGCAGCCTCCAGGACCGGGAACCCCAGGAGGCAACCCTCGGGCCTGAAAGCAGTTGGCCCATTTCTTCCTGCCCCTTCACTCTCCTGGTTACCGGAAGCAATAAAGCCTGGGCAGATGGGGGCTGAATCCAACCACTTGGGCCCCAAGTTACTCATTCCTCTCTGCCTCAGCTTCTGCTCCCGTAAAACAGAAGTAATCGCAGTGCTGTCTCCCAGGGCCGCCAAGAAGCTTAAATGAGACGATTAAAAGATTTAGCAGGGCGGGCGCCTGGGTGGCTCAGTCGTTAAGCGTCTGCCTTCAGCTCAGGTCATGATCCTGGGGTCCTGGGATCGAGCCCCGCATCGAGCTCCCTGCTCAGCGGGAAGCCTGCTTCTCCCTCTCCCACTCCCCCTGCTTGTGTTCCTGCTCTAGCTGTCTCTCTCTCTGTCAAGTAAATAAATAAAATCTTTAAAAAAAAAAAAAAAAAAAGATTTAGCAGGGCTGCCGGCACCTAAGAAGTGCTCCAGGAGGACAAGCCACTGTTCCACTCTGTCCCTGTACTCAGCCTCGCCTCGGTTTGGGGAAACACACAGATCATCCCCCCATTCTACAGAAGGAGAACCCAGAGAGGTTCCGGAACTTACCACAGGTTACCGATGACTCAAGAAGGGGAATTGGACGGACCTAGGGTGCCCCAGTTTCTACTCCCATTTCCTTGTGGTTTGGGACTTGAATCATTCTCTCATTACTTCATGCGTCCAAGTCCAGGCCACCCCAGGAGGCAGCGACAGATGGTTCTCCTGTGTCCTTCTTAACCCCTCGGCAGTGCTGGGCTGTAGAAACCCTCAGAAACTAAATAGGGGGGAGGCTGACGGACAGACAGACGGCAAGGCAGAAGTGGTTCCCTGATCACTCTATGCTCCCCAGGGAAACCTGAACAGAGCTGAGGACGCCCGCACCCAACAGGGGTGCCCGAGTGGCCCAGGTATCCAGCAGTGGGGAGCAGTGCCCTGGTGACTCTGGCGGCCATGGGGCGGGGGACCTCCGGGAAGATCCTAGGCCTGGCTGGGGGCACTGGTTCTGAGGCAGGAGTATCCCCAAGGGGACAGTCAGAGGCCAGGGCAGGCTGGGCTGCTTGCCCACAGGCCTCGTCGTCGTAGGGAAGGAGGCCCCTATGGAAATGTGGCCCCATGCTTGAAAGCTGACAGCCAGTCCAGCTCTCTAGATGTTTCCCCACAGGATCATGAAGGCAGTGTTGGGAGGGACGGGTATCTCCCCAGGGAGGAGAGTGACGGCGCAGAAGGGCATTTCGGCCTTCCGAGCACCACCTCCCATGCCCACCAGGATCCCCACCCAGCCTCCCTCGTCCTCCCCCCTCCCGCTTTGGGGATCCAAACTGTGCCAGTCTCTCTGGGCGAAAACCACACCTCTGCGAGCCACTGCCACCCGGGTGTCTGCCCTGGGCGGACACAAGGACAAAGGCTTTCCAGGCGGGAGGGACTCTCCACCTGAACTTCAGCTCGGGAGGGCAGGAATCATGCCCTTGCTGATCGTTCTCTTCCTTGTACTGAGCAAGTGGCGGGCACAGAGCAGACATTAAACCATATCTGAGGAGAACAGCTGAATGAACGGTCCTCAAAAAACACCAGGATAGAAGCTCCCACAGCCTTCGTCCTGGATCTGTGTCAGCACCTCACAGTTCCCTTCCTGCGTCTCACCTCGGTCCTTTCTTGTTTAATCTCTGATTGTTAGGTCAAGAGCCTAATAAATAAGCCTCTCCAAGTTCTTGGATGGCGATAAGGCGCCCCCTCAGCCTTTGCTGGAATAAGTAATCCTAAAAATATCTTTCATCACTTCCTTGGCTCTCCTCTTGGCCCATCTCCAAGGCCTTCCTCACATTTCCTCTTTGGACCCGAACCTAAGCATTCCTGGCTGGCTTTGCCCAAGAGAGCTCTCCTGTGAAGAAGCCTGCGGTGGGGGTGGGGTGGAGGTGGTGACCGGGAGGTGAGAGCAATTTTCCACTTCAAGGGCCTCCAGCCAGGGGATTGCCTTCCTGCCTGGGTTTCTGAAACTCTGCTCATTCAACCGGTCTTATATCATTGCCACCAACCCAGACTCCTTCCTGGCATCCTGGGAAATTAGTCCCTCCAGCAGGGTACGGTGTGATGATCTCATGCCATCTCATGCCGGGGCTCTTGGCTCCTGACTTTCAGTTCCTCAGAACTCTTCTAGGGAGCCTGTCAGAATGCAGATGCCCGAGCCCCATCCTCAAAAATTCCGATCCCAAGGTTCTGGGGTAAGTCCCAACCAGCTTGACCTTAACCAGCCTGCCAGGTGCTGCTGGTCCAGAACACTGCCCCCAGACCACCTCTCCTAGGAGACCAGAGAGCGGGATGAGAGGTGCATGGCTCCCGAAAGGAAGCAGAGAGTTGGTCTTGCTGCCCATGCCAGGCGGGAGGCAGACGGAGAGGTGGGGCAGGACACCAGCCGGGATCTGGAATCTAGCCACCGGGGGAAAGTGAAACCCTTTCCCACCATGTCCCAACTCAGGGCCTAGGGTAGCAAGAAGCCAGAGAGAGAGAGGCAGACAAGCCCAGGGCAACAAACAGGTGCAGATAGGCTGCCCCGTTGACGGGGACATCTGACTGCTGGACGAGGGGGCAAGGGCAGGGCGATGGGCCACCTCCACCCGGGGGAGAGGTCCCGCAGTGACCTGTAAGGCTGTCCAGTTGTCCCTCTAGTCTCTGCCTTTGTCTTTCAGGAGTCATTCCAACAGACCAGCTCAAGGCTCTTGAGCTTCCCCCAGCCTAAAGACGAGCAGAAAACACTCCCCCATTGCCCCTTCACTCCATCCGGTCCGGGGACCCCTTCACAGTCCTACACTCCGACCCCCAGATTCAGCCAGGCTCTGTGCGAACTTGCTGCCCCCCAGCCACACACATCGGGGAGCCCCAAGGAGTCCCGGGTGGCATGGTGCTCAGGACAGAGGCCTGGCCCAGGATCCTGGCTCTGCCGCCAACAAGCAGTGGGACCTGGGGCAGGGTCCTGGCATTTCCGAGCCCTGGTTTCTTCATCTATAAATAGGGCCCAGAGTGCCCTTGAGGATCAAATCATGAGATAAACCGTCGGGAGGAGCCTAGTGTATAGCACTCACTTTGAATGTTCTCCGTGTTCCTACCGTAGGCCTGCCCAGGGAACCAACGAAAGGAGACGTCTATTCAGCTTCTCTGGTGCCCAAGGAGGTGATTTCCAAATAAAGATGTCCTCGCCAATGCTCCTTCTGGGGGGTGTCTGGCACTCTCTGGAAAGGGAGTGCTTCATCGATCAAACAGATGCGTGTTCTGTTGCCTAGACACTGGCCGCTCAGCCTCAGCTGGCCTGGCCTTGTCCCTGGCCTTCAGACACCCTCCCTCTGTAAACCCAAATCCTAAGCAACTCCGAAGCCTGTAGACTCCAGCCCGCGCTGAGTTCTTCCATCACTCCCCAGACCAGGTTACCTGTCAGCCTTCTCTCCCCGCAGAGACTCCACCCTCCCCAAGAGCAGACTCTGGGATTTGCCTGTTTAATCCCAACCTCAAATGATCAGGTTCCAAAGAATTCAAATGTCATGAAAGACACATCACACAAACCGTCCCCAAGCCCGTCCCTCTCTGGGGACTCGGAAGCTGGCAGAGGATTCTGCAGCATCAGGTGAGGTCACAGTGACCCAGCACAGAAATTCAGGACCGGACTGGGGGGTCGTTCTAGTTGGGGGTCTGCCAGCGTTCACTGCTCCTATTCGGTGGCTTTAGTGAAAGAGAGACCCCCCCACTCCCGGCAGTGCCGGCCACTAGCAGAGACCATTCTGCTCACAGCCAAATGATAGTACGAGGAACTGGGACGTTTTGCAATAGTTTTTACTTTCCAGAGCATGTTCAATGTTAGAGCTGGAAGGAGACTTAGAGACCACATCCCCCTCCCACCTCCACTTTACAGATGGGGAAACAGGAAGTGACCTGCCCAAAGTCACCTTGGGAGGGAGAGGCAGAGCTAGAGTCCAGATTTCCTGGCACCCTGCTCTCACTCTGAACCCCACTGGGAGGGACAGGATAAGGGGCTAGGGAGTTTACCAAGTGCTCAGCAATCATCTTTCATTTAGTCTTCTCTAACCTGTGAGGCAGGTGTTCTTAGGAGCATTTTAATTTTATTCTTGTGGAAGGGGGCTCAGCAGGGTTGGGGCACTTGCCTAAATTCACACAGCCGGCAGATCTGGAGCTCTGCCCCTGGGAAGCCAATTATGACAAGCTCTATTAGAGACCTGAGTTCTTTGTGTGTATCTGGGCTTAAGCGAAAAGGGCCCTTTGCCTCCTGGGTGGGAGTAGGAGAGTGGTGGGTCGTGGTGGGGGATGGGAGGAAACCTTACTTCATAAACTCTTACCCTCACAACACCCTGAGGGGACTGTTCCCAAGATTACACAACTCCTGGAAGCTAGTGGCAGTTCTTGAGACCAAGCAACATGGAGATCTTCCATTCTTGGGTGGTTGCGTCCCTCGGTAGCACTCCACCTTCATATAAAAGTCCCACGGTGGGGACAGCTGTGTGACCCAGAACTTACTCATTCACTCACTCATTAAACAAACACGTATGGAGTGCCGATCGCGTGTCAGGCAGCGTGCTAGACCCTGAAGATACCAAAGTGAATAGGACAGCCCAGCAGAGCCAGAGGGGCTGGGGTCCACCCTGGCCCTCATCTCTTTTTTTTTTTTTTTAAGATTTTATTTATTTATTTGACAGAGAGACACGGCGAGAGAGGGAACACAAGCAGGGGGAGTGGGAGAGGGAGAAGCAGGCTTGTGCCGAGCAGGGAGCCCGATGTGGGGCTTGATCCCAGGACCCTGGGATCATGACCTGAGCCGAAGGCAGACGCCTGACGACTGAGCCACCCAGGCGCCCCTGGCCCTCATCTCTTGACCACTAATCTATACTCTTAATTGGAGAGACAAACACATCAACAAGGAATTGATTGTTCATCGTGCTAGGTGCCTTGATAAGGCTGTGCAGAGGCTCAAGGAGCCCAGCGAGGGGCACCTGGTCCCAGCTGGTGGATGACAGAAGGAAAACGTGGGCTGAGTTCAGAAGAATATAGAGATGTGAGCCCAGCAAAAGAGAAGCAAGGGCATTCCCAGAAGCAAGCGTAGACAGCATAAGCAAAGGTGTGGAGAAACATGTAGCAGAGCATGAATAAACTGCACCTGCTTAGAGAAAGATCTGCAAGGGTGTATGCTCAGCTGCTAAGGCTGGTTATCTCAGGAAAATTAGATTATGGAGGCTTTTGCTTTCTTATTTGCACATTACTACTTTGTGTGAAACTTTTGCAATAAGCAAGAATTACTTTCATAAGCAGAAAAAAATAATACACAAGGATCTTTCTGCGTATGATGGAACTTTAAGAAGCAGGGTGTTTGTGGAGCATGAAATTGGAGGGGGAAATGCAGGGAACTGTCAAAAGTCCCCAGGGCCTGGGGAAGAAGTGGGTCTGACTCCAGGCCCCAGGCAGTGGCTGGAGTGCTCATTAATTGGGTGAGGCCTTTCCCGGGCTGCCACAGGGCCTATGTCCATCAACCTGTGCTGATGTATTCCAGGGAGTAAGCAGATCTTTGGGGCTCTGGTGCCCCCCAGCTAAATCTCCCACTTTCCGTTAGGCTGGGACCAGGCTGGGGTGAAGCTGAGAGGTGGTTTCACTGGCAACATGAAGAGGTTCCAGGCTCCTAATCAGGGTGTTTCTCTTGGCCCCTGTCTCTGCTCCACCACCTCACTCCCCAGCCTGAACCTGAGCTAGACCAGTGAAGGACAAAATGCCTGAAACTCTTTGAAGGTCGTTTACAAAAAATATATATATTTTTCAACTTTTTGACCTTTCAAAGGAGTTTTCTACAGATATCACTTTCTTTTAACACCCTCAATATTAGTAGGAGCTTCCTCTATTTGTCCTTTGCCAGAGAAGGAGGAAGCAACTTGCAAGCTCTAATTCAGATGAATCAATCAAACCTGCACACATTTACAGTGCGGACTGTAGGAAGTGGTTGCAATTTCAGGGGCACCAACAATGTCCCCAGTCCAAAAAGACTTCTCCACTGCTGCTTGAAATTTTATTTTAGGGCTAGGCATGTCTCACCCTCTTCCTACAGATTTTATTTTTCTTTTTTTTTTCCCCTACTATAAATGCCCTAGAAAGGAAAGGCTAGGAGGAGTCAGATCCCCATAACTCAACTCAAGTTTGTTGGTGCATATTTTCCTCTGTGGGGATCACAGACTGAGATGGTGTTGTCAGTTCCACTGCTTGAAGAGCTCAGAGAGGGGCTGGGGTTTCTGGGGACAGGGGGTTGTGGGAAGGCGTCCAGCCCGCTGAGCACTCGGATTTCTCTTCAGGTCCAACAGGATCAACTTAGAGTAATTGTCTAGGTCCCTTGGATTCTCCATACCCATTTCCCATTTCCCACCAATGCCTAAAATGTCTTTGCCGAAGTTTGTGCCTCTCCACCCAAGATGTGCTGCAGGATGGGGCGCGTCAGAGAACTCTGAGCCACAGGAAATCTTGATACAGTCCTCGAGCCTGCTTTGACTCAGAGATTTGGTGGGTTTTGGGGGTGGGGTGCTCTCATATTATGAATAAACCTGAACGAAGTCTATGGTGGGATGGCTCATTCACATGTACTTTTGAGGAAATACACAATTCTTCAATGACACTTTTGAAACTGTTCATCTGGTCTACTCACTTCCCACATTTTTGTTATTTGGGGTTTTCTGGCAGCTGCCTTTGGGTCTTCAGACACATACCAACCCACCCTTCTTCCCTGTTTCTGCCAGCACAGCATTACTTTTCTATCATCAAAGTTTTAAGCCTTCGGTGCTAGATCTCTGGGTTGATCCTAATAATGACTAAAAACCTAGGATAGCTTTTTCAAGAACACAGCGCCCCCTGAGCACTGCTGAGTTAGCTGGGGATGCGGTCAGGGCTCCCTGTCCTTAGGGAGCCTCCGTGGAAGTCAGAGAGGCGCAGGGCTGGGGAGCCTATCGGGGGCCCCATTGGGAGATAAAAGTGGAAACAAGTCAATACCCAGTGGAGGCGGTGACTCTGTGGAAGGCGTCCAGTTACAGTGTAACCGGCTATCAGTTATGGCGTGTAAATGACTCGTTATCAGATCCTTCTGGGGTGGGGGAGGGTTGGGGGAGGGCATGGGGAGGCGGGGAGGGCATGAAGAAGGCAGAGCCCTCAGTGCGCCCAGCCACGCAGTGGGAAGAAGATATGAAATAGGGGCCAGGGGAGGGCAGTTCGCAGCAGGGAGAAGGGGGTGCTGAGAAACCTCACACACCCCACAGATCTCCGGGGGGCCTCAGCCCTGTTTAGCTGGTCAAGGACAAACAGAATGGGCTTGCTGAGGTGTTGACCATGCCCTTGTAAACACAGCTTCCCTGCATTGAATGAAGATTAGATTTGGGGACATGGTTTTGGGTGGTTTAAAAAAAAAAAGGTCTGACTTTATATAAAGTAGACTCTTTCCCAGAGAATGTGGAGTCATTTTGCTGAGGGAGAGAAACCTTCCCAAGCATACTTACTGTATGATTTCCATTATACGAATGAAGTTATAGAATAGGCAAAATGAATCCGTGGTAGAAAAATATCGGGGCAGTTGTTGGGTGGGGGTGGGGTGAGGTTTATGGGGAAGGGGCATAAGGGAACTTTCTGGAGCCATCACCAAATTCTGTATCTTTTTTTTTTTTTTACAGATTTTATTTATTTATTTGAGAGAGCAAGAGAATGAGAGACAGAGAGCATGAGAGGGAGGAGGGTCAGAGGGAGAAGCAGACTCCCTGCCGAGCAGGGAGCCCGATGCGGGACTGGATCCCGGGACTCCAGGATCATGACCTGAGCCGAAGGCAGTCGCTTAACCGACTGAGCCACCCAGGCGCCCCCAAATTCTGTATCTTGATAGGGGTTTGAACTGCACGGGTGTAGGCATTTGTCAGAATTCATACATGCCACACTTGAGAGCCATGCATCGTCACATGTAAAACTTAAAAGACTTTACTGACGAATATTGAACTCTTGTTAACGCTACGATCCTGGAGTACTGGGCTACATGGGTATTCATGTCTGCACCTTACTTTAAAATGCATCCCCAGGGGCGCCTGGGTGGCTCAGTCGGTTAAGTGTCTGCCTTCAGCTCCGGTCATGATCCCAGGGTCCTGCGGGGAGCCTGTTTCTCCCTCTCCCTCTCCCCACTCACTCTCTTACTCTCAAATAAATAAATAAAATCTTTAAATAAATAAATAAAATACATCCAAAAATACGAGGGGTTGATGGATGGATAGAGGGTTGGAGAGCTGGACAGACAGGGGATAAAGCACGTTTCAGGAAACGCTAATGGTGGAATCTAGGTGGTGGGTCTGTGGTGCTCACTGACCTGTATGTTTACAATTTTCATAATAGAACGTGGGTATAAAGAGAACCCAGTCATCAGGGAATCATCCTACTTCCTTAGGACCTTCTTTTTTTTTTTTTTTTTTTAAGATTTTATTTATTTATTTGACAGAGAGAGACACAGCGAGAGAGGGAACACAAGCAGGGGGAGTGGGAGAGGGAGAAGCAGGCTTTCTGCTGAGCAGGGAGCCCGACGTGGGGCTCGATCTCAGGACCCTGAGACCATGACCTGAGCCGAAGGCAGACGCTCAACGACTGAGCCACCCAGGCGCCCCACCTTAGGACCTTCTCCACTCCTCTCCCAGGGCCTCGGTTCATTCCACTTGGTGGATTCTGGCTGAGCAGAGTGGCAAGTCCCCCTTCTTAGCGCTCGTCACCAGGTTCCCCTCCTGCGCGGTCGCCTGAGTTCATGCACCTGGGCAGACCCCGTGCCCTGACGGCCATTCCAGATGTTGCTAGCCCACTAGACACCGGGAAATGCTGCATCCCACACACTCTTTACCATCTCCCTGTTCTAAGGACCAAACAATCCTGCTTCCTGGATAACTTTTGGGCCAGTGGGCAAGTAGCCCCTTGCTGCTGAATTCCAAGCCCGGAATCCCTCTTTCTCTCCCACCCCCAGGCACAGAAATAAGTAAGGGGTATAGAACCTCTGCATCCCTTACTTTGTTCTTTTATTGCTTTTCTTTCCACCTAGGCTTGAAGAGGTTCACTAATAGGGACTGCACGCCTTATTTATGCAGCTGCCTCTGGGCAAGTCCAGTTTAAGGGTCTCCCCCACTCCCACCCTTATCCCCATGATAAGGGGTAAGGGAGAGGGATAAGCATTTCTTTCACATTTATAAAGACTACCATACTTCTTTCAGAAGATTTCACACTGTTCAGTCTCTGATCTAATGTTCTCACCCCAGAAAGTTCTCCTTTGTGTCTAACTTAAATCCCGCGTGCTGCTTTTCTATAGAAGCCAAAGGGTTGTAGGGCATAGGGTCTATGGCTCTCAGCATGTGGGTGTTCTCATGTCGGGTGCACAGGGCTGTGTTTGTATAATTGGTGGGGCAGCAAAATCAGGGGCACTGAGGTTAAACCAACCTTTCTTCCCCACTGGCCCTTTATCCTGCACTCCACCCAAGCACCAGGTATGGCTGGGCCGCTCAAGGTGAAAGAGCAAGTCCCCATCCCCCACCCCCAAGTCTCCCCAGGCTGAGGACTTCTCTCAATGACACTTCCCAGGGGCAGCCTAGCGTTGGCCTGCCCCAGGTGGGCCCATCTGGGGGCAGCAGCCCCACGATGCCTCTTCCTCCCCAGACCTCAACTTCCCCAGACAAGACTAGGCCCACAGACCAATTTACCTGGCAGTCTTGGAGTAAAGGCAGGAATCGGATGGGGCCAGGGTGTGTGGGAAGAACAACAAACCCTCTGCTTGGTCCAGGAACGACAGGGATGTCCTTCCCATTTGCAGAAGAAGAAATTAAGGCCTGGGCTGGTTAAGTGGCTCAGCGAAGTCTACACAGTATCTCTTTTCAATGTCACTTTCGGTGCCCGACACTTCTTGAGCGTAAGTCAAAACACATGGTTGTTCAGCCTGGCCAGGTAGCGAAGGGAGAGCACAAGGCTAGAAATTAGGAACCTTGAGGTCTGCTGCGAGCCTGGGCATTTCCCAGCAGTGATTGGGAAACTGATCCCCAGTCTCACAAATGTAAGATGGGAATGAGTAGCCCCGCCCACATCACAGGACGTGACAGCAATTAGATAACCCACGGGAAAGCACCCTAGACATTGTAAGTGTTCTGCAAATGCAAGGAGTCATTAAAGCATTATTTTTTCTTAACCTCCATTAGTAGTACAACTTTTCACATCACCTGCTTGCTATTCCCAGGGAGACTCTTAAGGACGGCCTAGAAGTTATCACCCCACAGGGTGCTTTCCTGACCCTAAAAATCCCTACCCCTTCCCCTGTCTTCTCAAGGAGGAGGGCTGAGCCCTCACCCGGGGAGGCTCACCTTCACTGGGGGCACCCATCAAGAAAATTCTGCTGTTAGAGGTACACAGGGCTGGGCGTCCCAGCTGACCCGAAACTGGGATCCAGAGTCTGGGTGTGTCTGATGAGCTGGTGAATCAGAGGCCCTCCAGACCTCTCTTTACAGGAGAGGAAGAATCCCTGTGGTCAAGTCTTTGGAACAGAGAAGGAGAACCCAGGAAGTGGGTCTCTACCGCCCCTCTGCCAGGCCCCATCCTGGGAATCGGTCCAGCCCTCGGAGTGCTGGGTGCAGAAGCAGAAGCAGAAGCTGCGAGGGGCTGCATTCTCATCACACTCAGGCCCATGTGTGTGTTAAAGACTAAACCCCAACATACTGCAGAGAACCCTAATGCCGTGGATTGCAGAATATAGGACTTTTTCTCTCATACAACAGTCTCAAGGTGAATCGTCCAGCCTGGTGGAGCCCTCAGCTTTCTGAGGTCATTCGCGGGCTCGGGTCCTTTCCACCTGTTGCTTTCCCGTTTGCCAGGCCATTGCCAACATGCACGATGGAAGCTGGGTCACCTGCGTGGCGAGAGTAGAGAAGAGTATGGCCGAGGCATGCCCAACCCTTTAAGGCCAGACCTGGGAGTGGTTCACCTCACTCTACATTCCACCGGTGAGGGCTTGGTCACATGGCCACACCTCACTGTAAGAAGAGCTGGGAAATGGACTGCAGCTTGCCTCCATGTGCCTCATGGTCTTACTGTCCCTGATGATAGGTAGCTAGCAGTCTACCACTGCGCCCCCGGGGCTGGGCCAACACAGTGTGACACAGACTGGGGAGAAGCCACCACCCACATTTCTGTGTGACACATGACGAGGGTGCCCGTTACAGTGTGCACTGAGACGCTGGGCCCTCGAGGATTGGAGCCCCGGGAGGCAGCCACGCAGAATTCTCAAAGAGGGGCCTTCTCTCCATGGCTGGTGGACAATGGACAATAGAAAATAAGAATGAGTTTGGAGCAGAAAAACCTACCCAGAGACCCCCGGAGCCTCCCAAGCCCAGCCATGGGAGACTTGCAGCCAACGAGGGGGCTCAGGCTCTGAGTCAGAGGGAGAGGGCACATGTGGGCAAATTGTGGGTAAGTCACAATAATAAGAGCTCACCAGCTGCTGGGGTGTGGCTGCACCTGAAGCCCTCTGGAACGCTTGGACCTCCACAGCACATGGCTGAAACCGCAATAAGTGATGGTTCTCCTAATTGCCGTGGGGCAGGACCCGGGATGGGGGCGTTCAGTCAATGGTAAGCACTGTGTTAGTATGCAGAGTACATTTTGGCCCAAGAAGGACACCACAGAAGCAAAACACCCAAATCCCATGCTGCAGGAAGGGAGCGTTTTGCAAACCACTGGAGCCAAATCCCTAACAGCACATGGTCGAGTGCCTAGCTTCGGTTACAGCCTGAGAGCCCTGCAGAAGTGTGGGTACAATCGGAGCAAACAGGGCAGGCTTCATGGAGGAGGTGTGGCTTGAGCTGAAGGACTTGGACAACTGAGAAGGGAAGGGAGAACATTTCAAGCTGGCTGGGGAGAGGGCAGAAGAGAAAGGACAGTGTTGGGGGGCTGGGGACTCTGGAAAGTGCCGGTGCTTTCCATGCATTTCCTTGTTTAACCTGTCCTGTGTCACTCTGAGGTAGGTGCTGTTATTGTCCACATTTTGTGGATGAGGAACCCAAGAGCTCAGAAAAGTTCAGTAACTTGCCCATAAGCACACAGCTCATTCCCGGGGAGCCAGAGCCAAACCCGCGTCTGCTCTGATTCTCCTGGCCGGGGCCAGCAGCAGCATCAGAACCTCCCAGGCAAACTTGCCGCAGCCCTTGGCCAGGGGCCCTGATGGTCACACCACAGGCCGATGAGCCCCTGCTGCTTCTGAGCTCCCTGCTCAGTGGAGCAGTCTGGGTCCTGCCCACAAGCCTGGTGCCCTGCCCGCCCCCTGAAGATGTCTTCACTGGGAATCACAGCCAACGAATGTACCAGCAGGACGAGACAAGCTGAATGCTCAAGAGGCTCCCAGGGAACAATGCCGCTCTGTGAGTAGCCCAGGCTGGAGCCCAGCCCTGGAGGGCTGACAGGAACTAGCCCCAGCCAACGGAGGCGTCCCCAGGACTCCCCAGAACCTACTCATGCTGTGGCCTGTTCCCTGCACTCTGGAGGGGAGGGGGATAGGAAATGCACTTCTTGAGCCTTGGACCCCAGAGCCACCCAGCCCGCCCCTGTCATCCCCACCTCTGCCTGCCATGCTGGAAAACCCAGAAAAGTGGCCCCAGCTGAAGCCCCAGCGGGCCATCCCCTAACCCCCTCCTGCACCCTCACCCTGGGACCCCGTGCTCAGGGAATTCCAGGCACATTCCACATGCCCCTGACTCCCAGAGGGACAACAGGGCTCAGGCTGGTCGGGCAGAGCAGCCTAAGGGCAGCCCCGGCTCAGTCCCAGCCCGCACCCAGAGTGGACAAGCCCATTCTCTAGGGCTGAAAACCTATCCCTGACCATGCTCCCACCTCTGCCTGAGCCCTTTATGAGTAGCAGGGGAAGAACGGTTTGCTGGAAGGAAGGGGAGGGAGGAATCAGGGTGCTAAGTCCCCTGACCTTGGAAGGTGAGGAAACAACAAAAAACCAGCAATAGGAGGTTAATTTGGGGGAGGGGCACTGATAAATTCCTGGACTTGTCCCCCCAAACAGTCCCTGGGAAAAAACTCATGGTAGACACACTCCCCTCCAGCCTCCCTTGAACCAAGGGCAGCTCCACCTGCCAGGCTCTGTTCTTGCAAAGGCTGCCTACACCTACTGAGTCTGACCCTAAAGAGGCTAGTTTATTCCTCAGGCAGGAGGGCTCCAGGCCCTCACCCCAACCCACCAGGTGGCCGGCTGCCTCAGGACCAGGCGAGGATGCGGGTGAGGAAGGAGCATGCCCCGAGTCCCGCTCCCTCTCTTGTTCAGCCCCCACACGGCAGATGCTCGCACTCACATTCCTGCCCTCTCCCTCGGGCCCACCCAGAGGCAAAAGGGGGCTGAGGGGACCGGCGCTCCAAGGCCTGGGAGCAGGAGACGCTGTGACCGTTTTGCTCTACTAAGCAGCTTGGGAGAAGAACCTTCCCGAATCCATGCTGCCAACTGGCTGCCTCCTGAGAGGCTGAGGGCAGGACCTGTGAGTGAAGCCCAACATCCCCGGTTCCCTGGTTCCCTTGGACGAGGGAAGGGGCTCAAGGGGCATCCACCGTGCAGGGGAAGAAGGGTGTCCGCTGGCCAGGGTGGGGCTGAAGCCGGGGGTGTCAGAGCTGACGGAGAGAAACAATGGCTGTGCGGTCATCTGGGGGCGGGGCGTGTGCACCCAAAGGAAAGGACGCTGCCTGACGAAAGAAAGCACTTCATTTTTGCCAGGCGACCCCTTTTTACAGATGAACAAACCGAGCCTCAGAGAGGTCCATACTGGGCCCGAGGTCACATGACTAGCAAACCCAGAGTCTCTATCTCGATGCCTCCGAAGGGCATGAGACACAGTCCCTGACAAGGAACTGTGAGCGAGACTACACCCAGCAAGACCTAAAACACCCCCGGGACGCCTGGGTGGCTCAGTTGGTTGGGCGACTGCCTTCGGCTCAGGTCATGATCCTGGAGTCCCGGGATCGAGTCCCGCATCGGGCTCCCTGCATCGGGCTCCCTGCATCGGGCTCCCTGCTTGGCGGGGAGTCTGCTTCTCCCTCTGACCCTCTTCCCTCTCATGCTCTCTCTCTCAAATAAATAAATAAAAATATAAAAAAAAAAAAAGACCTAAAACACCCCCACTTCTGCCAGCAGTAGGGTTCTGAGAGGAGAGGCCTGTGTGCTGAGGGTAATCTGGGAAGAAGAGTGGGATGCACTGGGCTGGGTAGCGGGTACCTTCCATTCTTACTCTTTCCTGGAGAACGTGAACTAGGAAAGGGGACGTGGGAAGGCCTCATTTTCTTATGACTTTCCCAAGGTCACAAAACAACACTTTCGGACCCAATTCTCTTGCTGCCCAAGCTAGACCCTGGAGATAGGGTGAGGCCCTAGAACGCACACTTAGCAATCTCCTGCTTCTCCAGCTACCTCAGTTCCCCCTGAATTGGGGGTCTCAGGCCTCTACACCCCACCCTTAGAGGCAGCCCCTACACTCAGGTTAATATGTGCCTGGCTTACGGCCCCAAAGCACAATGAGAGCCAGGAGGCCATCAGTCAACATTAATAGCCTGGAACTCACCCCCTCCCCACCTTCAGCCTCAGTCTCGGCATGACCAGGGTGGCAGGAACTGCCTCCAACACCCTCGCCCAACCCGCCGGTTTCTGGTTCTGAGCAGAATCTTTTCCTCTGTCTGGAAGCTGCAGGACTGGCCCACCCAGCAACCACATCCCCGGGCTCTCAAGCCCCAACACGCAGACCTGCTTCCCCCAAAACCCCTCCCTTAACATCTGCTTCTCCCAAACCCCAACCTTAACAAAATCAGCTGGCGCTCAGCGGGCAGGGCAGTCCCTGTGCACGTGCCCACCTCAGAGGAGTGGTATGTCTCTGGGTAACACCTGAGTGACCCTGAGAATGGAGACTGGGAGGGGGATCCCCAAGTAATCCCCTGTTCCCTCCATAGGCAGAGACCCTGGTTTGTGCTTCAGGCTGGGGTCCTGGGGCGAGTACCGACCTCAGCTCAGCACTGCCTCTCTGGGTGACCTTGGGCAGGTCCCTGCCATCTCTGGGGCCTCAAGCCTCTCATCTGTGACACAGAGAGAGATGACTGATGAATCCTCTTCTCCACGCTCTGTGGGTCTGTGACACTCCCCTTCCTCTGACCTCAGATGCTTGGGGGTCTTGGCCAACTCCAATCTGACTCTCTCCAGAGAGCCCATACCTTCCACATTTCAGAGCCCCCAGCTAGGTTTCTTCCAACATACTGTCCCCCAGCTGTCCCCCAGCTGTCATTAGAGGTACTCTGAGAAGCCCTCTACCTGCTCCCTCCCGACTCTCGACCTCCCAAGGACTGGCTCACGTGGGTCTTGTGTTCCCAGCACCCAGCACAGTACAGAGCACATGACAGGAGCTCAGGTTCCCTGAGCTGAAAGACCAGACACAGGCGGACATCACCCTACTCACCCCGCCTCCCATCTCCTAACCAGCTGAAGATGCTCACAGCTGAGGGACTGAGCCCCTGGCTTCCCTGCGGAGAGAGGTGAGAATTAGCTGTTCCTTGGGTTTCTCCCCAGCCCGCCCAGTTCCCAGGCATTCATGAAACCGGCCGCCGTGGGGCCAAGGCAGACCTTGCCACTGCAGGGCAGGGTGGTAAAGATTTTTCTGTCCCCAGCCTTGAGGTGTTTGCTTAAGTCGCTGCCCAAAACATGATCCTGCCCACACCTTTGGCACAGGTCCCACACAGAGCACGCGTGCAAGAGGCCTGCAGGTACAGATAAGGCCAGGGGCCCAAGGATGAACAGAGGCGGCGGCATTAGCCTCCTTCTTGGGGGTTTAGCCTCAGTGTGCTCATCTGAAAACTTAACTGAACCAGCTCTAAAGTGAGGTGTGTCAGGAGGGTAATTTGTGAGTACTTTGGCTTTATCTGCATAACTCAGTAAATCTCCAAAACCTGTTTGGTATGAGTGAGTGAGTGTGTGCGTGCGTGCGTGTGCATGTGTGTGCGTGTGTGTGTGTGTGTGTGTGTTGAGAGGAGTTGAACAATAGGGTTGGAGGGGGATGACCAAGTTCTGGGTCAGAGGGAAACACAGGATGGGCTTATAGCAGAGAACCTTGAATGGGCTCAGAAGTCAGTGGGCTTGGGGACAAGCTGGAAACCCCTTCTAAAAATGTTTCCAGAGGCAGCCC
The DNA here is from genome assembly GCF_011800145.1 of Mirounga leonina. Taxonomy (NCBI): domain Eukaryota; kingdom Metazoa; phylum Chordata; class Mammalia; order Carnivora; family Phocidae; genus Mirounga; species Mirounga leonina. Next base: position 24,427,194 of record NW_023270389.1, read on the forward strand.
CCACCCTACCTCCTCATGGAAGTAGCCACCCTGGGGTTTAGAGCTCAGGTCTCCAGGCTCCAGCCTGGTCAGGCCCTGTGTGGCCCCCCACCTCCCCCACCAAGGGAAGTCTGCCCTGACCTCTTTTCCCCCTCCCCTCAAGGGCTGAGCCTGGTGCCTCTGCTCTGCTCTCCTACAACACTCCATGTTCTAGATGACAGTGTTCTCCTCGTCTCCCTGTCTTCCCGACCAGAGTGAGGCCTTTTCAGGGAAGAGACTGTGTCTTAGTTATCTCAGTATTCCCAGAACAGGATAAGGGGTTTAAAATGAATGAATGACAAGGACTGAATGAATGAACGAACACGGTTTTCAATCCTGGATGTGGGGGTAAAGTAGCTTGCTAGCAAAGGACATTCTATTCTGCTCCAGGCAGAGGTATAGGTGGATGCTCACCTGCTTTCACTAGGAAAGATACAATTTAACAAACCTCAAGACTGAGCTGCTTTGGGAGCAAAACAGTAGGTGCGTTTTTGCTCCTCTCTCTGTTTCTGAGTCTATTTTTCTCTGTCCTTCTGCTGCTGCCATCTGCCTGTTTCTCCATGTCTTTGTTTTCTCCCCACCAGCCCTAACTCTGTCCCACAGTTTAACTCCACCCAAGAGAGCCCTAACATGCCCTTTTGAGCTATCAGGGCTTCTCCCCATCCTCTCCTCTGCTCATCTGACCTCTGGTCGGGCTTCCTCCTGCCTGGGTCTCCCACCCATGACCAATCCCCAGATTCTGAGACCTCTGAGACCCAAGATTCTTGGTGACTTTGTAGAAAACTCTCGGTTCATCTATCCTTCCTGCCCTAATTTTACAAGATCTACCTATCCCGAATTTTGCCAGAACTGCAGGAGAAGGGTTGGAGAAGAAAGCCAGCAAGTTCTCAGCCCCAGAACCTATTCTGGAGGCCCCAGCCATCTTTAGAGATATACCTAAAAGGGAACTGAAAGTGTCTAAAGGTGGGTCTTGTATAAGGTCTCATACCTAGCTTTGCAGGTTCAAACATAAAAGTGATACAGTGCACTAAGCATAAAATTTGAAACTATAATATCCAGGTTTGATTTCTTCTCTTCCTTCCAGATCTTTGTGACCTAATGAAAAGTTATTTCACTTGAGTCAACCTCAGATTCCTCATCTGAAGAATGAGAGCAACATGCCTGCATGACATGATTGTTATGAGAATTAACAGATCACCTGTGTGAAAGCCAAATGTTACAATGGAAAGTCAATCAGACTCAGGGGAGGCTGACTCACATTAACAAAACTCACACCAGACCAACTGATAGACCAGAATGTCCATGGGTCATTTAAAAAAACAATAACATGTGTACCTGCAGGCAGCCCCAGATGCTCCAGTCTGTTGGGTGATGCAGTCTCTGTTCTGAAAGAACCAAATTACAACCAGAAGTTGCCCTGCCGGCATGGTATCCCAGGAAGGGGATTTAGTTGTGTGATCTTGATAGCCACTGTCACCCCGGCTATAGGGAGAACCTGATGCCTCATCTGCTTTCTAGGAATTGCCTGCCCAAAATTTAGAACAGGTCAAGCTCCCCATGCCACTGGACAATGCTGGAGATGCATGGATGAAGCCTTGCCCTCTGGCTCTGCTTTGCTTAAAGGCTCCATCAGACAGTCCTTCCTTTATTCCATAAATCTACTCTGACCTCCTACTAAGTGCAGGCATGGGGCTAGGTGTTAGGGATACCAAAATGAACAAAACAGATACTGCCCCGCCCTTCTTATGAAGTTCCAAGTCTTTGGAGAAACACTGATAATTGAATGCATAATTACCATCCATTGTGATCAGTGTATTGTTACCATGGTGAAGCAAAGGGAACCATAGGAACCCAGCGACTAAGCCAGTGGGGGAGTCTGGCGAAGGGCTTCTCGAGGAAGTGTCCATGCACACATCATCCTTCCTTCAGCAGGTGGTAGGGCATGCACCCTGCCAGGTGGTAGGGTGGCTTTCATTCTAGCTCTCTGCAGTCATGTTCAGGCCCCTGGCTACACCCTGACAACTCTCAGTGACCTCTGGTGTTTCTTTAGTCCCCACAGTCAATGCATCTATAAACTCTCCCTTGGGTTGGGCTCACAGACAATTCATTCTTTCATTCATTCAACAAATATTTATTGAGTCCCTATTATATGAAACTAGCTCATTTTGCCTTCCCAGGGGGATTTTCACCCTGACTTCCAGGGAGGCCTCACTGAAGCATTCTGTACTGGTTTCAGTCCACCTCAGAGCCTCTGTTTTCTTCTGGAGAGATGGCAGGACAGTTCAGGACCAGAGCTGCCCCCAGGTGTCCCAAAGAAAAGATCTCTTGGCCTCAGAGGGGGACTCTCCCTCCCAGGAGATACGTCAAGAAATTCCCCCAAGCCTCCTCCTATCTTCCCTCTCTGAGGCTCTCCCACAGTGCTCAGTGGGCCTGGGATGGGCAAGCAGCTCTCGTCCAGAAGGCGGGTAGCAGCCCGAGCACAGCCATGACGGGCAGACATTAATTCCTGGAAGTGACAGAGGCCTATGATTTAGAGACTCGCCAGCCTCTCAGTCACCTTACATATAATTGTGGTAAATCGCGTTTCTTGAGTCCCTTTACTTGATCGCAAAGCCCGATGCTCCCCCTGCACCCCACCTGGCAAGTTAGGAGGGTGAGGCACACTTTCCCCTGCGGCCCTGGTGGACAGACCAGGAGCAGAGCTGGCGAGTGGCTGAAGGTTGGGGACAGAACTGGGAACCAGGTCTCCACCGCAGCCCGAAACGTCCCGAGAGCCCTCAGGGCCTCCCAGCCATGGCTCGTCCCCTCACTCGGGGGTGCTCAGAGGTCTACTGTCCCCCCGGCAGCCGCCCAGCTCTCCATTCTTCCAAGCAAGCAGCCCCAGGACCCCACCCTTCAGGTGGCCTCAATGGCTTCCATTGTCCAAGAGGCTCTTTGGCTTGACCCCAGCCCTACGAGCAACAGGACAGCAAGCTCAGAGAGGGGTCTGCCTTGTCCCCTCCTTAGGCTCGCCGCCGCCTTGGGGGAGCCTGTGGGCCAGGGGCCCCGCTGAATGTGACCTATTGTCTTCGGGGTGGATTTAGGAAGTGCCAAGCTCCCATCAAACAGCTCTGCTCCTCGGGTAAAACAAAAAAAGGGCTGTTCGTTTAGGAACTTTTCCCCTTATCTCCTTTTCCTATCTCCCCAGGCTTAGCTAGGGGGTAGTATTTAAAACCACTTCCCCTCAGAGCCAATCAGAAGCCGGGGCTCACCCCGTGGCCCTGAGGTAAAGTTATTTATAAACGCCTCCCTGGATTATTTGAGCAGAGCCCTTTTGCACACCTCGGAACACCTTTCGGCTACCTGACCCCCAGTCGCACCTGCAGCCCTGCCCGGCCGGCTCCTCGCACCCACCGGTAAGCCCCACACCCCCCCATGGGGTTGGGGGTCATCCCTTGAAGAGGGTGGGCAGCGGAGACACGGAGACGAGGGGTGACAGGAGCCCACCGGTCATGGGGGTGGGCTGTTTATCAACCTGAGCCCACGTGGGAAAGCCGCGGCGGCCCCTGGGTCCGAGAGCAGCCCGCAGCCCTTCCCCTCTAAGGAGCCCACGGGGTCTTCCCTTCCACGGAAGGACCTCAGCTGCAGGGCAGGAGGCTGAACGGGGCTTGGAGGATGAAAGCTCGAGCAGAGCAGGTCTGCCAGACCCCAAAACAGAGTGAGGGGAAACAGCTGGCTCCTTTGCAAAGGGCTGCTTTCCTTTGCAAAGGAAAGAACAAAAATATTGGCTCTTCCTCGGGGCACCAGCCTTTGAAGTTGCCGGCTGCACCTCTCCCCTCTTTTCAAGTCTTGGAAGCAAAATGCTCTTACTGCTTGGCTCACCAGCCTGTTCTGTGTGGCTGTCTCCCCCTCCTTTTGCCCCCAGATGTTCTCTTTTACTCCTTCACCTCTCCACCAGTTCAGGGCACTTGTATGGGTGGCATGGAATCCCATTTGTTCCCATTAATCCTGAGAGGTTGGAGGAGGCGGAAGGAAGGGAAGGAAGGATTAGGAGAGAGTCAACAAGGGCATAGCTCCATCAGTCCGGGGGGAACAGGACCCAGGGGACCGGGGCTCCCGGGCGAATGCTTCAACACAAGAGGGTTGGGGTCAGGACAGTGGTTTGCACCAGCTCCGCCAGCTTCCTAACTGCTCATCCTGAGGCTGTGAGGGCTCCCAAGTCACCCTCAGACAGTGCCCCCATTCCTCAAAGTCAGCCAGTGAGGTCCCCAGCCTAGGGCAAGCAAATCTTTTCTCTTTCTAGCATAAACTCCCCACTTACACTTGGCCCTGTTGGATCTGAGGCACCAGGAGGAAGACCCACTTTCAGAGTGTGCCCCTCGGAGTGGGAGAGTGCCCCCGAGTAGGGCAGACTAAGAAAGGGCTATCCCCCCCGAATGACTTCACTCACACAGACAACCCTCTCCCAGAGCCTCACAGTCCTTCCCACTCCCTCCCCACACCCAGAGCCCCACAGTCCGGGTGTTCAGAACCTGGCAAAACCCTCCTCAGGCAGCATGGAGACCAACATGCACACCTCCATCACCATAATGGCCTCTTCCGGGCACTTCCCAGGCCTGGACGACTGTTCTAAATGCTCATCTGCATAAATCCCTGGGGGCAGAGATGGACTCTTTTTTATCTCTTAATGTCCAGAGTCTTCCCAGAGATTGGCACATAATCAGTGGTTAGAGAGTGTGTGTTGAACTGAACCAAACAACCAGAGTCTGACACCAGCGAGCTCCTTGATGGAAGGAGGGACCAGTTCAGTGCTGACTAAGCTCCGGATTCCTTGAACGAGACCCTCAGGGTCCTTCACTGGTCTCCTTGTCCACTTGCCCACTTCCAAGTAAGACTAACCCTACTCTCCTTGCAGACCTCTAGGAGTCTATGTTAAGTGTCTGTTTCAGGGATCCCATGACCTTGGTCAGGTCTCCCTGCTGGAAAGTGCTTTTCAAAGCTGACCTCAATCTCTTTTGCTGGAGCTTGTTTCTTCAGCCCAGCACCCATCCTTGTCCCCAGGAGAGAGAGCAGAGAAGGAGGGGAGGGTGGGCGTAGAGATAAGGAGTGGGATTTGAGGGTGATAGCAGTGAATCTCTCCCCTGCAAGAGCACCAGTCCCTCAAACAGCCAGCGAGCAGGAAGGCAACTCAGAGACTCAATCTCATCTTCCCCTTCAAGTGACTGATGAAGAAATTATGCTGGGGTGAAAAGGGGGTGAGAAATTTGCCCAAGAAACATGGGGGGCAATAGAAATAAAAAGATATTGATAAAAACGCCTTGGAGACCTACAGCCTCTATACCCTCACCTCTCCTGCCAGGGACACAGTCCCCCGCTGAGACGTCAACCCTCCCATCCCATCCCCAGCTCCCACCCCCACCCGCCAGCCACTCAGAGATGGCACTTTCCCTGGGGCTCCCGCCCTGGATGAGGCAGGAAGCAACCAGCAGCCAAAGCAAAGGCAAAACCTCAAAGTGACCTTTCCTTTCCCCAGAACACAGTGACCGCCCAGGTCAGGACAAGCGATAAGAATGCCAGGGTGAGGTGGCCATGCTGGGGCTGCTCCTGTACCTGGCGCAGGTGCCCATCAAAGACCCCCTCCCCCACCGCCACTGCGCGCGTGCACGCGCACATACACACACACACACACACACACACAGCAGGGCTGAGGAGGAAGTCAGCCTGACCCACAATGACAGGATCACCTCCAGACCTGACCAGAACCCCACAGATGGCTCTTTGCCTCCCTGCTCCCTGCCCTCCTCTAAAGAGATGTTCTGCTTTTCTTCTCACCAGTTCTGGGAAATTTTAGAGGGACAAGGGCATGAAGAGGAGAGGGGTGGACTGGGTGGGGGGGGGGGCAGTTACGAAAAGAAAGGCCAAGAAAGGCAGAGTGACCTGCCCGAGGTTGCAGAGAAAGGAAGAATATCCTCCAGAGTAATCAAAGCAATACTAATAATAACACAGAATTTGTTGCATGCTCACCAGGCATCATTCCAAGCCTTTCTATGCATTAACTCGGGCAAGCCCATCTCTGCCCACAGTTTTCTACTGATGTAGACAGACCTAGTCAGAAATACGCCTGGGAAGAGATACCAGTGGGCTTTCTTTTGTATGAATTCACTGCAGGGGGGCATTAGGATCCTGATGAGGGGCCCCGGAGAAGCCCAGGAGGAGGTCTACTCAGCCCATACTGCCCCCCCACACACAGACAGAGTCTATTTCCCCTTTGTTCCCCACCAGCTCCTTAGCTCCGCAAAACCCCTGAATCCTCCTTGCCCCACATGTGACCCCATTTCCCTGCCAAGCCTTGGAAATTGTCCACACGCCCACCTCTCCTACCCTCTGCGTGCACTTTCCTTCTGGCCCTCTACTTCCCTTAAGCCCACAGCCCCCCCACCCCCACCCCAGCCAGGTCTCTCCAGCAAATCGGGACCGCCCCTCCTTCCCTCCACAGAGGGGGAGGCGGCAGGGGCACCCTTTTGTTCCTCAATATTGTCACATGGCACCTGCTATTTATCCCTGATCTGGTGGGGGATGGGAAGCGGAGAGGGGCTGACACTGTTTGATGAGAGGCAGGGCTCCTCCATCCACACCTATGGCCGCAGAGAGCACTCGACTTTTTTCAGTGCTGCTGACATCACTCGGCAGGGCTGTGTTTGTTTAACTAGGGATCAAGTCTTCACGGCCCCTATACCTCTCCCTTTCTTGCTCCCTCTTTCACCTTCCCACCCTTAACCTAACATTGTAGGAGCCCTCTCCGGGGGTCCCTGGGAGCCCCTTCACTCTCCAAGAGCCCCAGAGCCGGCGGTGGTGCCACCTGGCGTCTCCCATCCCCCGCTCCCCCTCAGCCGACAGAACTGGCCCCTCCTAAGCCCCACCCCATCTCAACCCTATTCTTGGAATTAGGAAGTGTGACCAGGGCACCTCCTCACCAGGTGCTGGGGCAGATCCAGCGACTGCACATTCGCCACTCTGTCTGTCATGGTCCTGGGAAAGCCAAGGGCCCCTGCAGAGCTCCCGGGAGGAGAGGGAGCACCCAGGAGTCCTGTCTCATCAGCCAGGGCAGAAGGTCCCAGGGCGGTCCGAAAGGGGTACTCTGGATGCCACTGAGGGGACAACCCCCAGAGAGCCAGAGCGGGGTCAGCCCTAGAAGGTCTGGGACCCACCAGGAGCAATTAAGATGGAGCCAAAGGCTCCGTTTGAATCCCCACAGCACCTCCCTCTAAGACTCGGTTTCTTTATCCACAAAACGAGAGGATTAGACCAGCCTCGGAGGTAAGTTCCCTTCTAGACTTAACTTCCTGAGTCGAGCTGGCTGCTGGGTTCACCTTCTTTTGTGTGGTACAAACTCAGGATTGGGAGAACTCCCAGAGCCTTCTCCCCTTCAACACCCTCTTTCTAGAATGAACCGGGCAGAGCATATGGGAACAGGCAGATTTTTGCATACCAGTAAAGCAAGGGAGCTTTTTCTTCTCTGTTCGCCTGTGTAAGCGGGAACTCCCCTAGCATCTGGTCCCCATCTGTAGGAAGCCTGCCACTGGGGCAGAAACAGTCCTGGGTCATCCCCCTCCCTGAAGGATTTCCACCACCGCCACCGCCCCCCTGCCTCCCTCCCTTCCCTGGAAGTGACAGCCGAGAGTGGTCAAAGCCAACATTGGTGTGCAGGCTGGAGAGGCTCAAAGAAAGGGAGGTCAGAGGAGAAAAAGAGATCCCAGGCCAGGATGGTCAAGAAAGGCTTCATGGAAGAGGAGGAGGAGGAGGAGGAAGAAGAAGAAGAAGAGGGGAAGAGGGCAAGGCCAAGGGGAGAGGGAGGGAAGAGGAGGGGAGGAGGAGGAACATCAGCAGGTCTTAAGGATGGTCAGGTCTAAGGAGGCAAAATGAGTCAGGGCATGGCAGGTAAGGAGAAAAGTGTGGACAGAGCACAGGGGTAAAACAGAGCCGAGCCTGTCTGGGGGTGCTGAACAGCGCCAGGGGACCCAGCCAACGATTCTACCAACTCCACCAAAACAGGGCCAGATGGCGAAAGGACAAACATGCGGAAATAAGGAGTTTGGGCTTGATCCTCCTGGAAATGAGGAGGCTGAGGGTTTCTGATCAGGAGGTATAGGCTGGAGACAGGGAAATCAGTCAGAAGACTAATGCAATAGTCCAGGTGTGAGATAAGAGCTGAGGGGGTGAGGGACAGGAGGGACACTGGAAAGAAATAGCAGTGACATTTGATGAACAGCTGAAGATGGAGGCCAGGGTGGGGAGAGAAAGGGCAGGGACAAATGTGAGGGTGGCCTGGGTGACAGGGAGGCAGATCCCACTGAGGAAATGGGGAAGTGAGGGGGCGCTGGGTTAGCAGGGTTCTGTGAAATCAGATGTTAACCCCCTCCCCCACAAACACACTGCTAGGACTTAGAACCTTTGAAAGCAGCCTGGGAAGGGGTTTCAGGGGCCATCCACCACCTGCCAGGGGCCCGGAAGCAAGATCTCCCATCACCCCCTCTTCCAAGGGGCTCTTCCAAGGGGCTCCCTCTTCGGGTCCAGCTCCCCTTCAACATCTTGGCTATTCCCTTGCAGACAGTCTGTTCAGTGGCCAGGGACAGACCCCAGGTCCTTCTCCCAAGCCAGGCTGGAGCTCTGGTTCCTCTGGACGGTCATGCTCCCCACTCATTGCTCCCAAAGGGCTAGCCAGGGAAGCCACTGGAAAGCTAGACTCTTGCAGCCCCTGGAGAGGGTGGGGAGGAGAAGGAGGAGCAAGGGCACCTGCCTCACTGAAGGGTGAAGGGCTGGAAGGAAGCAGCCTCCCATCTTAATAATAGTAGTCATCACCGTTACCATTTACTAGGGGCCTGGGAAGCCCAGCCACTTCACACACACAGTCTCATTTCATCCTCATGACAACCACCCAGGACTCTTATTATCCCCATTTACAGATGAAGAAACTGAATCTTTTTTTTTATTATTCTTATGTTAATCCCCATACATTACATCAGTAGTTTTAGATGAAGTGTTCCATGATTCATTGTTTGTGCATAACATCCAGTGCTCCATGCAGAATGTGCCCTCTTCAATACCCACCACCAGGCTAACCCATCCTCCCACCCCCCTCCCCTCTAGAACCCTCAGTTTGTTTTTCAGAGTCCATCGTCTCTCATGGTTCGTCTACCCCTCCGATTTCCCCCGCTTCATTCTTCCCCTCCCGCTACCTTCTTCTTCTTTTTTTTTTCTTAACATATATTGCATTATTTGTTTCAGAGGTACAGATCTGAGATTCAACAGTCTTGCACAATTCACAGCGCTTACCAGAGCACATACCCTCCCCAGTGTCTATCACCCAGTCACCCCATCCCTCCCACCCCCCATTCCAGCAACCCTCAGTTTGTTTCCTGAGATTAAGAATTCCTCATATCAATGAGGTCATATGATACATGTCTTTCTCTGTTTGACTTATTTCGCTCAGCATAATACCCTCCAGTTCCATCCACGTCGTTGCAAATGGCAAGATCTCATTCCTTTTGATGGCTGCATAATATTCCATTGTATATATGTACCACATCTTCTTTATCCATTCATCTGTCGATGGACATCTTGGCTCTTTCCACAGGAAGAAACTGAATCTTTGAACCCAGATCATTCTGGCTCTAACACGTGTGCTGGTTTTCCTTGCGTCACTCTGTCTCGCACTTCTCCCACTGAAATGTCTCCCATGCCATTGCTCTTACTCATTTCTGCCCATGTCTTGTCCAAAACACCATTTATGGATTCATTCCACAAACACTTGGTGAGTACGTACGAAGTGCCTGGCGAGGGGCTGGGCATAGGCGCTGTGGGCAGATTCAAATTCCTGCCCCCTCCCAGTTGGATATCACCCTGGGGGGTTGCCAGGCATCCAGCCCTTGCTTATAGGTTCTTTTCTTTTAAGATTTTCTTTATTTATTTGAGAGAGAGAGAGAGAGCATGAGCAGAGGGGATGGGCAGAGAGGGAGGGAGAAGCAGGCTCCCCGCTGAGCAGGAAGCCCAATGTGGGGCTCGATCCCAGGACCCCGGGATCATGACCCGAGCCGAAGGCAGACGCTTAACCGACTGAGCCACCCAGGCGCCCCTGCTTATAGGTTCTGATGGGCCTTGGGGTCCCATGACCAAATGAATGGAATGCACCAGCCCAAACTTCATCAGCTTGGGTACAATCCTACCGATAATAGCAACTCACATTTGCCTAATTTTTTGTACATTTTAAATCTTTAAAAAAAAAAAACATTTTTTGTACATTTTAAACATTTTTAAATACATTTTGTACATTTTAAATATTTCTTGCCCATAACTCATCTGATGCTCACAACCCTGTGAGATAGATATGTTACTCCCATTTTACGGACTAGGAATCCGAGACTCAGAGGGGTGATGTTGTTTGTTCCCTCACCAGTAAAGCCAGGATCAGAAGCCAGGTTTCTGGACCCTTAGTTAATGTACTTTCCATCTCTCTGCCATGTTCTCTTCCACAAAAGGCATCCACCGGCCTGCTCCCCTCCGATAACCCCTATGCACCCAGGTTCTCCCGTAGGAAGCCAAGGGGCATCCCTAGCCCCCCGAGTGATTTCTCACTTCCAACCCCATCTCAAATCTTTTGCCAAACTGCCATGGCCACCCACACTCCCCACCTCCTTCCTTCAAACCTGCCCCACCTCCTCCCTCTCCCTCCTTCCTCCAAGGTCCTCCCAGGGGTTTCTCCCAGCTGCCAGGAGCAGGGGACAGGAGGAGGGACCAGTCGGTCATTGTAGGAGGAAGGGGGGATGGTTCCCACAGGGAGCTCCTCTGGGCCTCAGGGGCCCTGGCACTCAGCTCTGCCCTGTTCAGCTCCTGGAACATCAGCAAGGTTGCGCAAAAAGCAAGGAGGAGAGAAACACCAGTACACAAGGGTGGGGGAAAGGTTAGACACAGGAAGCCGTGGGAGAGCCAGCTGGTTCAGACCATCCTGACTTCCCCAAACGCACCATTATGCCCCTGGGAAAACCTGTTAGTGAAGTCCTAGGTGTCTCTTTCAAGCAGGGTCTTTCTGAGGTCACCCCAGCCATCCCCCTGCCTCCGGGCAGGCCGTTTTCTCTATTTCTTCCAAGCTGACTTGCTGAATGCTATGAGCCTTTCTGCTGGGGAAACTGAGGTCTGGGGAGGGCGAAGGGGCTTGTTGGGGCACCAGGGGCCAGGGTTGAGGGCGGGGGACAGGACCCACAGGCTGATCTCCGGCTGTGACGTCTCCTGCCCTTGCATTCCCACCTCCTCTTTGCCTGGTGTTCGGCGGGGGTAACAGTGACGTCACACGTGTGGCGTGCCGGCCACACGCTGAGCACCAAGCAAAACAGCCAGGGCAAGTGTGTGTATCATCAGTGCCTGGGAAGGAAGGCCACCAAAAGAAGTGAGTCTGGTGGAAAGACCTGAAAGCGGGAAGGGAGGCACCTGGCTGGGTGGGGGCGGGGAAAACCAGAATAAAACCCTGCTGTGGCCAGAGCTAGAGAGACCTGGCGCTGGTGAGGGATGCCCTTCATCTTCCCCTCCTCTGCCTCTCCCAAAGCTTGTCAATGCCCCAGACATGAGCCAGCCCAGGCCCCGCTACGTGGTAGACAGAGCCGCATACTCTCTCACCCTCTTTGATGATGAGTTTGAGAAGAAGGACCGGACATACCCACTGGGAGAGAAACTCCGCAATGCCTTCAGGTAACATGGCCCAGAGCCCAGACACCTCTTTCCTCTGCTCCCCACAAAAATCTTGTCTGCACTGGGGTATGGCTCCTGTGCTGGTATGGCTCAGACGGGGCTTGGGGAAGCCCTGGGGAGGGGAGGTTCGGAGCCCTGATTTTAAGATCCTACAACCGGGTGGGAGTGTCAGAGCCCTTCCTTTAAAGTCCTGTTCCCTCCTGATCGAGAAAAATCTGAAGCCACCACCACTCTGTGTCCTTTGTCCTCTTTCCCTCCTAGATGTTCCTTCCTTCTCCTGATCCAGAGAATGCCCAAAGGCAGCCCCTAACTTCCTGGGCTTTCCTAAAGGGTACCTACCAGGATACGGTCCTGCCAGACTCCCGGGGCTCTTTCCATTCTCAGATCTCTGGGACTGTGCTGGTGGGTAGCAGAACCTCACCTCCAACGAGGGGGCTTCATGAGATGATCTCTGCTCATCCTGCAGAAACCCGAGGCTATGAGCTTCACCTTCCCCCTTCCTATACTCCTGGCAGACCTTGCTCAGTCCTGGCTGTGGGCTGGCTTACTCTTCCTCACTCCTCTGGGGAAACAGCTGATTCAGTTACCTGGATTGAGGTCACTGGCAATGGCTGAAGTGGCAATGCAGGTGGAACTGGTTTAGGCTGGGGGAATCACCCATTTGAGTCTTCCCTACAAACCCTGGTCCAACCCTGCTTCTCCTGGGAGCCTCCATTTCTGCCAGGCTACAGCCAAAGCCTTGGGGGTTCAGTGTCCCGGCACCATACCCACCGCTGTGCTCCTCGGACAGGTGGGCTCTGCCAGCCTTAGCTCCCAAACTAAGCTGGGAAGTTTGGGTTGTTTCTGTGCTGGAGGGCTGAGGGTATCTGCTGTTGGCCGAAAAGATTATAGGTTAAAACTCTAAAGTGATGGAGGGAACGAACAATTCCCACGAGGCTGGTGTTGAGCCTTAAACAGTGCTGCCGGACACCCAGAAGGTTCTCCAATAAGTATTTGTTCAATGAATGAATGAATGAATGGCTAGAAAACTAATCCCTCTGTCCACTTCCCTCTTGGCCTCTGAAGCCTCTGTGTAGGTGTTTGGCATCTGTTTCCAGTCCTTCTCTCAGGCTTCAGATTGCCTTGCCCGACATACAGCAGGCTTGCCAGTTAGGCCCGGCAGGTATGAGCCCTCAGGGGAGTTGCGTGTCGTCCCCCAGTCAGCTGTCTATTTGTGAGTCCAGTTTTCCCTGCCACAAACAAACCTGAGCAAGTTCCTGCAGGGCTGGTTCTCCCTTAACAAATCTTAAGAGATGCTTTAAGCTATTTGCCACCAGTCCAATACCCTGTCCACCATCCCAAGGATGGGAGAGGCACCCATCTGCCCCCAGAGGATGTTGATGGTGATGCCCTTCCCAGAGTGGTGGTTGGGACAGAAAATCTGTCCAGGCTCTACGCAGGGCGCAAAGCATTATCTGTGTTGATTTCAGTCTTGGGTGCCATCCAGGGGACTCAGGATCAGGGAAACTATTGTTGAACAACAGCCAAGAGCAGGAATTGGTGCCAGGAAGGAAAGGAGGCCTAATCAGAGCAGGCCAGTGAGTCACCAAATGGGCCCCGAGTATCTGAGTTCCCTCAACTGGGAGAAGAAAAGCAAATGCCTCCCACCCCTTCCAGTCATCAATCCACGAGCTGTCACCATTGCGTCCGTAGGCCCTTGTTCCTCCCACTCCTGAGTTTCTATGAAAAGTCCTCCAGGTGTTCAACAAAGAGGGGAAGAATCAACTTTCCCCACCCTGCAACGACAAACGAACAGCTCCCCCATTCTTTCCGCCCCCCGGTGAATTAGCAGTAGGAAGAACGCTAGCCCTGGAGTCAGCAAACACGAAGGACAGGGGGTCTGCCAAGGCATACCCTACAGGGACGAGGGAGCCTTCTTTGGGGGGCAATGCTAACAAAGATGGCGGCAACCCCTACTCTGAGTTTCAATACCAGCCCACGCTTTCACTCATTCATGCATTCATTTACTCAACAAATATTTACTCAGCACCCCAATACAATGTACAAGGTATACTAGATGAACAAGAGAGCCAGACTTTGGGCCATGGTGGGGTTTGCTGTCCAGTGAGAGCGATAGATGAAAAGCAAGTAATTTCAACCCACTGTGTACACCAAGATGCAGGAGCCCAGACCTGGGTGCCCTGGCCTGTGTTCCATCAGACTGGAGACAGACCATCTGAGATAGGGGCTGGACCCCGCAGCTCGGAAGGCTAAGTGGCCACAAATCCATGCCTTTACGCCAAGTCTTGTGGACGTCCCCGATGAGCAGCCAGCTCCAGAAGATGCCCAGCTAAAGCCCAGGGCATGTGGATGGCGCTCTAAAGAAAGCCCCTGCATTTTCTTCTCGGTGTCCCCGGCATATTGCATGGTGTGGGTGCTCACTGAATTCTGAATGAATTCCGAATGAATGAGTGAGTGAATGAATGAATGACCAGGAACGGGATCTTAAAAGCCCTCCCCCACTCGGAGTGTCCAAATCACGCCATGCCGACTGGAAGCCTGCCCTCTTCCCCTCCAGATGCTCCTCGGCCAAGATCAAAGCTGCGGTGTTTGGGCTGCTCCCCGTGCTCTCCTGGCTCCCCAAGTACAAGGTCAAAGACTACATCATCCCCGACCTGCTGGGCGGACTCAGTGGGGGATCCATCCAGGTCCCACAAGGTGAGGGGTCGGTGCCCTAGGTAGGCTTGGCCTGCTGCTCCCCCTCCTCTTCTCCCGGTCCCCCATGGCCTCCATAACCCAGCCATGCCCCTGAGCCTGCAATCTCTTTTTCCTTTGTAGGCATGGCGTTTGCTCTGCTGGCCAACCTTCCTGCTGTCAATGGCCTCTACTCCTCCTTCTTCCCCCTCCTCACCTACTTCTTCCTGGGGGGTATACACCAGATGGTGCCAGGTAAGGCCTCACCCCTCCCAGCAGGCAAGGTGGCCTGGACCCCAAGGACAGGTGGCGTGGCAGAGGGGCTTCGGGTGTTTTCCATCCACATCCTCCTAGAGTAGGTGCCGTTGGTCCCGAAGGGACTGTCACTGTGGGCGTCAGTCTCAGGTCCCCTGTGGCCTTAGAGAAACCACATAGCTGCCGTGAACTCGGTTAGAGCTCCCTGTTCTGTCTCCCTCCCTGGAATGTGTCGGTAGAACAGGATATAATATGTGCCCTAAAGTGCCGAACAGACGTGAGAAACTACCAAGTCACTCTCAGGCTGGTCCCGGCAGGGACACTTGGAGCTCTCTGGTGCTAAGTGACACGGAGAGAAGGCGCCTAGTCACAAGGCCTATTTCTGGGTCAGGCACTGCTTGCGTTTCCAAACTCATTTCTTCATACGCCCAGCGAAATACTAACAGCCAAGGTGAAAGCACCTTGAAAGTATAGGTCCTGGTGACGTGTGAGCGGTTGTTGTTTTGCTGGAGAGGAACGTTGGAGGTGTGGGGACCCGTCCCTCTGGGGGCAGGGAAGCTCTCCTGGGCCCCTTTCTGTTGTCCAGGGATGCAGTCCAAACCTCTGACTCTTGCCGGCTGGGGGGGCACTGCAGGTACCTTTGCGGTTATCAGCATCCTGGTGGGTAACATCTGTCTGCAGCTGGCCCCAGAGTCGAAATTCTGGGTCTTCAACAATGCCACCAACAAGAGCTACGTGGACACGGCGGCCATGGAGGCCGAGAGGCTTCATGTGTCAGCGACGCTGGCCTGCCTGACTGCCATCATCCAGGTGAGGGGACAGCCACGTCCCTGCCGAGGGCCCAGCCTCAGGAGAGCATCTTTCCGTCCTGCCCCTGCCTCCAAACCCCAGTTTTAACACTAAAGCTGATTCAGGGCTCTACCTCCTCCCACTTCCCCATTCCAGGGCCACAAAAGACCTTGAAAAATTGGTGTCTCTCCTCACCCACCTCCAGCAGGTCCGTAAGACCAGCATCTGCACCTGGCAAAATTGTCCTGAGTCCCAGACTGTCTGGAAGGCTCACGCTCTCTCTCCACCACCCTCTCCAATGCCCATCCCTCTGCCAGCACGGTCCTCCTATTTCTCTGACATCCCTTATTTATCCACCTCCGGCCTCCTCTGCGCCAAGTCACAGGCTCACCTGCACCACATCGATTGCACTAATTGCAAAGGCCTCTGCTGGGGTTGGGGGGGAGGGTTATTTTTTGTTTTAAGATTTTATTTATTTAAGAAATAGAGAGAGAGCATGAGCAGGGGAAGGAGCAGAGGGAGAGGGAGAAGCAGACTCCCCACTGAGCAGGGAGCCTGACACGGGGCTCGATCCCAGGACCCTGAGATCGGGACCGGAGCCGAAGGCAGACGCTTCATGACTGAGCCACCCAGGCGCCCCTCTGCTAGGTTTTATGAAGGGAAACACTGCGTGGTGGAACACAAAAGCAGGAAGCAACCTCAGAAGACACCTTTAATTCGTCCATTCATTCAGTTAATGTTTCTGGTTGCTTTGCTGAGCCAGGAGCTGGGCCTTAGGAGAAAGATAAGCAGAGAAGAGGCCCGGTTCCCCAGGAGCTCCCAGCCCAGCAGAGGAAGTAGCCATGTCAACAGATAAACTTGTAGACCATGAGATAAGCCGCATAATAGAGCTATGTTCAAATGGCAGAGAGTCAGGGAAGGCCTCGCCTCAGAGAGGAGGTGACATTTGACCTGCATCTTAAAGGATGAGTAGAGGTTGGCCAGGAACCAAATGAATGAGGCACAGAAGGACCTGCAGTGCCCCCCCAGCCGGCAAGAGTCAGAGGCCTGAGAGTATGAACTGATCAGGGAATGACAAGGCAAGAAGTTTGGCGTTGGACAGCAGGAGGCTTTTGGGGGATGGGCCAGAGGGAAACGTAGGCAGAGGCTAGACAATGAAGGCTGAGGTCTGTCCCCTACGCAGCACCTTTGGGTCGGATTAGCAGTTTATAAGGATCATTCAGGCCATAGAGAAGAGAGGTGGGAGGTGGATTAGAAGAATCAAAGCAGGGGGCCTGTCAGGAAACTGCAGAGGCCCGGGCAAGACTCACGAGGGCCTAGACCAGGGTGGTGGCCACAGAGAGGGTCCCCTCCCCCCATGGGGCAAACTTACGGAACATTTGGCCAGGGGCGTTAAAGGGCTTGGCGGTAGGCTGGATGTGCGGGTGAAGGAGGATGACCCCCAAGTTTTTGGTTAGCCCACTGGGTGGATGGTGGTGTCATCTACTGAGAGAGGAAACACTGGGGGAGGACCCGGCTTATTTTTCAGATAAGAAAACTGAGGCCAGAGAGAGGAAGAGACAAAGAAGCCCACGCCCCAAAGCAGACCCGGGGTCAGCCGGCACAGTAGAGGGCCAGTCACAAAGGGCTCATTTCCCTGGGGCTGCTGCATGGAGCTCCAGCCTGGGCTTGGGTCCGGCAGGTGTGGGCACCACTGACCCTTCTCGGTCGTCCCCCCTCCCCCACCCCTCTCGTCTCAGATGGGCCTGGGCTTCGTGCAGTTCGGCTTTGTGGCCATCTACCTCTCCGAGTCCTTCATCCGGGGCTTCATGACGGCAGCCGGCCTACAGATCCTGATCTCGGTGCTCAAGTACATCTTTGGACTGACCATCCCTTCCTACGCAGGCCCGGGGTCCATTGTTTTTGTGAGTCTAGGAGCATACCCCTGCAGATGGGGAGGGGCTCAAGCAGGCACAGAGCCGGGGTTACTGTTTGAAGAAGTTGTGAACCCCTCCTTACAAGATGTTCGCAAGCAAGGGCTGGTTGACCCATGGTTCAGAGAGGATTTTCAGGGGGTTCCCACTTTGGGAGGGAGGGCGAAACACATGACTTTGAGGGCTCACTGAGGTTCTCTATGGTTAATCCCTGCTGAAAAGGAGCTGTGCACTCTCTATCAGTTCCCCAGTGTAGTGCCTCAACCCCTCCTTGCCCGGGAAGTCCTTCCTTATGTCTAATCTCCAACCCTCCTTCTTGAGCTTGAATTCTTTCTAGAGAAAGAGGAAGAGAATCAGCATTCCCATCCTGGCATGAGCTCCCAGCATGCCCTTTGGGAGAGGGAAGTGGGAGATGGGGTGCTGTGGGTGACCAGGGTCTGAATTCGGCTTTGGTGTGCCTCCATTTGAATTGATGACATCCTTCCACGGGGTTAGACACCCAAGGGTGGGGATAGTATGGGAAGAAGAGGTGGGAGCCCATGAGCATGATGCTCTCTCCACCAGACCTTCATTGACATTTGCAAAAACCTCCCCCACACCAACATCGCCTCGCTCATCTTCGCCCTCATCAGTGGCATCTTCCTGGTGCTGGTGAAGGAACTCAATGCTCGTTACATGCACAGGATCCGCTTCCCCATCCCTACGGAGATGATTGTGGTAAGGACCCTGCCCTGGGCTGGGGTGTTGGGGGCCAGGCTGGAGAGGCCATGAGAAATGGGATTCAGCTCCAGCCAAAGCCAAGGGGGCCCCTACCCACTTTTACCTCCCCCTCCACTGGCAGCCAGTAGAATAGGGGGTTGGGTGAATCCATTCCATCCCTCTGTACATGGCTCCCACTCTTCCTGCTTCTTGGGTTGTTCCTCTTTGAGGAGGCAGGGGAATGGGATTTGGGGCCCCCAGAGAAGAGGGAGGCTTGGGAGAGACCCCTGCCAATCCCCATTCTCCATTTTGGGGCTTACAGGTGGTGGTGGCAACAGCTATCTCTGGGGGCTGTAAGATGCCCCAAAAGTATCACATGCAGATCGTGGGAGAGATCCAACATGGGTGAGTCTGGGTGGTCAAGAAGCCTGCCCACCCCCTACCAACACCCCTCCATGAAGGCCTGGGCTCAGAGACCCAGATGAGACGACCTCTATGAAAGAGGATTGTAGACTCTGGGACACCGACCGAATGGGAATGGTTTCTGTTACTTTATTACAGAAGAGAGCCATACAATCAGCCAATGCTAGATGTGTTATGAACAGTGAATCTTAACTACCACACACACACCCCAAAAGTCTCATTTACTGGATGCCGCTAAAGCAAAGCCTCTCTGATCAGCCCTTTGCTGGCTCTTTGCCAGCTCTAATGCGTTGGCTCTTTTCCTCCATGTGGAAAGGAAACTATTAGCATCAAAACAACACGTATGGAGCATCCACTCTGTGCCAGGCACCACGCTGGGCCCTGGGAGGGGAAGGGCGGTGTTTGTGCCACAGGGCAGGAGTGGAGGGTGGAGGGGGAGAGGGCAGGGAGTGGTGGTGGCTGTGGATCTGTGCACAGATGAGCATAGAGTCCAGAACCTGGGCGTGAACACACGGGGCCCCCACCCCTTACTGGCTCTGGGACCTCGGACGAGTGAGGTTCTACGTCTTGGTTTCTGCTTTGTCGATGGGAGTAACGGTGGCTGCCCCACGGCGTCATACTGAGGACGTAGATCTGGCACATAGTGGGGCCTTGCTGGTCCCTGCGGGTTGAGGAAGGACTCGCCCTCCCTCTTCTCACACGTCTGGGCCCTGCCTCCTCTCTGGCTCCCTGGCAGGTTCCCCAGTCCTGTGTTGCCTGTGGTTTCCCAGTGGAAGGACATGATGGGCACTGCCTTCTCACTGGCCATCGTGGGCTACGTCATCAACCTGGCCATGGGCCGGACGCTGGCCAGCAAGCACGGCTATGACGTGGATTCTAACCAGGTAGGTCCAGCCACTGCCAGCAAGGCCCAGCAGGACAGGCCGGGTCCCACAGGTGTACCGTGGGGCTCTCTGGGCTGCAGTGAGGAAGGTGCCTGCCGGTGAGGAGGAGGGGCTCTGACCACGGGAGGCTGACTTGGCTTGGTTGGGAGTGTCTGGCTTTTCTAGCAGCAGGGTCATTCTCAAGTCCGAGGCCCAAGATCCAGCTTGCATGGATGACTACATTTGGTCTATACCCGCCGCCCACCCCCCGTCCACCCCCCCGCCGCCGCCCCAGCCTCCAATCCTGCCCATGTCCCCACAGGAGATGATCGCCCTGGGCTGCAGCAACTTCTTTGGCTCCTTCTTTAAAATCCATGTCATTTGCTGTGCTCTCTCTGTCACTCTGGCTGTGGATGGAGCTGGAGGAAAATCCCAGGTGAGCGTTGCACCAGGGGAGTGGGGCAAAGAGGGGAGAGGGGAAGGAAACAGTTGCCCCAGAGAAGCCAGGGCCCCTGCAAGCCAGGCCAGCTGCTTCTCCAAACTTCCTCTTCCCTCATCGGTCTCTACACCACCAAAGGCATCTGTTGGAAATAAGAGCAAGAATGTCACACCTATGCCCTGTTCCCAACCCTTTCTCGGAACAGGTGGCAAGCCTGTGTGTGTCCCTGGTCGTGATGATCACCATGCTGGTCCTGGGGTCCTATCTGTACCCTCTCCCCAAGGTAAGAGCGCAGTGGGAAAGCGGAGCCCAGCAGGAGACTCCAGTACAAACAATCCCCAAGTGTTGCGTAACCCTCTACAAAGTGCCCACATGGTCACACTTTGTCCTAATCACATCCTGTGAAGTCGAAAACACAGGTTCTACTTTCCTCATTTTACAGGTGAGGGAAACTGAGGCTGAGAAAGTCTAAGTGATCTGTGGTGGTACAGCTCACAAGTGCAGGGCTGGTCGCCAACTCCAGCCTTCCGACCTAAGGGTCAATCCCCCCATCAGCGTTTACAAGTGCTTAGGAGTGTCTGACTAGGAAGGCCCTGGATACCAGGTGGTTTGGAGATGAGGGAAGAGGGGAGGGGTGGGGCGGGGAAGAGCCAGGATGGGCCACACGGCCTAGCACCTGCACTCTCCAGTGCTAAGATGGAGTGCGGAGATTTGAGGGCTCTGCCAGCAGAGATGTTCTGAAACTGCAGCTCTGTCCTGCTGGACACCGGGGATGGGGGTGCATAGGACGGGGAAGAAGAAGGGGACACCTCAGGTGAGAAAGAACAACGTTCTGCTTCCCCAGTCTGTGCTAGGAGCACTGATAGCCGTCAACCTCAAGAACTCCCTCAAGCAGCTCGCTGACCCCTACTACCTGTGGAAGAAGAGCAAGCTGGACTGTGTAGGTATTGGGTGGCCTCTGGGTATCCCTCCAGGCCCCTGGCCCCCTCCTCCAACCCCGTGGCCCTATCAGCTCTTTCTGTCGGTGATCCCTCTGCTCTGCTCCTCCCTCATTGCAGAACAAGCTATTAAGATCCCAGGTTTTGGAGTGAGACATCCTATGTCCGCATCCTAACTCAATGGCTCACTGGCTCTATGGCTTGGCCCTAAACCAGCAAGTCCCTAAGCAAGTCCCTTAACTTCTCTGAGCCTTGGCTTTCTCATCTGAGAAATGGGTATCTTATACTCTCTACCCACCCACCAGGGTTGTTTATGAGGAAGACGAGATAATACAAGTAAAGAGCATGTTGTCTGAATTGTGTCCTGGGTTCAGTAAAACTTATCTATGATTATTTTTATGATCTGTAGTTCCAAAAAAAGCAAAAAGAAATAGTTTTTAAAAACAACAATAACAAAAACTCTAGAACCTAAAGCCAGTATACCAGGATCTTGAGTAAATTGCCAGATTTCTAGGGAGTGCTATTTCCTCCTCTCTAATGGGGATGACAGTCATGGCTTCATCACCCACTGGTTATGAGGATTAAATGAGATCACATGGGAAAGCACCCTGCAACCATGCAATGCTCAGCAAACATGACTGATTGTTATGATTAGTCACTGTCCCAGCGCATCTCACGGTGGACAATAGTATTAAGGCTACCAGGTACTGACAGCTCTGACAATGATCCCCATTTAAGCTCCACCATAACTTATGAGAGAGGATTTCCTGACCTCCTTTCAAGATTATGAAACCAAGAGGTGCCTGGCTGGCTCAGTCAGAAGAGCATGCAACTCTTGATCTCCGGGTCGTGAGTTCAAGCCCCATGTTGGGTGTAGAGATTACTTAGATACATTAAACTTAAAAAAAAAAAAAAAAAAAGGATAATGAAACCAAGGCTCAGAGAGGTTATGTAACTTGTCAAAGGCCACAGGGTTAGTAAGTGGTAGAGTCAGGATTGGAACCCAAATCTTAGACGTCAAACTTCTGCGTGGTACTGTCTCCTGGGGTTACCTGCATGGTACCCGAGGAAGATCCTTAAAGCCAGAGAAGTGAGCAGTCCATCTGGGGTCCCCCAGTGAGTGATGAGGATAGGGGAAAATAATGTTCCAATTCCCACCCCAAAGATCTGCTTTTATCCCACCATGACAATAGTCCCTGATATTTACATTGTGCTTTGGGCTCCCATCTGAACCTCACAGTTCTCTATAGGATGTGGGCAAAATTATTTCCTTTAGAGGGATTTGGGAGACTGTAAAGGACAATCAAGGGGGCAACCATCCAAACTGCATCCAATCCTGCCCTCCACCCACACAACCAGACCCCAGGCCATCAGACTGGGAAGACCACTGAGCATGTGTTGGGCATACACAGAGAAGATGGAGAAAGGGAGCTCATGTTTGTTGAGTGACCACTGGGTGCCCATCACTAGGCTAGGACCCTTAGGTGCTTTTGCTCTTTAATCCTTTCATGAAACAGGTATCATTACTCCCCTTTTGTGGATCAGGCAACTTGGCTCACATCACTAGTAAGTGGGAGAATGAAACTTTGGACCCAGGTGTATCTGACCCACATGCTCTCAGCATACGCCATGCTGCCTCCCTGTGTGGGCTGGGGTTGTCTACTAAAAACCAAGCAAGCTTGCTCGCCACACTCAACCTAGGGGAAATGTGCAAGCATACCCAGAGCACCAATACATAAGATAATGCAAAAATGCCATGAAAAGTGGAGGGCGGGTCTGAGGTTGCACAAACAGAGAATGACCTTGGCTATTCCAGGAAGACCTCCCAAAAGAGGCAGCCTTCTCCCCAGGCCTGCTCTGACATCTCTCTCCTCACAGTGCGTCTGGGTGGTGAGCTTCCTCTCCTCCTTCTTCCTGAGCCTGCCATATGGGGTGGCTGTGGGCGTCGCCTTCTCCGCCCTGGTTGTGGTCTTCCAGACTCAGTTGTAAGTAACAGCGTCCCCCGCCTCAAAGGCACAGCAGTGGGGCCCCCACACCCAGGCTGGGCTGACTGACCGCCATATCCTGAAATCCCCAGAGGAAGCCCTAATGGGCTCAGAGGGCTGGGGGCCCACCAAAGTAGGAGAACAGGAGGGTAAGACCCTGAGTCTGTCCAAAGGCATTGCCAGTCCCTGGACCAAATGAGACCCTCCCCTGAGGCCAGAGGACAGATGCCGTGTCCTTCCTATAAAAAGGTTAAGAGGTTCAGGCCAGGGCAGGAAGGATGCTCTAGATGAGGGAAGCCCTGTCTTTTCTTCTTGAGAACTCAAAACCAAGAACCAGGGCCACCTAAGTTTGTCATCTTGCATACCCCACCTCTTCTCTGTGCTGAGCCCCAGGCTGGGAGCTATGTCAAGGGCCCGCCTGTCATCCTTCTAGTCATAGCCCAGCCACAGGCCACCAGGAATGTGTCTCCAGTGCAGAAAGACCAACACAACATGCCGGGGGAGGAGGAAGGGACCCATCCCACCCTGCTTCTGCCCTATCTCCCATCCCAGCATCCTTCCAGGCCCATTGACTATTAGCATGTTCTTATTTTTTTCTTTTCCCTTTTCACCCAGTCGAAATGGCTACACTTTGGCCCAGGTCATGGACACTGACATTTATGTTAATCCCAAGACCTATAGTAGGGTAAGTAATCCAAACTTACGACCTCCCTCTTTTGCTCTGCCCCCCCCCACACACACACACACAAATAAAGGAGAGTTAAAAAAAAAAAAAAAAGCCAATAAAGACATTTCTGCAACCTGAGCTCAGTCTCCCTGTCCTAGGTCCAGGAAATCGAGGGGGTTAAGATTGTCACTTACTGCTCCCCCCTCTACTTTGCCAACTCGGAGATCTTCAGGCAAAAGGTCATTGCCAAGGTAAGGTTCAGAACTCTGGTGACCAGAAGGGCTGAACAGAGCATAACCAAAAGATGAGAGAAAGGGGGCTGGGAGGCAGGCCACCTCCAAAGAGGGTGGAGGTCCAAACTGCTATTGTTTCTCTCCCTGCAGACAGGTGTGGACCCCCAGAAAGTACTGCTGGCCAAGCAAAAATACCTCCGGAAGCAGGAGAAGGGGAGGCTGATGCCCACACAGCAGAGGAAGTCTCTGTTTATGAAAACCAAGGTGAACTGGCGCTAGGAACAGCCTACCCTCTCAGATCCTGCCCCCTGGGGCCCCACCTCCCAGCACCCTTTGAGGCAAAGACATAAGGTCTCTGGGCAGTCTTCTCCTTAGGTGAGGGAACGCCAGCTCCTGGGGGTAACCATGGAGCTCCCATGGCCCCTCCTCATTTTCTGGCTAAGATAGAATATAGCCCATAGACTTATGAACAACCCCAAATGGTGAGCAGCAGTGAATTTGCTGGGGTGCCCACCCAGCTTTGATGTGGGGGTGGGAGTTCTGGGGAGAAGCAAGCAGGCACGGACACATGTAAAAAGGAGCACAATTGTTTCCCAAAACACTTTCTCCCACAGCAGAGTGGGCCAAGGCTTCCGTGCCTCTCCTGGATGGGTCCTCCAACTTTGGTTGGTGGGAGACTGAGCATGCAGGCCCTGCCTGAGGAAAGGGCGTTGGGAGATGCCTCCCCTGTGGGGTTCTGGGGGCTTGTATTCACCACCTCTATGTTCTTGACGTTATTGACCCCCACCTGCACATTCCTTGCCCCTGCCTCAACTATAGCAAACTCTGATTCAGTTTGGTGATTCCCTGCAAACCGCACCGCCCCCCCACCCCCAGACTGTGTCCCTGCAGGAACTCCAGCAGGACTTTGAGAATGCCTCCCCAACTGACCCCAACAACAACCAGACTCCTGCTAATGGCGCCAGTGTCTCCTACATCACCTTCAGCCCTGACAGCTCCCCAGAGGCCCACTGTGAGCCACCAGCCTCCGCTGAGACCCCCAGTGAGCCCAGTGACATGCTGGCCAGCGTCCCACCCTTTGTCACCTTCCACACCATCATCCTCGATATGAGTGGGGTCAGCTTTGTGGACTTGATGGGCATCAAAGCCCTGGGCAAGGTGAGGCCCCAGGTAGAGGGGGTGCCGGCTGCCCTCCACCCCAACACCCTCACCCCTGTTCTCCCACACTCCCTTTCTCTGGAGCCCTCACTTTGACAAGCTGAGAGAGGAAGCTCAAAAGGGAGCTTTCCCCCAGACATGATCAGGATAGGCTGCTCTCTGCCCAGGCCCAGACGAGCCCACGATGATGAGTGGCTGGAAAGGAATACCAGAGGGATATTCGCTGTCCCACCTGCCTTAGCACCCCTCTCTAGCAGAGGCCATCCCAAATTCCTTCTCAGGCCACCAGGAACCCACCCCAGGGTCCTCTGAGTAGAGTCCAGCTTGGCCCTGGTTCACGGTCTGCTGTTCCTTCCCACCCTCACCCAGACACTCCAGCATCAGTCAATTCCAGTCAACTGAGAAGAAAAGAAGACATAATATTAGTGCCCCACATTCTCAGGCCAAATCGGCAGTCCATGGGACAACTTGAATAAAGGTATCCATCCATCTGATACCTTTTCAGCAACGCTTCCGATGGTAGGGAATCAACAAGCCTCAGAGCTGGCTCAGAAAGGCAGTCCAGGAAAACCCAAGGCATACAGAGAGCATGTACGCTGAGTATCATACACAGGACATCAGCCAGGTGCCCAGAAGGCCGCATCCCCAGCCGTGGGCTCAGCCTGCTTCCCTAGCCTGGACCCGGAGTCCAGGGAGGTCTCCATCCTCCCCTGCAGCTTCTGCCTGAAGCCACAAAGTCGGGAAAGAGGTGGAATCTGGAAATCTAAGCTATTGAGAGCAAAGATCTGACCCCATAAGAAGGGGGCACGGTGTCTTTAAGTGCCCGCCTCATTGGCAAAGCCCCATTTCTGTCCTGTTTTCCAGAAAAGCCGGCAGCCAACACTCCAGGGAGAAGCAGTGTGCTTTGCTGCTATTTTTATCTTTGGCTGCCAGGACTCTTGGGGTTGCTTACTTGTTTGGCTTCCCCTCTGAAGTGCGTTTTGTGAATCACTTTTGAGACCCACTCAGAACATTCCTTTCCTTTTGTCTCCCTATCCCAATACCCTTCCCCCCAACACTTCTAGCTGAGCTCCACCTACGGGAAGATCGGTGTGAAGGTCTTCTTGGTGAACATCCACGGTGAGAGAAGGAGGACATTTAGAGGAGCCCAAGGTTGGGGGTGGGTGGGGGAGGGGAGGAGCACCCAAGTAATTCCCCCCAACTACTACCTGCTCATAAGTGCTTCGAGCACAAGTCAGAAGAGACTGTGGCCAGATTGTGTAAATACCCTAGGGGTCTCAATAACAGAGTGAGGGGGGAGCGGGGGCATGGAGCCTAAAAAGGACAACTGGGATTCTAATTTGCCCCACTACTAATTTGCCTGTATCCTTGGCCAAGTCACTTCATGTCTAGGGATCAATTTCCACTTACGTCAAATTAGGGGGTTGATTGAATGAATTGGGGGATCTTCTCTAAGCTTGCAAGCCCATGAATGAGCATCAAGCACACTCACACACACTGTAGCTATCTGGGGAGCACAGAGGCACACAGTTTTATACACACACAATCTCCAAAGGGTGCATGTCCACAGGGCAGAAGACTTTCACATCATCAGTGCGGATGCTGAGTGCAGGGACGGGGACCCACGGCAAGCACACACAGACATATAACAGGTTGTGAGAGGGCACATGCACCCCACTTCTGCAGAGAACCAGAGCCCTGCTGGGGGCCAGCCAACTTCAGAGTTAGCCTGAGCAGGACCCAAGCTCTGTGGAACCTGCTCAGAGGGAGAATCTGCAATGGCAGTTAGCGTCAGTGGACTCGTCCCTCCCTGGACAGTCCTCAGGAACTCATCTCTAGCATCTGGTAAAAGTAAGGGCTCTGCCACACATTGGAGGCTGCGGGAAAGGTCTAGAGAAACAAGAGGAAGAACGAACCATCCAGGGGTAGAATTGGCAGCAGCCTCCTCGTGCACGTTTTCAGCCTTTCCCTCTCAATCCCCACAAAGTACCGACTCCCTGAATCAAACTGCTTCCTTCTGCCTGGGTTGAAGGTTCAGCATCCTCAAGCTCACGTTGCCCTCTGCTGTCCAGAATTGATATTGCAAGGCCAATGCCTTGGCCTGGCCTTTGGATGCCCCAAAGAGCACCATGCTCTGTCCTCTTTCTCCTTCCTTCCCTTTCCTCTCACCATCCTTCCTCCACCCCCAGCTCCAGACCACATGGCTGTTATCTTGCTGAAAGCTTTTTCCTCCTTCCAGCCCAGGTGTACAACGACATCAGCCATGGCGGTGTCTTTGAAGATGGGTGTCTAGAGCGCAACCATGTCTTTCCCAGCATACATGATGCTGTCCTCTTTGCCCAGGCAAATGCCAGAGAGGTGGCCCCAGGACGTGACTTCCAAGGGGTAAGGTCCGGGCACGTTGGGAATCCAAGGCCCTGGGGCACTGAAATGGCAGGACCAGGGGCATGAGAAAGAACCCAGGGGAAGTTTTGGGTTCCAACACCAAGTCTATCCTTCCACTTTTCTGAAACCGCCATTACAGAGTTCCTTATCTGTAGAACGAGCACCCTAAATTAACATCACCTACCTCACAGCGTTTTTCTTTTGCTTCCGTTTTAAGACTGATAATTATGCCTCTTATGTCGCTTGAAAGCACTTTGTATACTGTAATATCTTTTATTAATATTAATTTCCAGGTCCACAAACACTCAAAGCGTATTAGAGTATGCCCAGTATTCTGACATTGTTTACCTGCCCTCCTCCTTCACTCGTTCTAGAAGAGGCTTTGAGCAAAGGGAGGGGAGTAAGCCTGCCCGTTTTTTGTTTTTTTTTAAGATTTATTTATTTATTTGAGAGAGCGAGAATGAGAGAGAGTACATGAGAGGGGGGAGGGTCAGAGGAAGAAGCAGGCTCCCCGCTGAGCAGGGAGCCCGATGCGGGACTCGATCCTGGGACTCCAGGATCATGACCTGAGCCGAAGGCAGTTGCTCAACCAACTGAGCCACCCAGGCGCCCAAGCCTGCCCGTTTTAATATAGCGGAGCTTAGAGATTTCAGACTGGTGATGGATGAAGAGTCTGGATCCAAGTTTTGTCTCAGTTACTTGACATTTAATTTGCTAGCTCACTAAGTGGTGTGCAAATGAGCTACAAATCACACTGTTTAGGACTCCAGAAAGCTGGGGAGGCAGAAAAACTCCACCCCACTGACTGGGATCCCTGCCTGGGCCTCTCAAGCCACCTCCTCCCCACTGCCACTCCCAGGGTCCCTCTCAGCTCAGCAGCCCCTGCCCTTGACCTCCCAGGACTCTGTGCCCCAGACCTCCTTATATAGAAAACCTCCCCTGCCCTGGGTCATAAGAAAGGCTTTTCTGGCTGGAGCAACCATTTGCTCTTTGCTGTAAGAGACTGATGAAGGTAAAGCCATCTGTTCTAAGTGCTAAAAGACTGCCCAGGAAAACACAAGGCCCCTCCACACTTAGAGCAACTGTGCAGGAACAACAGGCTTTCTGGCCTCACAAGCCTTGTCCACAGAGCAAAAAGAGGGAGATTCTAGAAGAATCCTCACCATTTGTTATTGCACAAATGATGCCCAGTTACTATGGTTATATATCTAAAATAATTTATGTTATAGAATATATTTATATTTACATATTACAAAATATATTCATATATATAAATTAAAAACACACTCACACACCCCTTTTTGATGGCATGGTGAGGTAGAAAGCCCGCAAATTGAGTTTGATTATCCTCCTTTTACAGATGAGGAAACAGATTCCCAGAGAAGGGAAATGGACTCCCCACGGTCAGGCAGCCAGCCAATTGTCCTTGTCGGCTAGGCCAACCTCCCCTGCCTCAAAGGTGTCCACAGAGGAGGGTAGCCCCAGATGCACCCCTCTGCTCTGAGAGGGAAGGCCACCCAATGCTACATTTTGTGAGGTAGATGAGGGAGGGCAGGGAAGAAGCAAGAGGGTGACTCATGTGGCAGAAAACATGGTGCCCACCCGGAGGCTGACATTTGCACCAGACTGTGTCATTCACTCATGGAGCTCATCCTGCACCTGTTTTCCCCCCTTCCAGGCTCCAGTGGACCCAGAGGTGTCCTTATACGATTTGGAGGAGGACAGCCCCAGCTACTGGGACTTGGAGCACGTGAGCTGACGGGCGGGGGGCATGGGGGGTATGGGGCCAGGAGCAGGAAGGAGACCCTCCCAAACCCAAGGTGTTCACGGGGCTCTCTCATGGCCAAGCCAGAGCCGTCACCTTGAAGGCCACAACATTTCTCTCTCATCTCTCTTGTAGTAACAGATCCTACTTCTTCTCATTCCCTGAGAGGCATCACATGGGGAAGGGAGAGACACTGGATGAAGTTCTTGAGAACTGACATCTATTCTTAACTGTGCGCCACATCCACACGTGATCTTGGACGGACACATAACACACGGGGCCCCAGTTTCTATCACTGTAAAGTAGGGGAGGTGTGGGTGATAGCTGGCCCTGTCCGCCTCCCAGGCTCCGTGGGGGATTCACGTGTTCCTTCATGAATTCAACAGACATGTGAGGACTGCTTGCCTGGCACAGTTCCAGGGTGGGCATACAGCGGTGAGGCCCCTGCCCTCAGGAAACTTATATTCCGGGAGGGTCAGATGAATTCGAAGAGTACAAATGTTATCGCCCACAGACAGATGCCCTATCCCCACAGGGCCCTGTCATCCTGACAGGGAAACTAGCAACCACCCCACTGCCCTGAGTTACGAGAAACCCAGATGACTAGCTGGAGAGGAGTCTGGCTTAGGGCCTGGGAATCACATCTCACTCTGTACCTCTTCGCATTCCTTTTGGGCTCGAGTTCCATGTCCTCCGGACAGGGTCTCTGGGAGGGCTGATGGCATGTGGGAGACACTAGGGAAGAGCCAGGGCTACACAGATTTGGCAGGCTGATTACTGTGCTCCTGTGGAATCTCCAGCACATTCCAAAGACCTTGGCTAGGCCCCCAAATAGCTTATCAGAGCAAGAAAGGACTTTACAGCTTGTCTGATCTCCCCACTCATGTCAGCTAATAAAGACAGTGAAGCTGAAAAGGAGGAGGGACATGTGGAGGTCAGAGAGTCTTCCAGAGGTGATTCTAGGGAGATTCCAAGCATCTTCTCTTGTCGCCTCCGTACCAGTTCGCCTCTTAGGCTGAGCCCGCCTCTCCCCTGTTCACGTACACATTCACACTCACACACACTTACTTATGAAGCTCTCTCTGACCAGGGCCTCGTAGGGTCACCTCATGGTTGCAGCCCCCGTGAACTCGACACATCTAACGCTCTCCCTTCCCCTCCCCTGTCCTTCCATGGCCTTACAGGAAATGTTTGGGAGTATGTTTCACACAGAGACCCTGACTGCCCTGTGAGGGCCCAGCCAGCCCCCACGCTGCCTCCAGAGCACGTGCCATCCCGGACTCCCAAGAAGAATGAGCCTGGGGCCATGAGGAGTGGCGGGTAGAGGAGAGCACGTCCACCAGGACCGCAGCTCCTCCCTCCCCTCCCCCTCATCCTCCTGTCTCCTTCCCCTGCCTCCCTCCTGGCATCTCTAGAGCCAGCCGATCTCAGCAGCAAGGAGAACCACCTCTTCAGCCTCCTGCTGATGCTCAGGGCCCTGGCCAGAATGAGAAAGCCTACTGCTCACCCCACCGCACCCACCCATGCCCTGCCCAAGGCAGCCGATGGGACCCCCGCCCCCCCCCAGCCCCCCCACCGACTGCTGCCTTTAAGAGTGAGCCAAGAACAGAAGGGAAAATTTTGCCCCTGCTGACCTAGTGTGCAAAGGCCCTTGGGCCTGAACAGCTTGGTGTCAGATGGTGTCAAGCTATCACAGGACACGGGGATGAACTTGCTTAGGACTCGATGGCTTGCCCCCTCCAGCTGCCCCAACTCTGTCCCTGGCGGCTGTGCACTCCTGGGACCAAGTGTTCCCGACACCCCAGGAATTTAGTCTTGATGACTGTGCCTCCTTCCTCCTCATCTCAAGGCTGCTGGGAGCTCCACGGCTATTCAGCACTTCAGACTCTAGCCTGGGGGGTGGCGAGGGCCCTCGGGGGCCACCAGAGCTACCTCCCCAGGGGCAGCCCACCAACGCAGCAGCCTCTGAAATGTGATCTCTCCCCCCTGCCTTCAGGGGCTGCTCCCTTCCACTTGAGACCCAGAGGGGAATCCAAAAAGGACAGGGTGGGTAGCTACCAGAATCCTCTGGCAACCTAGTAACAGATGCCAGTTATTCTGCATAAAAGCTTTTGGGAATCCTTTCTTGTACTAGAGACTTGGGAGGTGGGGTGTCCTAGGGGTAACCAAGGGCCAGCTAGTGGGACCTGAGCCCTGATGGTCCCCTTGACTTCAGAAATGCACCCCCCACCCCTGCCCTTAGGAAGTTGGCTTTGTGCTTTTTCACTTGGCAAAGAGCCAATGATTTTAACTCTCCCTTATCAGCTTGGGGCCTGGATCCTTTGGCCAGGCAGGGGAGGAAGCCCCCCAAGGGCCAGTGGCATCCCCCAAGTGGGTGCAGAACGTGGCAAAGGGCTGATCCAGATTGGGTCATCCTCCATGGGCTTCCTTAACAAACTCAGGACCTGAAGTCATCTTCTTCTAGGACAGATGAAAAGAGGGGTATGGTCTTCATGGATGTGAGGGGTTAATAGAGGAATCCTACTGTTGACTTGAAAACAAATAGATGGCATGTGCAAGTATTTGGGGAAATTTCCATGAAGTGCACAGAAAACCTTTCGGTCTTCCCCCACTGCTTCTCCCAAAGCTCCTTCAACTCAATGACCCTGCCCAACAGGTTGGGCTGGCCCAGCCTGAAAAAAAAAAGCCCCCATTCCTAGATTCCTAACTTCAGCCTGACCCGCGTACCCTCGTTGTGTGTCTGTATGTTGAGTGAGCCAGTCAGCTAGCAAGTCTTCTTAGAGTTAAAGGAGAGGGTGCTGGCAAAGAGCCAACAGATTCTTGGCCTAGAAGCATTGCTTCTCTGTGATTTCATTATGCCATCTGGCTGCCAATGGAACTCAAAACTTGGAAGGCGAAAGACAATGTTATCTGGGATTCACCGTGCCCAGCACCCGAAGTGCCAAATTCCAGGAGGACAAGAACTTTAGCCAATGACAACTCATCCTCCCCTACTCCACCTCCTTCAAAGTCCAACTCAGGCCCAGGAGGTAGGGGAAGGTCACAGAGCCTCAAGACATCCCAAGCAGAGGAGTCCTTTGAACCAAGCGTTCAGACGGTGGAGGTAAAATTGGAAACACATGGGGTAGAAGGAGACATTGAAGAAAACTTCACTGCTGGAAGACTTTGAAAAGAACATAAGCAAAGTCAGACAGACCACTCTCTGGACATGGCTGAGGCAGGAAAGGAGAGCAAGATAGTGAAATAATCCAGAATTTCAATACTTTTGAATGTTCTTCGTGATACTGACCTATGACAATGGGATCCCTGGGGAAGCCCGGGACTCGCAATGTTTGTGTAATTTATTTAATTTAAACAGCATTCTCCTTTTGTTCATTTTGGTAATAAAGTGGTTTTGAAATCTGAACAAATGCATGTGTTTGGGTGGTTTTACAGCAAGGCAAAGCAAGTCACCTCCAGAATAAGCTGGCCTTGCTTTGCACTGTCCTAGAGGGAAACAAGGAGCTAAGAGCCATCCACCAATACAGTGGAAGATTTCAGGATACTTCTCTCACTGTTGATAAATCATATGGATAAAAGAAAATAGTATGGTATGAAAGAGTTAAACAACAAAGTAAACAATCTTGATCCGGTGGACGTGTGTTAAATTGTGCACACAATTAAAATTTGTACTTCCTAAGTACACATAAAATACTTCCAGAAGTTGATCACATTCTAGGCTCTAAATAAATCATTCTCCACCAACTTTAAGGAATAGGCATTCTCCACAGCAATGACCACAATGCATTGAAACTAAAAATCAGTTACAAAAAGATAACTTGCACAAAAAAAATATGACTTCAGAATTTTTGTAAAAAAACACTTCTAAATAACTCAGAGTCAAAAAAGAGATCATACGGAAAATTGAAAACATTTAGACTTAAACAGGAATGCAAATACTATGTATCAAAACTGTGCAGGGGCGCCTGGGTGGCTCAGTCGTTAGGCGTCTGCATTCGGCTCAGGTCGTGGTCCTGGGGTCCTGGGATCGAGGCTCGCATCGGGCTCCCTGCTCAGCGGGAAGCCTGCTTCTCCCTCTCCCACTCCCCCCTGCTTGTGTTCTGTCTCTCTCTGTGTCTCTCTCTGTCAAATAAATAAATAAAATCTTTAAAAAAAAAAAAAAACTGTGCAGGGAGGGGCACCTGGCTGGCTCAGTCAGTTAAGCCCCCTTCAGCTCAGGTCATGATCCCAGAGATCAGAGTTCCACATCCTGCTCCTTACTCAGCAGGGAGCCTGCTTCTCCCTCTGCCTGCCACTCCCCCTGCTTGTGCTCTCTCTCCCTCCCTCTCTCTCTCTGACAAATAAATAAATAAAATCTTAATAAAACAAAACAAAACAAAACAAACCTGCAGGGAGGGACATCTGGCTGGCTCAGTCAGTAGAGCATGCAACTCTTGATCTCCTGGTTGTGGGTTCGAGCCTCACATTGGGTGCAGAGATTACTTAAAAATAAAATCTTCTGGGATGCCTGGGTGGCTCAGTCATTAAGCGTCTGCCTTCAGCTCAGGTCAGGATCTCAGGGTCCTGGGATAGAGCCCCACACCAGGCTCCCTGCTCAGTGGAGAGCCTGCTTCTCCCTCTCCCTCTGCTTGCCGCTCTGCCTACTTGTGCTCTCTCTCTGTCCAATGAACAAATAAAAAATTTTTTTAAAAAAATCTCCAAAAACAGAAAAGAAAAAATTTGAAAATTAATGAACCAGATGTTTGACCATGGTAGTTAGAAAAAGAAAACAAACTCAAAGAAAGCAAAGGAAAAAAAGATAGTAATGATAGCATAGCTAACATTTATTGAACCGTTACTATAAGTTATACACTCTTCCAACTGCTCTACCCATATTAACTCAATTAATCCTCCCAATAACGCTAAGGGGTACAGACTATTATAATCCCCATTTCATGGATGAGGAAACTGAGACTCAGAAAGGGTTTTTTTTTTTTTAAGATTTTATTTATTTATTTGAGAGAGAGAGAGAGAGAGATCCAGCACAAGCTCGGGACGGAGGGCTCAGAGACAGAGGGAGAAGCAGGCTCCCTGCTCAGCACGGAGCCCGACGACAAGGTGCTCCATCCTAGGACCTGGAGACCAGGACCTGAGCTGAAGGCACACACTTAACTGACTGAGCCACCCAGGAACCCACAGAAAGGTTTTAAATAAGTTTCCCACTCAACACAACTCCATGAACATGAAGGAGATTAAGATTACAACCCAAGGGGTGCCTGGGTGGCTCAGTCGTTAAGCGTCTCTGCCTTCAGCTCAGGTCATGATCCCAGGGTCCTGGGATTGAGCCCCACATCCAGCCCTGCATCGGGCTCCCTGGTCAGCAGGAAGCCTGCTTCTCCCTCTCCCACTCCCCCTGCTTGTGTTCCCTCTCCCACTGTCAAATAAATAAATAAAATCTTGAAAAAAAAAAAAAAAGATTTCAACCCAAGCAATCTGGCTCCAGAGCTTAAGCTCTTAACTACTACAAAATTGTAAACTTAAGCGAAATGAATACATTGCTAATAAAATATAATTTACCAAAATAGAATAAAAAAACAGTAGAAAATCTGAAAATACTATAGCCATTAAATAAAACAGAGAAAACACCAGGCTCAGATTACTTTATTTTTTAGAATTGTTAGAAAAATTTATTATGTTTCTGGTCCAGTTTTATATATATATTTCAGAGAATGCCAAAAAAAAAAAAAAAAGGAAGGAAAGTCACTCCTTTAATAGTTTAAATTTAGTAGAAATAAGTCTCTCTCTCTCTCTCTGTAAAAGTAATCCAAAGGTAGACAGGCCAGAGCTAGGATAGTCATGAGGCTCTCCAAGGACTTGGGCTACTTCCAGCTCAGCTCTCTGCCCTCTCTTAGTGTAGAACTCACCATCATGGTCCAACAGGGTTGCTAGAGCTATAGCCCTCATGTCTGATCGTGGAGGGAGGGATTTAAGAAGAGTGTGTCCATAAAAACACCTCCTTGAGTCACATGCAACACTTTGGCTTACCTTCCATTCTCCAAATGTAGTCACATGGCAAAACCCAGCTGCCAGAGGCTGGGAAATGTGGTCCTGCAGCTGAATATCCATATGCTGAGCTAAAACTCAGGATTCTTGCTACTTAGAAAGAAGGGAAATGGATACTGGGGTCAGCTAGAAATCTCTACCATTTTGTCTAATGAAATTTCTGAGGCTACTATACACTTGATACCGAATCCAAAAAAGGACATTATTAAAAAGAAAAACTACAGGCCAAAATCAATTTCATAAACAGAATTGCAAAAATCCTAAAGGAAAATCCAGCAGTGGGTTTATCTAAGTAATGGTTTTTCCCAGGGTGTTTTACATTTTTAAAATTTATTAATGTGATTCATTACATTAACAGACTAAGAGAGAAATGTGTTCTGCCTGGTATGGAGACATATTTTAAAGCTATAATAACTAAGTTAGTCATATTAGCATAGAAATAAACAAAGAAACCAATGCAAAAAAAATAGCCCAATAACAGGCCCTTTCACGTATGAAAACATAGTAAATGACAGAGCTGGCCCTGCAGATCTCTGAGGAAAGGGCAGACTATTTAAAGAATGGTGTTGGGAAAATTGGTTATCTAATTGGAAAAAAAATAAAATTAGACCCTGATCTTATACCCCTTACAAAAGTCAATTCCAGATGGATTAAGAACTTTACTGTAAAAGTTTAAACATTTTAAAAGATAACATATTGAAATATATTTATGACCTTGAACTAGAGACTTAATAAATAATAAACAAAAAGTATTAATGATTTTTTAAAAGTGATAAATTCACCTACATGAAAATTAAGACTTTAGTTCTGCAAAAGACCATAATGTGAAAATATATGACACAAACGGATAGAAATATTTGCAACATAAGTATAACTGACAAAATATTAGTATTTAATATACAGAAACTCCTAAAAGCCAATAAGACAAACGATTCAAAATAAAAATAGGCAACAGACAGAGATAGTAATTTTACTGAGAAAACAAGCATATCAAATAAGCATATGAGAAGATGCTTAAAGTCCTTACTAAACTGGAAGTACAAATTAATACCACAATGAGATATCATTTTCCAGCCACTAAATGGGCAAAATTAAGACATCTGAAATGCCAAGCACTGGTCAGAATATGCAGAATATGAAGCAATAGGAACTCATATACTAAGCACAGCTTACTGAAGGGAGTATAAACTAGTTCAATCGCTTTGGAAAATAATTTAGCATTATCCTATAAAGCTGAACATTCACGTATACTACAACCCAACATTTCCACTTATAGATATAAACCTCAGAGACTCTCTCTCCCCTGTGGCTTAGGACACATGTACAATAAGTACTTATGTATTTGAGAATGGATGCAGCATCATGTATAGTGAATGTGAATAGACTGCAGTTAGATATAACAGTCTGGACGAATCCCACAAACTCCTGCTAGAGTGAAAAAAGCAAAGACTATGAAAAGATGAAAAGCATGCTGTCACTTTTATAAAAGCAAGCAAAGCCAAACTCTCTCTCTTTCTCTCTCTTTCTCATAATCATATATGTGGTAGAATGATTTAAAGCACACTCAGACACGCACCATTTCAGGTAGTGGTTACCTAGAGCAGGGAATGGAAAATAGAGGCACTAGGATACACATATACCTTTAACATTATTGATCTTTGCAGAGGTGGTCATGTTATTTGCTTTACACATTCATTGTATATATTGAGTATCAAATGCTACATGGTAAGAGAATTTAAAGAATATTCAAATTCAGGGAAGTGTTTTTAATATAAGCTAAAGGAATGAAGCAAAATATAGAACTTTGTATATAGTATGCATCTGTTTCATTTTAAAACAGACACATTGGAAACACCTAAATTGAAGAGATTTGGGGCAGCGTCTCTATGTAGTTGAGTGTTATAAGTGTAGAGAGAGCATGGGGGTTGGAAGCATACAGAAAAAAAAAGGTGTTTTTAAACTCATTTGTGATCTACTGAAAAGAGATTATATTAAACCAAATAAATATATTCTTTCTCCCTCTTTCTTTGTCCTCTGAAATAACTGCAGTGGATGTCCTTACTTAGTCATCCAAACCCCACCCCCCTCCGCCCTGTTTGATTTAATTGACCCCCTCCTTTGAGCAGTCTTTCCATTTCAATCAGGGAAACAAAGCTACATCTTCCAAGTGCATTGTATACGTATGGAGACTTTGAGAAAAATCAACAACCCAGTACCAGATGCAAGTCACATAAAAATGTCCCCAAAACACAGGTATGTCCTTTTCCTCCTCCCCATCTTGCTTTAACACTGAGTAACGCTCTCTTTAAACATGTACCACATCTGGACAGATTTCTGCCACCTAACATCTTTCTAATGCATTACCTCAAAACTTTAATTTTGTCTCTATCGGTATGTCTTATTAACACCTGAAAAACATACATTTTATTGGGAAACTGTAGTTTGTTAGGCCTTGAGAGTTTTGTGACAATTTTTTTGCTGTATGTCACCACATCATTGACTCCTTTACAGCATGCTTTGATTACTAGACTTAAGGAAGTCTTGTCTCTTGTATCATATTTACACACAGTAAATTATTTTTTTCCACATGTGCTATATGTCTGAGGTTTTGAAATTTTTAATAAAAAGCATGCCAATATGAATATAAGCAATTGATTTAGTAACACTGGACTTTTTTTGGTAAGATTTTTTTTTTATTATGTTATGTTAATCACCATATATTACATCATTAGTTTTTGATGTAGTGTTCCACGATTTATTGTTTACGTAAAGCACCCAGTGCTCCATTCAATACATGCCCTCTTTATTTATTTATTTATTTATTTATTTATTTATTTATTTATTTATTTATTTATTTATTTATTTATTTGACAGAGAGAGAGACACAGCAAGAGAGGGAACACAAGCAGGGGGAGCGGGAGAGGGAGAAACAGGCTTCCCGCCGAGCAGGGAGCCCGATATGGGACTCGATCCCAGGACCCTGGTATCATGACCTGAGCTGAAGGCAGACACTTAAGGACTGAGCCACCCAGGCGCCCCAATATATGCCCTCTTTAATACCCATCACCAGGCTAACCAATTCCCTCACTCCCCTCCCCTCTAAAACCTTCAGTTTGTTTCTCAGAGTCCATAGTCTCTCATGGTTCATCTCCCCCTCCGAGTCCCCCCTTCATTTCTCCCTTCCTACTATCTTTTTTTTTTTTAACACATAATGTATTATATGTTTCAGAGGTACAGGTCTGTGATTCAACAGTCTTACACAATTCACAGCGTTTACTGTAGCACATACACTCCCCAGTGTCTATCACCCAGCCACCCCATCCCTCCCACCCTCCACCACTCCAGCAACCCTTAGTTTGTTTCCTGAGATTAAGAATTCCTCATATAAGTGAGGTCATATGATACATGTCTTCCTCTGATTGACTTATTTCACTTAGCATAATACCCTTTAGTTCCATCCACGTCGTTGCAAATGGCAAGATTTTGTGTGGGTTTTTTGATGGCTACATAATATTCCATTGTGTGTGTGTATGTATGTATGTGTGTATACATATATATATATGTACATATATATATGTATACACACCACATCTTCTTTATCCATTCATCTGTTGATGGACATCTTGGCTCTTTCCATAGTTTGGCTATTGTGGACATTGCTGCTATAAACATAGGGGTGCATGTACCCCTTCAGATCACTACATTTCTATCTTTGAGGTAAATACCCAGTAGTGCAATTGCTGGATCGTATGGTAGCTCTATTTTCAACTTTTTGAGGAAACTCCATACTGTTTTCCAGAGTGGCTGCACCAGCTTGCATTCCCATTTTGGGTAAGATTTTATTTATTCATTCCAGAGAGAGAGAGAGAGCAGGGGAAGGAGCAGAGGGAGACGGACAAGCATACTCCACGCTGAGCGAGGAGCACAACACAGGGCTGATCCCAGGACCCCGAGATCATGACCCGACCCAAAACCAAGAGGTAGATGCTTAATTGACTGAGCCACCCAGGCGCCCCAGTAACATTGGACTTTTCTTAAAGTTCATTTTAAGAGGTTTGAAGTACAGGCGTGTTCACTAGCGAAAGGGGATGAGGGTCCGGATCAAGACCCAAATTCAGTAGGTCAAATGTCAGACAATGAAGAGCAAACAACTGATTTGGCCTATTTCAAGAACTGAGGGGATTTGGAGAGTGAGACCACACACCTCTCATCTCCAGGTTCCATCCCTCTCTGAGCTTGTCCTTCTATCCCTAGTCCTCTGGCCTGTTGTCAGTGTTGTTTACTTATGCTATAAAGAGAGAAATGGGTGTAAGTTTCCTACACTTCACCTAATGAAATTTGCTGGGAGCTTTAGCCACATTACTTGTGGAGTGACTTTTTTTCTTTGTGTTCAGAGTGACTTGATTCTGATTCCTTATGTTGTTTTGTATGGAGCTGCACTTTGTGTTTTAGCAGAACTGTCCTCTATATCCTTTATCATTTTTACTTACTTTTGTTTCCTTTTTAAATTATACATAGGGTTTTGTGTGTCTGTGTGAAATTAAAGCCTTATTAACCTTGTAAAAAAAATAAAAATAAAAAAGACACACCTTATATATGAGTATTTGAGGGCATAAAAAAAGGTTGAATAACACATCAACATATTATGAGTTAATATCTCTGGATATGATTTTTTATTTTTCGTATAAAAGACAAAAGTTTAGGGCGCCTGGGTGGCTCAGTTGGTTAAGCGACTGCCTTCGGCTCAGGTCATGATCCTGGAGTCCGGGATCGAGTCCCGCATCGGGCTCCCTGCTCAGCGGGGAGCCTGCTTCTCCCTCTGACCCTCCCCCCTCTCATGTGCTCTCTCATTCTCTCTCTCTCAAATAAATTAATAAAATCTTTAAAAAAAAAAAAGACAAAAGTTTAAAACTTTAAAAGGTGAGACATCAAAATATATGTATGACCTTGAAATAAAGATTTATTAGCAAGAAAACAAAAAGGACTAGCCATGTAAGAAGCATGATTTGTTTTCTTTATATTTTATTGTATTCTTCAAATAATTCACAAGGGCCTAAATGTATATTAATTTTAAAATCATAAAACTTTTGAGATTTGGGAGTACCTGGGTGGCTCAGTTGGTTAAGCATCCTGGGATTGAGCCCTGCGTCTGGCTCCACATTCAGCAGGAAGCCTACTTTTCCCTCTACCTCTGTGATCTCTCTCACTCTCTCTCAAATAAATAAATAAAAATCTTTAAAAAAATTTTTTTGAAATTTGGTAGAAATTAAGCCACTTTGTATTAAAAATTCTGCTAATGTTCACACTTTTTAAAAAATATTTACATATTTATCAGGGAGGGACAGAGAGAGAGGGAGAGGGAGAATCTCAAGCAGATTCCCCGGTGAGCCTAGGGCTCAATCCCACAACTCTGAGATCATGACCCAAGCCAAGATCAAGAGTCAGATAATTAACCAACTGAGCCACCAGGCACCCCCAATGTTACACTTTTACAAAAACTCATTTCAACTCTATTTTTAATGTTCTAGATCTTAAGCTGGGTGGTGAATACAGAAATGTTCATTATATTAATTCTTTACACCTTTCAGTATGTGTGAAATGTTTCATAATACTGTTTTTAGATTGCTATTGAAAAGTAAATATATGATTGCAGTTTTTTGTTTGGGATGATGATGATGATGATGATGATGATGATGATGATGATTATTTTAAGTAGGATTCCCGAAAGGGAACAAAGCACTCCTTCTCTGAGTTTTGGCAAACACCAGGAGTGTAAATTTGCAGCTTTGGGAATGAGTAGCTATACAGCCCTACTATTGATTTTTTTCTAGAGAATTCTAAACTTTGTGACTGGTGGTGGATTAAATTGCATCAAGGGATATGAAAGGAATGGGTTTTTTCTGGCTCCAATAAATCTAATTTTATTCTCTGTGCCACAATTTTCTTTTTTTCCAAAATTATCCTTCATAGGACAAATAGCTATTTATAAAATTTCAGTTTATTAAATACATCAAAATTATTAAAACACAATCTTTCTCAAAATCCTTCAGTCTTCATGTACCTGCCTAGAGTTGCAAAAATGCAGTGTTCTTTGTTTGTTTGTTTGTTTTAATTTTATTATGTTATGTTAGTCACCATACATCATTGGTTTTTGATGTGGTGATCCACGATCCACTGTCTTCCTATCACACCCAGTGCTCCATGCAGCAGTGCCCTCCTTAATACCCATCACCGGGCTAACCAATCCCCCTCCCCCCTCCCCTCTAAAACCCTGTTTGTTTCTCAAAGTCCGTAGTCTCTCATGGTTCATCTGCCTCTCCAATTCCCCCCCAAAAATGCAGTGTTTACATTAATCTCTAAACCACTTTCAGCGAATTCCTAAACTGGGGCAAGCCCTCTGAACTGATCATTCAAAGCAACGTCTATAAATGGAGGAATACTGTTTCAATTTCAGATTAAATAAAGCCAGGGACCAGGAAACCTCCCCCACCATATCCGGGGGGATGGTAATCAAGTTCTAAACTTCAGAAGTGAGAAGCAGATTAAGGTCTGATACGCTTTGCTGATTTTATTTTGCCTCTCCCCGCTTTAATTGGCCTGTCATACAGCAAGGGATTTCTGAGAATCTCAAAGCGGAAGATCAAGCACACAGAAGACCTACCGTCTACCTGGAGCCCTCACCTCTGCTCTACTTCTGCCTGCCGCAGCTGGAGAAACGACCACTCCCGAAATGCCCTGCGGACCTGGGCGGAGCCGTCCCGCCGATTGGGTGGTTCTCAACCCCAGGGCAAGCAGCGATTGGTCAGGCCTGGGGCTAGGGTGGGACTAAGGCAGTTGCGGGAATTGGAGCTGTGACAGGACGACAAACAAGAGCTTGTAAACTCCAGCTGCAAAGCGGAGAGAAGCATGGCTCCGCAGTGTGTCTGCGTGCTGGCTCTGGCGGCTGTGCTGCTGCTAGGTATCTCCACAGTCTCCAGATCGAAGGGCCTGAAGGGCCAGGGGCATCAGCGGGCGCCGCAAATCCCTTCTCAGTTCAGCCCAGGCGAGCGCTTCGCGATGAAGGAAGCGCTGAAAGGTGAGCCTGGTCCCCTTCGCCCAGCTATGCCCAAACGTAAGTCCCTGTCCCCTCGGGCCAACCCGTGCCGCCCCACTCCCACCGCAGAGGGTCCATTACTGGAACTGGAGCCCAACCACATTCCCCAGACCAGCCCTAGCCCGAGTGCCAGCACCTCGTGCCCGGGCTCGGGGACGCCACTCTTGCCCC
Organism: Mirounga leonina; assembly: GCF_011800145.1. Classification (NCBI taxonomy): domain Eukaryota; kingdom Metazoa; phylum Chordata; class Mammalia; order Carnivora; family Phocidae; genus Mirounga; species Mirounga leonina. The sequence goes on from NW_023270389.1 coordinate 24,469,421, forward strand.
AGACCTGGCTTCTGGGGACTCGGGTGTTCCCTGCCTCTCCCGGAACCTTCTCTAGCTTCCACCATCACCCCTGTTGCCTTGGCCATCACCCAGCCTACCCCCTGCTTTGCCTCAGTATTGCAATAGCTTTTGTTTGTACTTTGAACCTTAGAAAGTTTTCACTTCTGTTAAATCTCTGTGATATCTTAAGACTAAATTATCTTAATCAACAGTGGAGGGAAATTAAATGAGCCTCCCCGGGGACCCCACAGCAAGGAGTGAGCACTGGGTGATAACATCTATCCCTTGTAAGATCCACCCTGTAGGATCCACCCAGCTGCAAAGGACTCCAAAAAGGGGCGTGACATGTTCCAAATTTCCTCTCCTAATTAACAGACCTCTCTCCCCTAGACCTCAAACCAAGGTTAAGAACTCATTTGCCTTCTCAGTCTGCATTTTCCGGGAGAAAAGAGGAAAAGTTCTGTTGAGGGCTAGATCCTCTGGGATAATGAGATCCTCCCCACCACCGGGCTTAGCCCTTTTCCAGTCTTTTCCCTTTCATTAAATAATGGATTAAAAGAAACTGCCTACATAAACATGTGCAGGCAGATGCAGGGACCCAATGCTAGCCCCGGTGATTGAATATAAATTGTACATGTGCCTGAACGATTGGTCTGGAGTCAGTGCAGAGCTTTTCCAAAGCACAGCACAAATAGTGAGTTCTCTGAAAGCCAGCGGGCAGCTGCTCACCCCAGAGTCTTTTCACCCAGAAGAAAGCAAAAGCTTTCTTATTTAAAGAACCCAAAGTAGGGATCTTATAACCACATGGCTATATGGCCTATATCTATTTGTATGGCATATATATATATATATATATAGCCACATGCCTTGAGGCAAAACATTTCAGTTCAGATTTTGAGTTTATCTCCTATAGATTCATCTTTTTGAACCTTGACTTCCCCATCTATGTGGTGAGCTGTGATGCAGGCTCAATCCTTAGAAAAACTGATGTCAGGGAAGAATGAAGGGGGGGAAATCGGAGGGGGAGACGAACCATGATAGACGATGGACTCTGAAAAACAAACTGAGGGTTCTAGAGGGGAGGGGGGTGGGGGGGGATGGGTTAGCCTGGTGATGGGTATTAAGGAGGGCACGTTCTGCATGCAGCACTGGGTGTTATGCACAAACAATGAATCATGGAACACTACATCAAAAACTAATGATGTAATGTATGGTGATTAACATAACAATAAAAAATTTTAAAAAGATAAACGAAAGAGACCACAAAAAGAAAAAAAACAAAACTGATAACAGAGGTAAGCTTGTCTTGCAGAGGCCCTCCCTTGATAAATGCACTGCCTAGGTGCATTTGTTCTTCCCACTGTGGTTTGGGATATCTAATCAGATATTCTCATAATTTATTGCATTTCCCCTCCCATAGGTGTTTGCATATAGTAATGGATCTCTTTAAAGTGTAAAGCCTTCAGGGCTCAAAGGGATAAACCTAAAAGCAATTCAGGAACTAAGACATCTGGGTAAAGTAGATGAGATTATTTAGGACTGAGGAGTTTGTTTGGAAGCTTCTAAATCCGCCCCTTCCCAGGTATCATGTGCCCAAAAGGCTGACCCTGGCTGAGAGATCAGTGAGACTCTGGATGAGCCAGTCCATAAGGAATAAATCTACTCTCTGCACACAAAGCCTCATTCATGTAGGGACCCAGGATAGTGGGCTTCTCTGGTTCATCGAAGGGATGATGGTTTCATCGGCAGAGTAAGGCTTAGAAGCAATTTATAGCAGCTTCCCACTTAGGGTCAGGGTCCAAAATCTACTCCTGTCCACCTCCTCCCACCCCACCCCCATCTTGGAATTTATTTTCTTTTTTTAACTCTTTTTATTATTATTATAAAAGTTTCAGGTGTACAGCTTTATAATTTGACATCTGTATATTTGACATAATTGAGAGGTGATCACCACAGGTCTAGTTACCCTCCATCACACACGGTTGACCCCCTTCTCTATTAACCACTAGTCTGTCCTCTGTATTTATAAGTTTGTTTTATTTTGTTTATTTGTTTAGCTTCTTTCTTTCTTTCTTTCTTTCTTTCTTTCAGATTCCACACAGGAGTAAAATCATATGCTGTTTGTCTTTCTCTGTCTGACTTTTTGGTTAGCATAATACCCTCTAGGTCCATCTATGCTGTCACAGATGGTGAGGTTTCACTTTTTGTAGCTGAGTAATATTCCATTCTGTATATATATATGTACCATATCTTTTTTTTTTTTTTTTTTGCCAATTAAAAAATGTTTCCTTTATTTCTGGATAGGTAGTACATTCACATAGTTAAAACAAAACCCAAAATAGTGAAAGAGTCTGTGGGGGGGTGGGGCGGGTGTATAGGTCCCACCCTGCCTTGGTGGCCCCATTCCCCACCAACCACCACCATTTTCTCACCCCCACAAATACACAGAGGTAGCTACTTGTATTAGCTTCCTTTGTATCCTTCTGGAGATCTTCTGGGTAAATCCAAGCAACTATGAATATAGCTAATAGACCATTATATTTTTTTTAAAGATTTATTTATTTGTCAGAGAGAGAGAAAGGAGAGAGAGCACAAGCAGAGAGAGCGGCAGGCGGAGGGGGAAGCAGGCTCCCCGCCCAGCAAGGAGCCCAGTGCAGGACTCAATCCTAAGACCCTGGGATCATGACCTGAGCCAAAGGCAGACGCTTAACCACTGAACCACCCAGGCGCCCCACAAATAGACCTTTTTAAAGCCAGCATTAATTCAGCCCTTAACAGCACGTTAGGCACAGTTCTGAGCTCTCTACAGTGTTAACTTGGTCCTCACAACAGCCCCAGATGTAGGTCTTAATGCCCAACAGAAAGAAAATAAAACAGGCAGAAAGATTAAGGAGCTTGCTTGAGTGACTGAGCCTGGCAGTTCACAGCAGAGGAAATGCAAATGGCCATATGAAGAGACGCTCAGCTGCCTTGGAGGTCAGGGAACTGAAAATGCAAACACCAACAGCATCTCATTTTTTTATCCACCCACAGGGCAAACTGTGCAAAAGGTGGGTAACTCTCAGCGTGTGGAGGTGTGTTCTGGCACTCACATGCCCTGCTGGTGGGAACATGAATTGCTCCAAACTTTTGGGAAAACAATTTGGCAGAATTTATTGGTGTTCAATGATGTACCATATCTTTATCCATTCATATATTGATGGACACTCCGTTTGTTTTTCTTATACTGGCTATTGTAATAATGCTATCGTGAACATAGGACTTTATTTTAAGAACCATATTAGGCTCAGTCAGTTAAGTGTCTGTCTTCGGCTCAGGTCATGATCCCGGGGTCCTAGGATCGAGCCCCACATTGGGCTCCCTGCGGAGTTGCTTGGAGTCTTCTCCCTCTCCCTCTGCCCCTCCCCCGCTGGCTCTCTCTCTCTCTCTCTCTCTCTCTCTCTCTCGTCAAATAAATTTTAAAAAAAGAAGAAGAACCATATTAGTCTAAACAAACCTGAAAGACCTGGGCTTAAATCCCAGTTCTGCTGCTTATTTCAGGACAGTCCTGAGCAGCATACTTAACCCCTCTAAACTTGTTTTCCCACCTTCAAATTAAAGAAAATAGCAGTGCCTACCTCATAGGATTGTTCTGCCCTCCACAATAAGATCCTGAATTTGAAAGAACTCTCTGTGCACAGAGGGCTGTGGGAAAACCAATGGTTGTTATCATCTGTAATCTCACATCTCTATACGCCCCTGACAGGTGCCATCCGGATTCCAACAGTATCTTTCAGCCCCGAGAACGTTAATGCAACAGCCCTGGCTGAGTTTGGAGAATACATTCGTACAGGTCAGCCACAAGCTGGCGTTGGGGGGCGGGGGGGCGGGGGGGGTAGAGCATAGCCCTGCAGACACAGTTCTTTTACAAGGAGATGAAGAAGCTTTTGTTACTGACCAGAGGACAGTCAAATTGCTGTGGGCCTATTTTGAGTTTACACACAGTGGGGAGGAAGAGAAGCTCCCCAGGAGTCAGAATGGAGGCAGAGTAGAGACTAGATTTATTGGACCTTTGAAAAACTAAAGCACGTAGCTGTTGGGTTGGAGTTTGAACTCTCCCGACCTTTGCCCTAGATATGTAACAGTCAATAAATAAGATAGAATCAAAAGGTAGGATGAGGAAAGGAAATAAAAGGCACAGCATAAGGAATATAGTCATGATATTCTAATAGCCATGTATCAGGACAGATGGTAGCTCCGCGTGTGGTGAAGACAGCATCATATATAAACCTGTCAAATCAGTAAGTTGTATACCAAAAACTAAGGGAACATTTGTGTCAACTATACTCAAATTAAAAAAGAAAAAAAAGGTAGGACTAGGAATTCCTTCTTCCTGTGCAAGTTTCCAGAACTATACCCCATGCTCCTCCCAACTACCTCCGTACACACACCTACACACCTATGTACACACTCCACCCACCCGGGTCTTTCCCCAGATTCTTTACTGACCCGTTTCTGAGCTTCGAGGCCATCAGCAACTATGAGCTGCCATATCAGCTCCTCACCCCCACGTGACCCGAAGAAGGGATGGGTCAAGAAGAAGAAGGAGACTTGGGACTCCCTAGTCCTCATATGAAAAGCTCATGGAGAGTAGTGAGGCCCTCTTCCTAAATCAAAGAAAAAACACCCCCTCCAAAGTTGTCAGGGCTGGGAGGAGCTGACCTAGGTACAGCAAGTAGCCCCCTCTCTAACACTATCTGTAACCTGAGTGACCCTGAGAACATCCATACCTGCACGCAGAAGTGTGGCCTTGTGCTAGACAGGGCAATCTTCTCTCCATATGACACACACAGTAGGAATATTATTTTATATTATTTTTCAAGTAAAAAAAGGTTTTTCTCTCTTTCTCTCTTTTTTTTTTTAATATAAGGGTCATGTTTGGTTCCAAGTAATTTGGCTATTGGGGACTACTATATTTAAAATTTAACACACTCCTCATCGGTATAGCCTGGTAGCATATACTAGTGATAACTTATTACAGGTCAGACCAAGCCAGATCTTGATCTATCAGCTGTCACCATGATGGAATCTTGATGTGCCCATTATTACATAGTAGTAGCACATTAAAATATGAGGAAGAGGAATTTTAGAGATTGTCCAGGCAAATCAGGAATCACACTGTCTTTGTTCCAGAAGGCTTCCTGTAGGACGCTGCATGCTTTCAAAAAGGGGTACGGGGGTAAACATTTTCTATTAAATGGTAGGAAAACCAAAGGAAATTGTTAAATCTGGCTTTCTCTCTCCCTGCTTGTCATCCCTTTGTCCCTAGTCTTTCCAACAGTTTTCAAAACCAGCTTTATCCGGCATGAAGTCATAGGAGAGTACAGCCACCTGCTCACTGTCCGAGGCTCAGACCCTAGCTTGCAGCCCTACATGCTAATGGCGCACAGTGACGTGGTGCCCGCCCCTGACGAAGGCTGGGAGGTGCCCCCGTTCTCTGGCTTGGAGCGTGATGGCTTCATCCATGGCCGAGGCACACTGGACAACAAGAACTCTCTGATGGTCTGAAATGCTTTGTTCCATCTGCCCGGGGGCCCTAAAGAGTCACCCAGGATGAGGATCCTCAGCTGACCCCCCGGGAGACGGGAGGTTATGGTAGAAAGAACCTTGGCTCCAGGAGCCCTGGGTTCCAGCCACCACTTGGTCACTGTCCTTTTCTGGGTCTTGATTTCTCAGCTGTGAAACAAGGACTAGAGTAGATGATCTCCAGAGACCCTTTCAGCTCTGCACTGATACATTTATGTTTTTCTCCAGCTGGTAAAGGAGCTAAGCTTCCTCACCTCCCATCCCCCCAGGGCCACTTGAATTTGTTCTCTTTTTTTTCTCTCTCTTTTTTCTTTTTTTTTTTTTTTTAAAGATTTTATTTATTTATCTGAGACAGAGAGAATGAGAGACAGAGAGCATGAGAGGGAGGAGGGTCAGAGGGAGAAGCAGACTCCCTGCCGAGCAGGGAGCCCGATGCGGGACTCGATCCTGGGACTCCAGGATCATGACCTGAGCCGAAGGCTGTCGCTTAACCAACTGAGCCACCCAGGTGCCCTGAATTTGTTCTCTTTAAAGAGAGTCTCCAGGGGTGCCTGGGTGACTCAATCATTAAGCATCTGCCTTCGGCTCAGGTCATGATCCCAGGGTCCTGGGATCGAGCCCCGCATCGGGCTCCCTGCTCCGCAGGAAGACTGCTTCTCCCTCTCCCGCTCCCCTGCTTGTGTTCCTGCTCTCGCTGTCTCTCTCTCTGTCAAATAAATAAATAAATTCTTTAAAAAAAAAAAATAAAGAGAGTGTCCGATGCTAGCCCCACCAGCCCTAATGCAGGCAGCTGACTGTCACTGATGCCCTGATTCTCCCTCTTCCCTTCTGCTTCTTCCCCCAGGCAATCCTGCAGGCCCTGGAGCTCCTGCTGAACAGAGACTACATCCCCCGAAGATCCTTCTTTATTGCTCTGGGCCATGATGAAGAGGTAGAGCCTCCTCCCCCTATAAACCATCTCTAGGACCTCTGTTTGGGGGCGCGGGGGGGAGTTTCACTCTAGCCCAATTTGCTCCCCAGCTGCAGGGTCTCCAGAATATGGTGTGGGAGGTTGCCAATTCTTGGGTATCTATGTGCCAGAACTATCTAAGGCCCTGGACCAAAATGCAGATTCCCGGACCCTGTGCCATAGATCTGAATTTGTTTTTAAAAGGTTTTATTTTTTAGAGCAGTTTTAGGTTCACAGCAAAATTGAGAAGGTGTAGAGACTTCCCTTACACCCACACCACACATGCACAACCTTCCCCATTATCAGCATCCCCAGCAGGGGGGTATTTGTTATAACTGATGAACCTACATTGATACATCATAATTACCCAAAGCCCTAGTTTACATTAGGGTTTACTCTTGGCATCCATTCTATGGGCTTGGTCAATTGTATAGTGACAGGGGTCCAACATTATAGTTTCACACAGTAGTTTCACTGCCCTAAAAGTCCTCTGTGCTCCACCTATTCATCCCTCTCTCCCTCCCCCAACCCCTGGAAACCATGGATTCTTTTTTTACTGTCTCCATAGTTTTGCCTTTTCCAGAATATCATATAGTTGGACTCATCCACTATATAGCCTTTTCAGATCGGCTTCTTTCATTTAGTGATAGGCATAGATCTGAATTTTTTAACAAACTCCCTGGTCATATCTGAAGCAGGTAGGTGTTGCATCAATGACACTTTGAGAAATATGGGTGTGATGGAAAGAGAACCAACAGGGAGCAAGGAATCAGTGTTTTATTTCCAGTGATGTCACCTACTTTGACCCTGGGCCAGTCACTTCATTCCATGGGTCCCAGTCTCTTCATATGTAAAATGAGGGCGGTTTGGCTCTCCAGCTGTGACATTCCAGGGTCCTGTGAAGCAGGATTGTCTAGGCCCCTTGCCCTCCCCCTCCACCCCCACCCCCCCCCCAGGAAGGAGGCTGAGCAGGGAGGTTCTGGAGCCCCCAGCTATGTTGAATGGGTCTCTGTTCGCTATTGGAGGTCTGGCTAAGAAGGACTGTGGCCATGGGTTTAATGTCTGCAGGTGTCAGGGCAGAATGGGGCTCAGAAGATCTCAGCCCTGCTACAGGCAAGGGATATCAAGCTAGCCTTCATTGTGGACGAGGGTAACTTCATCTTGGATGGTTTCATTCCCCACCTCAAGAAGCCCTTTGCCATGTGAGTAAAGTACCCCACCCCCTACCTTGGAAGGTGTTCTCACCCCATGTCAGATGACCCCAGCGTGGTGTCTGTAAGCCATACTGAGGCAACTCTTTATTTTATTCCCCTGGCCCTGAATGTCAACCAGGTTTGGGCTCCCCTTTCCCTTTCTCCTCTAGTGTCAATTTTTTTTAAGCAGCATGAAGCCAATCTCCTAGACAACCAGACCACTGTGCAGGCAGACCTCTGGGCCCTTGGGACAATTCAAGGTGGGAGGAAGTCAGGAGGGCCCTCTCTGATCCTCTCCTACAGGATTGCAGTCTCAGAGAAGGGTTCGATTAACCTCAGGCTGGAAGTAAACATGACTCCAGGCCACTCCTCAGCTCCCCCAAAGGAGACAAGCATCGGCATCCTCGCAGCCGCCGTCAGCCGGTAAGCAACACGGGCCCCTCTCCCTTGCCAGACTCGGGATGGAAGACCTGGTACTTTCCCACTTTGAGTTTGAAGGGGCTAAGCTTCCTGCCCTGAAGCTGAGCTGAGAAGCCACGATGGAGGCCGCGGGGAGGACAGAGCCACCAGTACCCAGGCAGGGATTAGAGGTCAGAGAAGGATCTACCCTTATTGCAAGCAAGAGCTGACCCATGAAAGCTAGGTGAGGACATAAGGGCTGCAGGCTGTGGGTGAGCACAGAAGGGTCTGTCACAGCAAAGCTTCCCTCCAGCTGGCTTTTCTTAGCAAAGTGGGAAGAAGTATATTAATTCAGTTAAAGACGTAACTGATTACCAATGCTTAAGGCTTTGTGCCAGGGGTCGGCATACAGCAGTGGAAAGAAACAGACAGTCCCTTTCCTCAAGGAACTCACAGTTAGCCACAGAGACTGATAATTCTGCTACAGTGTGGTAAGTGACATGAGAGTCGGGGTACCTGCTTGGACTTGGTAGACAGGGACAGCTTCTGCTGATGGACTAGAGGTGGTCCCGCTTGTGCGTTGAGGTCTCCAAACAGGTGGATCGGTGGAGGTGATAGAAGTTGAATAGGACACCTCCTGGCCAGACCTGTTGAAAAATTCTGTCTCCCTCCTTCTTCCCTTCAGATCGCTGATCTTTAATGGGGGTTGGGGAAGTCTTGAGAACTCCATTTCTCTTCCAGCCTGGAACAGACACCAATGCCGAACATGTTTGGAAGCGGCCCATTGAAAATGACGTTGCAGGAACTGGCACATGAGGTGGGAAAAGGCATCTCCCGTACTGGTCGTCTATGGCAGAGGAAGAAAGGGTGGCAGAAAAGTAGCTTCCAGAGTAGTAGAGAGGCCCAGTGCTGACCAGTGCTGTGCACATGCTCACCTATTTTCAGCCAGAGGCTGAGCCGAGGCGCAAGGATCTGACTTCTTCCCAGGGGTGTTAGTGCTTCTCTGAGACCCTAAGACCTGACACACCCAGGCACTCTTTGGGAGCTGGTTCCCACTCATCCTCACTCGAGGCTACCACTGAGGGCCCTCAAGGCAGATCTAAAGCAGGGAGAGACCCAGGCCTCGGTTATAGTGACCCTGTTATGCTGACCCCTCTGAAATCCTGCTGATCTCATTCTTTCCCTTTCAGTTCTCCTTCCCTGCCAATATTATCTTGAGCAACCTGTGGCTATTTGGGCCGCTTGTAAGCAGGTAAAGTTTTACCTTTCCTTCTTCTCATCCTCCAACCCAAACCTACCCAGTCCCCTCTCCTTGACTTAACTGGGCCTGACTAATCATCCCTTTGCCACCAGATGCTACATCTAATTCATATAGAGGATGTCCCTCCTAGTCTTAAAGATCTCCAAGATTCAGGAAAGTGGGTGATCTTCCAACCCGTTCTTTCTCCACGTTGGACAGTTCTTCCTAATGTCTGACCTTCATCCTTTTGCTTTAGGTTAATGGAGAGGAATTACATAACCAATGCGCTGGTCAGGACCACCACGGCACTCACCATGTTCAATGCAGGAGTCAAGGTAACATCTCCTGGATCTCCTCTACACCTTTTCCTCACTGTCCACCCACCTCTCCATCCTTTGGCTTTATCTCCCGGCCCCTTCTTCCTTCTCTGAATTCAATTTGAATAATAGGAAGGCCCAGTGCTGAACTGTTCAGTGATACCAGATGGGTAATCCTCAAGAGCAATTGTTCTAACTGAGGTCTACAAACCCTCTGAAACTGCTGGTCAGATTTTGTATATGTGTATTTTAGGAGGTGTCCATGGCCCCTCTCAGTTTTCTTGGGTCTGTACCCCTTCAAAAAAAACAACCCTGATACTGGTATGAAGGGGAGTTATTTGGGAGTTAATTTTTCTGAACAATACTCATTCAACATGTTAAATATTTACCTAGCATTTGGTCAGGTAGACTAAAGGTTCTAACTTTTCTATCATCAAGGATCTTTTGGTTATTCTTCACCATACTTTGGAAGATTGATCCACCTAACAGATTTAATGAATGATTAATGTATTTTCCCCTCGTGCTACCCTGAGTCAAAAGAGAGAAACTCGCCCACCATTTATAAAGTCTATAATAACATTTGTGATATATACAACACCTAAAGGCATATATTAGTCATTTCCCAAAACACATTAAATACTGGGTAATCTGAACAGACATCAATTCTATATGAAGTTCACTTGTAGAAATAAATTTCGAGTGAATTATTACTTTGATAGATTTTTCTTCTCCAAGAACTACTTTTTGGCAAATTGGTCTACTTCCAGTTGGATTGGCCATGAAGGGGCATCTCTGTTTAAAGGAACAAGCCACAGCCACCCTGGGTAGCCTGGGCCTAGGCCTTTCTGAAATCTTGAGAGAAGTGAGACTGGTCCAGTGACTACCAGTACCACCAGCACTACTTTAGGGAGCGCCATGCACCTAGCTTACTGGGTGGCCTTGTGGAGCTCTGGTCACTTGGAGCGCAGGTTGAGTACAATGAATGGCACCTCAGTTAACCCCAGCATCACTGACAGGAGTGTCCAGTATGTCCGCCGGGCCCAAGCTGTCTTCACCAGCTGCCTAGAATGTTCCCCGAAATAAGAATACCGTGTCCTTGCATGTGAATGCCGTTTTATCTGTCCAGAATACTGTCACATTTGTCACTCCACTTGATCCTGCTCACAGCCCTCCTGGTACCATCACCCCAATTGCCAGTCGGGAAACAGAGGCACAAACAGGTTATAATTATGCAAAATCCCACAGCTAATTTGTAACAGCCCAGCCCTCCTGCCCCTGCTCTGGTGCTTTTTTGCACCATACCAGCTCAAAGAAAGAGTCAGAGTCAGGGAGTCTGTTCTCTCACGGCCTCTAAGGAAAAAATCCACTCAGAGCCTAACTCTTGTCTCCAGTTAGTCTTGGGTTCTTCCTGGGCGGGCAGAGAATGGAGTCAAATTTTGCAATTAGATGTGGGAAATCACCATCCTCGCCCCCTTCGGGGATCAAGCACAGCGTGATGGGGGCCTGCAGTGGCTCAGGGTGCCCTGTCCTGAGTGAGCACTAATGGCGGCAGGGATGGCCTGGGCGCCCCGGGAAGAGAGCGCACGCGGAAGACCGCCCAGGACGCTGCATGGGGTCAGGAGAGAGAGGTCTGCGTGGTCCCGGAGAAATCAGTCTCGCTCTGAGCAGCTCTCTGTGACCCCGTCCACGACCAAGAAGCATGGAAGTCTGGCCTAGTGTAGAGACACCTCTCTAGCTCTGAACATAACCACCTGTCAAGGGCCGCAGGAAGACAAGGGGCCCACCGAAAATGGAGCCCTGCGCCTTTCAATCAAATCGGCTTCCTCTTTCTCTGCTGGTGGTCGTTGGCCTTACCTGGGGCGGGGAGCACATGTGGCTCAGGCCAGGGTTTGTGGTTCTCTCTCCAGGTGAATGTCATCCCCCCGGTGGCCCAGGCCATAATCAACATCCGGATTCACCCTGTGCAGACTGTCCAGGAGGTGCGTGACTTCCGTTCCCAGCCACGGGTTCACAATCGGGGATGTGTGATGCTCAGGATCTGGGTGTAGTTGCCATCCCAGGGCTGGCCAGCCACCATTTTTCAACCAACATTGGTTGGTTCATTCAACAGCATTTGTTCAACCTTCTTCGGAGGTTTCCAGGAAGCTGGCTAGGATAGGAGACTTCTGGTTCATGGGAACTTTGAGTCTGATAAATGATAATATTAGTAGCAGACACATCCCACAGGCTCGCTTGATGTGTGGCACTGTTCTAAGGTATATGCATGCTCGTTTAATGCCCACGACGGCCCTATGATCATCCTTATTTAACAGGGAAACTGAGGCACAGATCAAAAAAGCAGGTAAGTGACATGCCCAAGATGACACATCTAACAGTCTAGCTCCAGAACCACCACACCCTCAGACCACGATCAAAATGATTCAGGATGAACAAACTGCCGAAGGACCAGTGCAGAGAAGGGGACTGTCACTGCCTTTGAGGATCCAGAAGTGCTTTCTGACCACTAGAAATTTGAGCTGTGATGTAAAGGACAAACAGGACTTTGCTAGAAACCAGGCATTCAGAGTCAGGCTAAAGTAAAGTAAGGCTAAAGAGGAGGACAGACCAGGCGGAAGTGGCAGGCAGTGAAAATGGAGTTGGAGCATGGGGCTCAGGGCCTTGCGTGCCGTGGACAGAGGGAACCGTGAGAGGTCTTCGAACGGGGTGGTGATGTCCTCAGATGTGCTTCTGGGGAGATGGTGCTGGTGGCAATGCAGAGGAGGTGCCAGCGTAGGAAGAGACAGTTGGGAAGCTGTGATAGCCTCTCAGGCAGCAGACCGAGCAGAGGTGATGGGGTGGAGAAGGCACGTGCCAGGGTAGGAGACATGGGTTCAGCAGAATGTCGTGTGTCATGGGTAAGGGGAGACAGAAAGGCGGGGGACAGCTCCAAGGGTTTTAACCTGCATAGTTGGCCAGGTGCTGAAGCCTTTAACCAAGATGAAGAGTTCAGGAAGTAGAGCACGTTCATAGAGAAGTATAATGGTTGAGAAGTTTGAGACGCTTATACATTATAAATAGGCAATTATAAATACCTCGGGTCTGGAGAGAGAATGAACTAGAGATACAGGCTGGAGTGTTATTAACATAAATGAAACCTCTAGAGTCAATAAAATCCCACAGGAAGGATGTATAAAATTAGAAGTAAAGAGGATCGTGGACAGCCTGGCAGTGGCCTGCTACAAACATCAATTTTAAAAATGATTAAAATCAGTGCGTAATTGCAAGCTGTGATGACAGAGAGGGACCAGGTGCTAGTGGAGGACATAACAGGGAACCAGACCTCGTGTAGGGTCAGGCAAGACTTCCCCGGGGAAGTGACATGTGAGCCGAAAGATACATGCTTGAGTAGCCATTGTGCAGAATGTTTGGCATCTGCAGGAAAGGCTAGCTTATTTAAACAGCAGGTTGAGCTAAAAAAGAGTTCAAAAGGCAAATCTAATCCTTCAAAAAATGATCTCAAGAGGCAACCCAACAACTATGGAATGACTAGTACATTCCAGAATTAAGCAGGGTTAAGGGCAGGTGGTGTTCCCTGAGTGTCTGGTGCAGATCCTCAAGGGTCAGCCACACTTAGACTTCTGTGGTCCTTTCTCCCTAAGTTCTTCACCCTGGAGGGTTTTGTTTCTCCTCACACAAGGTGGGAGGCACACCCCTCACTGCAGGGGGGCGGGGGGATGGATTGATGGCCAGCCCAGCGTCACCCAGCATTCGGGGGAAGCTGGGACCAGTGTGAGTCCTGGGCTCTGCTGCTTTTCATCGAGTGCCAACCTTTGTCCTCTCCCTGGAGGATCACGGGGCCAGGAAATCACTGAATTCCCCCCATTGAACTTCTTTCTACCAGTTTTTTTCCAGTCTCATTCCAACTCCATGCCCTTTCCAAGGGCTGTTTTCCACCAGCTGGGGCTTTCATCTCCCCAGCTTCTGGCACTCTTCCCTCCTCTCTGGTCCCCCACCAGAGTGGCCTTCCTTCCCAGTCTACTCATGAAATCCCTGGGCCCATCCCGCCTGCCTGCCCAGTGAGGAATGGAAAGCCTCCAGCATCTGAAAGCCCTCAGCACCCTTTTGTTCTGGTCCCTCCCTTCCCCCTGTGCCCCCTTTCCAAGCATCGGGTCCCATCCTCAGACACTGCTGGTCTGAAGGCCAAGGGTACAGGGCCTTGGGCTTGATCCAGCAGGAGCATGAACAGTTCCCAGAACCCTCTTCCTCCATCTCTAACTGGTGTCTCCCATGTCGTGGGTGTAGAGAAGTCTGCAGCACCTTTGTGTGAGGAACAGTCTTCAGAAATGTCATAGGCTACCCTGTAGAAGGTTTGTTCTGAATGGGCCTCAAAGAGTAAAAATAAGATCACTGGGAGATGTTTCAGGAAGCCCCCACTTGAAGGAGAGTTGGGGAATATGGCACCTTGGATGGTAATGAGCTTCTCAAGGGGTGAATGATGGCCACCTCTCTAGAGTGAGGTACAGAAGATTCCTTCCTTTCTTCATTCATTGCTTCACCAAGTGTTTACTAAGTGGCTACTATGGGCTAGACATTCTTCTAAGCACTTGGGAGAATGGTGAGCCAGATAGCAAAGATTCCCATCCTGATGGCACTGATGTTCTAGTGGGGAAGGGACAGCAATAAGCAAGTGATCAAATACATGACCAAGTTGATTTTTTAAGAGGCAAGTACCATAAAGAAAATCATAGGATGGGGGCGCCTGGGTGGCTCAGTTGTTGAGCGTCTGCCTTCAGCTCAGGTCATGATCCCAGGGTCCTGGGATCCAGCCCCGCATCGGGCTCCCTGCTCAGGGGGGAGCCTGCTTCTCCCTCTCCCACTCCCCCTGCTTGTGTTCCACTCTTGCTGTGTCTCTGTCAAATAAATAAAATCTTTAAAAAAAAAAAAAAAAGAAAGAAAATCATAGGATGTTGTGTCACAAAGTGACTGTGGGATGGGGGTTGGAACAGAGAGTCAGTCCTCTGAGGTGACATTTACCCTGGGACCTGACATAGAACAGAGACCTAGAACAGGAGCAGCCTCCAGGCAGCAAGGACACAGGCCCCTAATTTCAACAGAGATGAAATGTCACTGACCCGCCTCGTATATACTGTATCCCATGGAGGATATAAAGTATGTAAAATAAAAAAGGGAGAGGGGTGAGATGCTACAGGAAGCCATATCTCAGTTCCTTCTAAAGAAAACATTCATAACCCAGTTGTTCAAAGGCAGAATGGATGATAACACATGATGGTGAGCCTTCCACCACGGAAGCATTCGAGCACAGGCTGGATGACAGTCTGTCGTGGGTGTTATCCCCACTCTCCCCCAGAGAGGCCTTGCCCTAAAATGGGATGGAGGCTGGACTTGCTAACTCTAACTCTAAAGTCCTTACCAGTGTTTTTGGTATCCCTTGTCCTTGCCTTCAACAAAATGTATCATTCACTCCAGGGAAAACATATCTACACATAAAGCAGAGGGAAAACATCACATTATGAGAATGCGCTGTAAGGGCTGTAGAAACTCAGAGCAATGAGAGACTGATGTGCGCTAAAGTAACCTTTGAGGTCCCTCTTACCGTTCGTTCACGAGTCCCTCCCCCTCACCTGTATGGGGGGGGCATTATCTCAAGAGTACCCCTTTTCATGACAGTGTCCCCTAGAAGCATGCTAGGAGCTGAGTCTGGAAAGGAATGAGGGTCCTATTTCTGGCTTAGAAACCACCATTGAGCCAAACCAAATTCCCTTGGGTTAGTTGGGGGTGGGGGTGGACAACTCACTTATCAGAGCTTATTTTCACTCCAGCACTTCTGTCCTAAATCCTTTAACACATGAATTAGTGCATAGTCTTGATGTACCTTCAACCAACTGGGAGGTTCCCAGTCATCCCTTATAAGGTGGGTTGGGACTATGCCTGCTGACCCCTGTCCCAAATTACTTGAACATTCCTGCCTCCAGAAACTGAAGAGGGCACACAGATGGGACCCCACCCTCCATGAGAGGCCACAAGAGCTCAGATTTCCCACTAACTCTTAGGTCCTGATGCAAGAGGAGGGGCTACCTTATTTCTAATAGGACCAGGAACATAAAAGGCATGCAATGGATGCTGGATACAAGAAATCTAAAAGATAAAGGGGCGCCTGGGTGGCTCAGTCATTAAGCATCAGCCTTTGGCTCAGGTCATGATCCCAGGGTCCTGGGATCAAGCCCCGCTTCGGTCTCCCTGCTCCATGGGGAAGCCTGCTTCTCCCTCTCCCACTCCCCCTGCTTGTGTTCCCTCTCTCGCTTTGTCTCTCTCTGTCAAAATAAATAAATAAAATCTTAAAAAAAAGAAAAAAGAAATTTAAAAGATATGAACCAATAAAAATAGAGGGAGTTGGCTCATGAAGTAACTTGGTCCAGGATTATACAGTTAGTGTCGCTGGGCTGGGTATCTGAACCTGGTCTTTGACTTCACAAGGATGTGCCTCCAAAGCACATACAGGCTGAGGTGGTGTAGAGCACGGCCCGAAAGGGGACAGTGTTCATTAAGATGGATTCCTTAGTGGTGTGGATTTTGAGCCAGAATTTGAAGGAAGGACATGAAATGGATGGAGAAGACACAGTGAGCAGGAGAGGGGCATGCACACAAAGCCTCAGCTATGGGACACCCCTCTAGGGCAGAGGCAGTTCCAAAGCAACTGCTGATCAGATGGGTCGAGACTGGTGGGGAGGGCTGGGGGGCCCCCCTAAGCCAGCCTCCTGGTCCATTCCCACATGTCTCCATGCGACCTGATCATCAGGGTCTGGTCTACGTCCTGCCTGGGACCAGGACTTGTGCTGGATTCAGCTCTAGTTGTTTCAGACTGAATTTTCTAGGAGCTTCCTCAGGTTCCTTCCTGAGGAAAGGAGGCAAAGAGAAAACTTGAATACCAGTCCCCCAACTCCTGACTTTTTGTCTGTGTTGAGCTCATCTTCCTGGCTCCACGGCAGTTGGTTACAAACAGGAAGCAGGGATGCCCAGAGAGGAGGAAGAAAAGTGTGTGACCCTTTCCTCAACTGTCTGACACTGCCAGGTTGAAGTGAGGTCATCACATCTGTCACCCTGCCTCAAGATGGTCGTGTTCCCCTTTCTGCTGTGTCTTCTACATTCCACCCGGCCCATGACTCACAGCCTGAGAGGAAGGACACATGATTTCCTGATTTTCCAATTCCCTGCCTGCCTCGTGGCTGTAAGGCAAGCCTCCTGAACATTTAACTTCAGTCTACCGTGCTGTAGATTGCTTACCAGGAAAACCCAACTCTTCCATCTCCTACAGCCAGTCGGCTGAAATTGAGGTCCCAGTGCAAAAAATGAGCTCCCCTGTAAACTCCAAGGCGCTGCCTTGCTGGAGAGGAATCAGGGCTATTTCAATTCCTATGGTACTTGGATAGCAGATAGTAAGAACTCAAACTCCCTCTGTTTGCTCCCTCAAGGTCCTAGACCTCGTCAAGAACATTGTGGCTGACAACCGGGTCCAATTCCACGTGTTGACTGCCTTTGACCCCCTCCCTGTCAGCCCCTCCGATCATCAGGCCTTGGGCTACCAGCTGCTCCGCCAGACCATACAGTCCATCTTCCCGGAAGTCAGCACTGTTGTCCCAGGTAATGACTTCATCAGCTGTGGCTGGAGGTAGGTGGGGGCTAGAACTATTTCCTCTCTAATGTCTCCTGCCCCACCTCCACCCCAGCTGTTCAGCCTGGAAACATCTGGCTGCTTCCCCTCGTGATGAGACTAGAACTGTATTTTCCCCTCAGAGTGGAAGTCAAAAAGCAAACAGGAAAAGAGCAGAAACAATAAATTAGGTCAGTCCTGCCTGGGTCCTAGCTTAACCTAGGCCAGCCTCTCTGGCATGGAGGAAAGGATCAGCCCAGCCCAGACCCCCCCACCACACACACACACACACACTCCTCTGGAGGAGCCACAGGAGAGGCCAAGTTTCTCCAAGGCTGGTTCTGATCCATCCTAGGATAACAGCTCAGCAACAGAGCTCAGAAATGCCTCCCTGCCTATACCATTGGCATGAACCCCCTTCCTCTCTCCCAGCCCAGACCAGTCCCAGCAGCAGTGCCTCTGTGCCCCTTCCCTAGTCTTCCAGCCTACCTTCCAAACCTATGCTGGGGAGACAGTGGTTCTCCAATTTAAGAGTGGAAGGGGATTACCTAGGGAACTTATTAAAATGCAGATTACCTGGACCCACTCCCAAAGACTCAGGCTAACCAAATCTGGAGAGGACCCCGGAATCTGCCTTTTTAACAAATCCCCGAGGGGATTCTGAGACCAGGTGATGGCTGACCACAGTTTGAGGATCTCTGGTCCATGATGTGAGGAGGAGATGCTCTAATTCTAAGACCAGGTTTTTCAAAATCTAGGTTTAATCATGGATTCCCTCATTTGCTTTTTTTTTTTAAGATTTTGTTTATTTATTTGAGAGAGAGAGTGAGAGCAAGAGCAAGCGGGAGGAGAGAGAGGGACAAGCAGACTCTGTGCTGAGCATGGAGCCTGAGGTGGGGCTTGATCTCAGGACCCTGAGATCATGACCTGAACCAAAAGCAGGAGTCGAGAGTTGGACACTTAACTGGCTGAGCCACCCAGGTGCCCCGGATTCCCTCATTTTCTAAGCGCATACTTCGGACCCACCTCTGTGCTAGGAATGGGCCCTTAAGGAGCATACAGTGATGCTCTGTATCCACAAACTCAGGTGTGAAACGGGCAGCCTTGTTTTTTAATCAACTTAAATCTGGCTGTAACTCCTCAGGAAATTCAACCTCAGGAACTGTTGAGGCCTCCAAGCACCCCCACCACCACCCTCATTTTGAATCAGGCCCTCGAGGTCTTTGGTAGCAACATAGCATGGGAGTCCCTTGGCCAGTGGTCATCGGTCCTTGCAGTTACCTTGGACATCCATGGCCTAGCTAGAAAGTCACTTCAGGTTGGAGATTTCCTCTGATTTCCTGGCCTGTTTGACTCTGGACCTAAGACACCAACTCCCTGAGCATACCAGGCAGCCGTCCCCTCTGAGGTCTGCCACCTCCTCAAACTCCTGCCACAGAGCAAGGGCTGGGTCTCCACTATCCTGACCCTCTTAGTCCCCGATTCTTCTTTCTTGGCCCTCAAAGACTCCCTGAGCTACCCTCTCCCTTCTGGGGCAACCACCATAATCCCATTAACAAGGTTAGGCCTTTACAGAAAAAAGATAGGCAGACATCAACTGGTAGAAATCCCCAAAGCAAGGAGTTTGAAGGGCCTAGTTACCCATTTGAAACCAGGAGTGGAAAATGGAACAAAACACAAATTAACATCTCAGATCATCCCATCATTCTTTAATTGGTGCTTCAGAGGGTCTTTTCTCAGAGAACACTCCCACTGGGGACAAGTCCCAGCCCTAGCTGGAGCGTGGGGTGAGCTGCTACTACCTTCAAGGGAGCAAGACACTGAGACTATCCTGGGACTTTCTTAACCTGAAGTTTGACTCTTGGAAGACAAAGTCATCCTTCAGAGGATGAAAATAACGGGAAATTATGTTCTACTTTAAGAGGACTGCATTTTATAGCAGTAAAGCTCTCTGGAGGGTATTCATTTCTGAGCTAGGGTGATATAAGGAGAGCTAAAGCAATAAAGAACTGATATCTAGATTTCTGGAGTGCTCAGTTTCTGAAATAGCCCAGCTAAGGGTATAAAATGAAGGTATTGGCCCCCCTGGTCATCATGAAGAGAGGACACTTCAGTCTGGACCATTCAAGGGATAACTCACTAATGTCCTGGGGAGGAGATTCCATGCTTCTGGTTGAAATTATGTTTTAGTAAGGTTTTGAGAATGGGTAGCTTGAAGGACAAAAATTGGTAGCTGTAGTCTCCCAAGAGGGCCCAGGTGACATTCTTATTGACCCAGAGGTCCTAACTTTCCAGTCAGCCCACCTCCCACCACTACCTTGGCTTGGTGGCTCCCATAAAGCCCCAATCCTCTTGATTTTCCCTGTCTAGGCATTTGTATTGGCAACACAGACAGCAGACATTATACAAACCTCACCACCAGCATCTACCGGTTCAACCCTCTCTACCTGCATCCTCAGAGCTTCCGTAGGTGAGTGAGTGGAACAGATTTGAACAGCAAGGGTGAAGGAGGAGATACATCTGACCCATCCCCACCCCATTCTCCTGCCAGTCCACAGAATGCGGGAAAGCCAAGGTTTGCACAAACTAAAATGAAGACATTATTGAGCCCAACTGGCCAACTTTCCTCATTGTCTTAGAGTCTTGCCACTCCCCAGAATGTATGGGAATTGGCCACTACTTTTCTGGGATGGAGATAATCAAATGATTGGAAAGAACCTGGTAGAAGTAGGACCCTTGGGTGTGACCCCCCCCCCCTTTGGAAGAGTACTTACCCTCTGGACTTCATTTTCTCCCCAAAAAGGGAGACTCTAGACTTCTCAATTACTACTCAGTGAAGTCCAGACCTCTATGTGGTCAAAGGTGGACACATGCTTTGAATTCTCAGAAGAAAACACACTATAGGAATCTAAGACATGATCACCAATTTTAACTACTATGTGTGAATTACTACTTTGTGGGTGGGTTCTTCAGCAAACTTTTAGCCCTGGGGTGTGTGTGAGGTGGGGGGTATTGCATTCCATTTATCTTTCTGTTCCTTATCATACCCAGACCTGATTTCCCCACCAAAAGTCAGTAGCCAATAGAATGAAAACATTTGAATATGAGCATAAGCACATGCTTCATGGGTTTTGTTTGTTAACTGGGGCAGCAGGTTGCTACTCTCTATTTCCTCTATCTTTGTGGTTACGTGTATGGTTCGGTTGTGTGTTGCGTTGTGTGGAGGCAGATCGTGGGCACAAGATCTGATAAGAAGTTCCCAGGTAAAGTACAGGCCCCACAGGGACCCTGGGCAGTCTCTCTCCTTTTGTGCCCCTAGTAATGTGGGGGCCGGGGGGGACTCTGGCCTAAGAGAAAGAGAATTCAGAAGATAATTTCCCCTGAGAGGAGAAATTATCACATAAGATTCCTGAACAGGAAATGACTCTGAACTCCCCAGGATTTTATTATTATTATTATTATTATTATTATTATTATTATTATTATTATTATTAT